>NC_083323.1:68016976-68387453 GCF_963455315.2 Globicephala melas | reverse complement strand
GCCTCTCCGTTGCGGAGCACAGGCTCCAAACGCGCAGGCTCAGTGGCCATGGCTCACGGGCCCAGCCGCTCCGCGGCACGTGGGATCCTCCCGGACCGGGGAACGAACCCGTGTCCCCTGCATCGGCAGGTGGACTCTCAACCACTGTGCCACCAGGGAAGCCCGGAAATTATTTTTTAATAACTTTTTAAACTGATTATAAAAGTGGTTCGTGTTCATTATAGAAAATTAGGTAACACACACAAACATAATGAATGAAATAAAGTAAACATATCTCCTAATCTTATCATCAGAATGAGGAACTTCTTAAATCTCTGCTTGGCCTGTGACTTCTCAAAGTATTTAATAATGGAACCAAGAAATTTATCAAAGATTTTGCTCATCTGCTCTTACTAATGATCAGTCAGTAAGTTGCTTTTCCAGGGTCATACAGAAAGCAGCCCTAATGAAGACTTTAGAATTGCTTTTTCTTTACCAAGGCATAACTTAGGCTCTAAAAGATTTGACAAACTGTAATTTTTTTATACATGCTCTCTTTACTTTTTTTTTTTTTTGGTCAAAATAGGGATTCTTCAGCCATTCTGTACTCACACTAAAAGTCAGCAATTCCAAACCTGGCTAGTCTGTATTTTTCCTCTTTTTGTTTGTGCAAGTAAGATTTGAAAAATGCATGTGGGTTTTGAAACTCCTGCTGTGCCAGCCACAATTTCCCATAAAACAGGGAACATTTATTTGTGTATATGAAGTCCTGGACAGCAGTACTTGGTCAGACGTGAGACAGATGTATGTGTGCACAGCTGTTTGTGTTTAAGGACAGAATACAGACATAAATAAGGTTAGATATCCTTGGTTTGATGCTAGAACATTTTCATACACCATATTCAAAGGAATATCTGTCATAACTGAAAACAAGGAGAAATTTATCAGGAACAGAGCACAGGCCCCTTCTCCAGAGCCAGGATAAACAAAACCAATATGGGCCTATGAAGCTATGGTCTTATAAAATAAACTTCATTGTACAAAAGAAAACCACCTTATTTATTCATAAAAGTATTGTCAGGTAGTACTGTCTTTTGTGAAATTAAAGACTAGAGATATTTTTCTGGTTTGTCTGTAACTATCAAAAGTGCTATTATGTGTAAAGCTAATAACACTAGAAAAGAGATCTCCATGAAAGAACACAGCTGCTGTCTTTGTCATTAAGTTTCCTTCCTCGGCTAAGACAGACTAACGTCCTTTTCTTTTCCTATAAAAAAAGTTTGTATTGAAACAAAACTGAGACTTCTCTCTTTTTTTTTTTTTTTTTTGGCTGCGTGCGGACTTTCTCTAGTTGTGGCAAGCAGGGGCTGCTCTTCATTGCAGCGCGAGGGCTTCTCGTTGAAGTGGCTTCTTTTGTTGTGGAACATGGGCTCTAGGCGCAAGGGCATCAGCAGTTGTGGCACACAGGCTTAGTTGCTCCCCTGCTCGTGGGATCTTTCCGGACCAGGGATCGAACCCATGTCCCCTACATTGGCAGGCTGATTCTTAACCACTGCACCACCAGGGAAGTTCCAAAACGGACACTTCTATAGTATATATCAGTGGCCAAATGATTCCCAAAAGATGTTTTCCTCTGCATGATACAAAAAGCACAGAATATAAAATGACAAATCTGAGACTCAAGGTCACAGAGATTTCTGGAGATTCCTATAATTTGTTTTATGGGGATGATGACCCTGAAGTTTGGGAAGTGTGCCTCAGGAAAAAGGCTAACAGGGAATTTTGCTAATTCATTTCTTTACTCATTTTTACTCTAACTCTTTAGCTTAATCCAATTAAGAAACATTCACATTATGTGCTACCTGGATAAAATAATTTACTTTTAAAGCAAAATTCATTCAAATAAATTTTTCTAATAGGTGGTATAAATAATACTTATTTTCACACTATATCTGCCAAGGTTTTTGCATCTCAAATGCTCCATTTCCTCTCCCCAGGTCTTGCCTTCAAGAAAATCCCTTTAAAATCTTAGAGCAGCCCTTCAAAGTAACTACACACTTTGTTTAGAAGGTACTCTTGTTTTGATGAAAATCCTAAAACAACTCCTTTAAAGGGTTTGTTTAAAAGAATCCAAGACACAGAGATATCCGTAGGACTGAAATGCTACACTTTATTTACACAAGTGTGGACTCTGAAGAAATGTTTTGTTTTGTTTTCTTGTCAACCCAATAAATCATATTGAGAATCATGGGTGACTTACAATGTTCAAGACACAAAGAAGACAACTTGGAGTAGTCCATCCTTTTAACCTCTGCTCTGATAACTCAGCCATCATTAGCTTAAGCCATGTGATGAAAGCAGGAGATTAAAAGGTAGAATTGGCTGTTAGAATTTTTCCCTATGTAATTAAAGTATTTTACACTGTGTCTAAAAGCAGATAACTTTGATAAGATTTTACATGTCTTCAAAAATTGTAAAATCTTTCTACTACATATATGCAGCACTTGTTTAACATAATTTTGAGAATTACATATTTTGTGTCATCATATGTACAGAGAAATATAACAGGAAAACAATGAAAAGAGAATAAGATTATGAAGAAGTGAAAAGTCCTTTTCATTTATCTCATAGACTTGAAATTAATACAAGAAGCAGTGTTAGAAAGAAGTTCATACTGTAAAACAAAATGTGTTTTTTATTGCCATGGATATATGGTAACATCGTAACTTGAAGGGCTAAAAATTACCTGAAGAGTTATATATTCTCAAGCGGAAACTTTTTAAGTTAAATTATATTTTGTATAAACTTCTTAAAAGTGTCTGTTCAAATTTTCGGACTTGATTATTTTATTCTCAGTCTATTTTTACTTGGAGTATAGTGTTAAGAATAAAGACTGAAGGCTACTAGCAGAGAAATAAAATTCGTGGATTTCCGAAGTAAAATACTGCTGTGAGTCACAGGAAAAATCATGCACTATATGTTGATGCAAAGATTTTTCCCAACACCTGCTTGTTGCCATGCCCGCCAGCACAACACCTACAGAACTGGATGACAATGGCTTGTTTTCTTGTCAGTCCCTAACCTTGAACTGTGAGCTCTACCAGGGAAAACAGGACCATATCTTAAGTCATCCTTTTATACTACCCATTTGGACAACGTTAGTTTTGTAGGAGAAAGAGCCAGTTCTCCCATGTGAAAAATAAGAACAATACATTATAGTCCATCTGATGGTGTCACCATTCCCAAGGGGGTTCCATGTGGAAATTTTAGGCCCAGGTAGTCTTAACTTCTTCTTGGTATCACAGGACCATCATCACTTCATCCTGCTTCCATAAACATGTGTCCCAAATTCTCTTCTTTGGTCCACCCCAACACACACACACACACACACACACACCATTCACACACACACACCATTCACTCTAAGATTTCTGAGTCACCAAGCAGAATAACTAGATTAGTCACAGACTTCTCCCTACTGTGCCTGAGCAGCCTCTCTGAAGCCCACGTGTTGGTGTGTTTGTCTCTAGACTCCCATCAAGGGGCTACTTCCCCACCATGACCCCTCCGTGGCTTGGTTATCCAGCTCCTGGCCAATGAGATGTGAGTGTGATGGGAGACAGTGACCAAGAATTCTGCCCATCTCATTATAAATGGAATATTCCAAGCATGCAGAAAATTTTACATAATGACATAACGAATATCTGTATATAATCAACACTAGCCTTATTAAATCTCAATATTTTGCCATATCTGCTTCAGATCTCTCTATTTTTTTGAAACATAAAGTAGAACAGATATGATTAAGCTCATCATGCCACCCACTTTGAACTCAGTCCACCTCTGCTCATGACATATATGAAGGTCAACATTGTTCCATGTTTGGTGGGTATCATTTCCTCACATGGCTTTGTACCCTTACTATATCCTAAATACATCCATCAATATTGTGTAGTATTGACTTGATTGTTTTACACACATATATTAGTATCATTTTTTACATTTAATTCTGCAACTCTTATTTCTTTCAATATTATATGTTTGAGATTTATATTGATTTTGAGTTATTTCTATGTCTATACTCAGAAATATATAATAATTTAGAACGTAAAATGTGCTTTTCATAATGTTTATGCATTCTAGAAAAAATACACTCATTGTAAATAACTAAGTCCCCAAAATATTGCATAGGCCTACAAAAGCACTTCAAAAGTATGTCTTATTGCAAAATTAAACCCCACGTTTACCCATTTGCCTGTAGACAAACAATTACTTTGTAGGAAACTTCCTCAAAAATGAACAAATTAGTTGACATATGAGACTGCATGGCATACTCATTCCTTACTTATAAGATACCAAGATTCTGTATAACTTCCAATATTCATCATAATGATTTATAAAAAATAATTATTTCAACAAAAATTTTATTATTATTATTTTTTGCGGTACGCGGGTCTCTCACTGGTGTGGCCTCTGCCGTTGCGGAGCACAGGCTCTGGACGCGCAAGCTCAGCGGCCATGGCTCACGGGCCCAGCCGCTCCGCGGCATGTGGGATCTTCCCAGACCGGGGCACGAACCCGTGTCCCCTGCATCGGCAGGTGGACTCTCAACCACTGCGCCACCAGGGAAGCCCCCAAAATGATTTTTTAAGTGAACAGGAAAAGGAGAAACTAAAAACATATGCATACACGTTTAGTTGGAATGAAATACATTGACAATAATTTTAATTATTGAAATGCTGTCTGATACAGAAAAATATAATGGACTTACCTCAATTTATGTTAAAGATTTTAGCAAATTTTTTTTTTTTTTAAAAAATAGGTAGCATACTGCTTAGATTTTCGGAATCAATTGTAAAACAACCACAAGAGGGAGTCTTGAGTGAAAAATACATCGAGTCACACACTTTGTTCCTAAATTAGTGATACAATGATGGTAAAGAACCAAACATAAGAAGATGGTAGTGAACAGAAAGTGGAATATTGAACATGCTGATTTGTAAACTCCATTAATGTGCTATCTAAAAATATATTGTTAATTTCTAACCGACAATATTTGTTAAATAGACCATCCCTTTAACTTGTATATTACTATATTATATCAATGTACTATTAGCAACCGCAATAACAATAAAAGCTACATCTTATTGAGATTTTAATATATGCCAGACACTATAGATAGTGTCTGATAGTATACACATGAGGGGTTCCCTGGTGGTGCAGTGGTTAAAGATCTGCCTGCCAATGCAGGGGGCATGGGTTCAAGCCCTGGTTCCAGGAAGATCCCATATGGTGCGGAGCAACCAAGCCCTTGAGCCACAACTACTGAAGCCCACGAGCCCTAGAGCCCGTGCTCTGCAACAAGAGAAACCACCGCAATAGAAGCCCACGCAGTGCAATGAAGAGTAGCCCCCGCTCCCCGCAACTAGAGAAAGCCCACATGCAGCAATGAAGACCCAATGCAGCCAAAAATAAATAAATAAATTTAAAAAATAAAATAAAAATTTAACTGATACATATATAAGACAACCAGTATTTTGAATTTCAGATAAACAACAAATAATTTTTAATATAAGTACATCCCATGCAGAATTTGGGACCTACATATACTAATTATTTGCTGTTTATCTGAAATTTATATTGACCTGGCATCCTGTGTTTTAACTGACAGCCTTACTCTAAAACTGATCCAGAGCCTTAACTCTCTGTTATTTGACTCTCAAGAACTAGAAACTCTGCCTTGGATGAAGAAAAGGACAGCCACTATTTTGCTTGTCTAAACAAGTGAAGGTCAGTGGTCTGGGTCTCGTTGCCCCTTCCGCATCATCCAATAGTTCAGTGGTTCCCAAATTTTAGTGGGTGTAAATACCATCTAATGTGTTTACTGTAAATACACGTTCTCCAACAGCCTTTGGCTGGGCCTAGAAGTGTACAATTTTAACAAGACTCCAGATGTTTCTGATGTAGGCAGTCCTTGGCTTGTTCCCTGAGAAACACTGAAATAGCTGGCTTACTCAAGAAAAATGTAATGACACTGGAAAATGTGCTAGAAAAAGTAAAAATCATTTTAGGGGCAAGGTGGACCAGCCTATGAAGGCTGACTAAAATTATTAGAAATGCAGTCTGAAAAAATATAAGCTGAAGAAAGATCTAATTGAACATCATGTTATCATGACACGCAGCAGTCAATAATATTTTTTTAATGGAGTAACCAATTAAACCCAATGTGCATTTGATAGGCTACTACTGTTCTTCTGGACACTGGCCATGGGAATTAAGGCTGATATCCTTGAACATGCAATATATATCAAAATTTAATATTTCCTTTTCTCCACTACTAAATTACTCATTTCCGTGCAAAGTCTTCTCTTTTTAGGTGGGCCATTCAGGGCAGATGATTCAATTATTCTGACCTTCTTCCAGAGTTTGAATTACTTACTGATCCTGAGAAACTTCATGCAGATTAAGAAATTAAAATGAGAACCAATTTAAGTAAATGAGAGCAATTAAATGTTTTTCTGCTAAATGTTATAAAGGAGCTCAAATCCCAAGAAATCTTAGAAAGATATCATTAAATTATTTTAAGATTTCATCTGTCCACACTCTTTTAAATGTTGCCTGCAGGCATTCTAGTATCTATCTTTTTAACCCTTTTTGTGTTTTCAGTAAGGTAATAACAATGACGGCAAGAACGAGAGAAGACATGTTAAACATGGAGAGGAAAGAGCAAATACTAAAGACTTTTTTTTTTTTGCGGTACGCGGGCCTCTCACTGTTGTGGCCTCTCCCGTTGCGGAGCACAGGCTCCGGATGCGCAGCCTCAACGGCCATGGCTCATGGGCCCAGCCGCTCCGCGGCATGTGGGATCTTCCTGGACCGGGGCACGAACCTGTGTCCCCTGCATCAGCAGGCGGACTCTCAACCACTACGCCACCAGGGAAGCCCTAAAGACATTTTAATGGTAGAATTAATACCACTTGGAAATTTATTCAATATGTAGAATGAGTACAATATCAATTTTTCTCTATTATGGCCATTATGATCATTTTATTAGTAATTCTACCTTACTAAGTAGTATGACATACATGTTCTTGGTACCTATTGGACTGTGAAGAATTCATTTTCTTTTTTTCTTTAATTAGGGGGTGGCTAGATGATGACTATTCTTTTAAGATGTTCACTTCCAGCAACAGTCCCACTGCCCCTGTTTTGCTGTTTTATCCCCCCTAAGAAGAACTGAATGCCACCAGTAGACAATAATTGATCAAGACATTTACATGAGTAATCTTAATTTTCTATATTATCCAAATAATTTTCTCAAGTTGTGTATACTGAAAGATAATGTTAAATAGGCTTGGACTTGCAGTAAATCTCAGAGCCGTGGCTCAGTTAACTAGGCACAGCGAATCTCCAGAGATGATGAGGTGTGAATTATTTCCCAACCATAGTAGACACTGAAACCCTTTTTTATCTGAGGATCCTGTCATGGACTTGATGTTCCATCAAATACACACACACACACACACACACACACACACACACACACACACACTCACTCACTCACTTAAAACTATGTATTCTGTCTATGTCAACATGTTTCAGACTTAACAGCAGGAGACTTGCATAGCTGTTTTATTCCTCCACAAAGACATTTTGTTATATGTCATCTGCTTTTCTCTGGATAGCTGAGTTGCTGGGTAAATGGCATGGTGCTGTTCTCTTCTTGCTAGGAATTATATAGTTCCACCAGTAGATAACATGTGTAATCCCACCGACCTAGAGAATTCTGGGTTCTTTGAATTTCCAAATGAAATTTTTAATTGGCTTATCAATTTCTTTAAAAATGCTTGTTCAGATTTTGAGTAGGATTGCATTGAATCTACATATTGGTTTAAGGAAGATTGCCAGGTTAACAAAATTGAATCTTCCAATTCATGAACATGGTCTTGCAATTCATGAAAACATCCCTCCACTTGTTTAAGTCATCTTTATTTCATAGTTTATTTTTCAGTTCTAAAATTTCCATTTGGTTCTCTCTTTTTTTTTTTTTTTTTTTGGCTGAATTTCCATTTCTTCATTGAGACTTTTACCCCCTGAAAACATGTCTTTCAGGTTTTCTTCTGTTTTGGGTTTTGTTTTATTTTACTTTATTGAGGATAGTTATAATATCACTTTAAAATCCTTGTCTGAAAATTTCAACATGTAATTCATCTTAGGTTCAGACTGGATGAATTCTTTTTCTCTTGAAAATGTGTTTTTTGCTTGGTTTTTCATATTTTGGGTAATCTTCAGTGTATCCTGGGCTTTATGAATTTTAAGTTGTGGGGATTGTGAATTCTGTTCTTTTTCCCTGATGAACATTTGCTTTTAGCAAATAATTTTCTCCACTAGGCTTGAACTTCAAACACTGCTGGATTTCTTGAATGGCCTCTCTCATCTCAGTTCAGGTCTTTTGCCTTTAGCTGGGCTGCCTTTGGCTCTGCTTCACGCATGCATTGTTCACGTGTCAGTCAAAAATGTAGGCAGACAGAATCTGGGGATCCACATTTTGGCTCTTATCCTTGTGAGGTTTACCCAGTCTCTTCAGTGGATCAGCTTTTGTGGCTACATGTTTCTAATTTCACTGGCCAGAAGGTCTGGGTCTTTCCACATGAGCCCCAACTCCTGTGTGTATCTCCTGGACTGCACTTAGCTCAGGATAAGGGCTGCAGAGAGGGAAATTTACTTAAAGAGAATGCCCTCTGTTCCCTCCTTCAAGTGAGCATAGACTCCCCTTCAGGTCTGTCTTCCCCTCACTACCCAGTACCTTCAGGTAACTGTTTTATGTGTTACTTCCAGGTTTTAAATTTTCCTGCAGATTTTTTTTCTAGTAGGGTCTTAGTCCAGCACTCCAAGAAATAGAACTCCCTACCTAAAAATCTGTTCTTCCAAACTACAAAGACACCATCGAATCCATGAATTCATCTTGGATTTGTTTGACATACCATCTCTACCCCACTAAAGACAACTCCCTTAATTTCTGGTGAGTCCGACATGACTATTTTCTCTCAATTATTCAGTGATGGTCATTCTTGAACATCTAGATTCCAATAATTATTTATGTTGTCATGATATTACGTTCTTTCCTTCATCAGTATGGTCATCAAATGGTAAAGTTCAAAGTAATAAACTCCTGGTCATTGTTTTCATAAGACTCAAAAAAAAAAAAAAAAGAGAATAGGAGGGAAGCTGTATAGGTTTGACTGCAGCGAGTTTTAGGAAGTTGCACAGGATCTATTTTCTCATGCTGCCCCTGAACCTTTAGCTCTGATTTAGGTGTAGAGCCACTCTGACAAGTTTCCTCTTGAAGTCAATTTTAATCTCTCTTTTTATTTGGTGGATTCAACAAACTTACTCATTGCATATTTATTTTGTAAACTTTTACTTCTCCCTCCTAAATGTATTTTTTTCTCTGCTACTTATCTCTATTTCCCCTGTTTTCTTCTCTTTTAATGGGCCACCCACAAAGCCAGTAGTGTACCTTTGATATAACTTCCTAACTGAGCAGTTTTTGAATCCCTCTTTCATTCTCAAATCTCTACCCATTATGGCAGAGACAGGTTACAGAAATCTACATTTCTTTCCTTCCTTGACATCATCCATTTTCCTCCAACAACTGACTTAGAGTTGTTCTTGAAATAGTGTAAATATTTGCTTAGGATTTTATCCTAATATGCCACTCTATGAGACAGTCGTGCTGATAAAACAGCAGGGACATGTCACAGAGAATTTTCTACATTCTACAACTTAACAACTAAAGGGAATCTTTATTTAATTAAAATTTTTATATGTCTTATTTCCACTCATAAAAAACACTGAATTTCTCAGGGCCCTTATTTGCATTTCCATTTCCTTTACACTGATGATGCCTTGAATTCTTAACTAGACCTCATCAGAAAAGTCATTTTCCCTTGAGTATGAGTAACAAATGGATTATACCTCTTAGACATACTCTAGATTTCCCAACAGTTTCAGAATGAAACAGGTCACTGCCAGGGCCATTATCCTGGAGTATCCAAAATCACACAGGTAATCAGGGAGGTCACACAAGTTACAAATCAGCCATCAATAATTATTTTTAATTTTTTTTTACCTGTAGGTTAAAATAAAGATAATTTGCAGTTCTATACGAATATAATACGGTTCTACAGTACTTACTCTGTGTTAGACACTGTTCAAGCACTTTACTAATGATACTTGAAATATATACTCAAAGGGGAAACTAATAGTAGGTTGGAATTAAAAACTTGGACTGTTTTAGTAAGATCTGGGAATTAGTGAGGTGGGGCTGGGTAAGATGGCAGAAGTAAAATAAAGTTCTCCTACCTCAATGAGGGAGTGTGGGAAAATAAAAATGTGCTAAAGATCTTATCTTGATGAGGAGATGCACAGCTGGGAATAAGAATGCCTTCGTGTGTTGGGCAGTGGGTCAGTATCTTATTTTTGTTGAAGAGTGGAGAAATATGTGTTTGATCACAAGCATCAAAAAAGGAAAGGTGTTTCTGGGAAATTGACCTTCACTGCAGGCATGTAGCCAGAGTCTGCAGAACAGGCTGGTCAGGAAGGGTGGTGGGCGTTCAGGACCCAACCCTTTACAAGGAATTTCTCACACCTGGTCAGAGCCTTGCTCTCTGTGGGTGGTATCATTCACAGCTGTACACAATCTAAACATGCTAGCATCTTTTATGAGCTGCTTCTGATGGAACACAAGAACATAAAAATATTGTGACCTAAAGAAATTGCCCTGCTTTGAACTCTGGGCAAAGTTGTAAACATTGCTGACATTTCTTGATGTCAATTGGATTATGCTTTCTAGCATTCTTTCTTAATTGGTTTTGATTGGACTGAGACATACTGATGATTACAGTATTCTTAATAATTATGCCTACAATTGTCTAAAAGTCTTTAAGAAACTAGAGCACACTACTAAAACTGCTTGAGATAAAATTTTAAAATGGCTTTAATAACTATGAACATGAAAAGCTAGAAGGAGAGAGTTTTAGGTAAAATCTGAAGAGTTTTATTTGTGTCTAATGTCCATTTCATATCCCTTGCCTATTGAACTGGATGATCTCTGAGCTATCATGCATTCTGTTCTTCGTAGTGTTTGGAGTGCCCTTGGAGAGGGTTGGGATTTCCTTTTTACTTTTCATACAAAATTAGCACACTTAATGGAAACAGCACACTTACGTGCAACTCCAGCGTTATTGTAAAGGGAAATGGAGAATTCAAAATTGGGGAAAACACTAATTTGAACACATTGTTTGATATGTCTATTTTAAGACAGGCATATTTCGTGGAAAGAGGGGAAATGTATTAATAAGTTCTTACATTATCACAAAGTAAAAAAGACACTCAAATTGGAAGTAGCAGCATGACTTATGAACTTCTGGGAAACGGGAGCTAATTGGAATCAGTTCAGCTTGTGATAGGCTACATGTCAGTGAGGATGCTTTACAAAAACAAAAAATATAAAGTACACTCGAGAAAAGTCATACCTACTGATGAGAGTGAAGGGATCGATGCCCAATGTCTACTAAAAGTAGAGAAGGTTCAGAGAACAAATCATTTCATTGATAACAATGATCAAATATTTTGATATGTTTAATTGATATATCCTCTTCCTTATAATTCTGGTTGAGAAGTGAAAGATAATAAGGAAACTAAGAACCAAAGAAGGAAAGAAAGAAAAAGGAAAAGAAGGAAAGAAAAAGAGAAGAAAAGTGTTGCTGAGTTGACACAGATGTCATTTGGGGTCCTGGAATGGGTAACAAGAACAGTCTTCAGACAAACTGAAGCCTGAGTCTGTTGAGGAGTACTCTGGGTTTTGGGGAAATTGATCTTTGTTTTGCCCAATATCTCAGTAAACATTCTGGAATGTGCTGGAATTGTTTATATCAGCCACTTTCTTCTGATGAGCAGGCCAGTTTTCAGGACAGCCAGATGTGAGGGAGATCAAGGAAGAAAGCCCTTGTGAGAATTACAAAAGGACCTTCTCCTGGCTGGTAGAATCTTCACTCCTTGTGAGTGATATCATTCACATTCCTTAGCTTTTGTCATTGAAGACATTTTACGTCCACTTCTCTTGACATCTCTCAGTCAATAACACCATTACCTCATTGTAACAAACATGATAAATTGCAACTGTTAGTAGAATAGACAGCAGAATTCACTTCTAAATTAACAACTGGAATTTTTTTTTTAAATAACGAAGTCAAGTACACAGAATACACAGAGAGCAGAAATAAGATCAAATATATTATTTAGAAAATTAAAAGTGATCAAGATTAATTCCCCTCTTAAAAGATTTGAGAATAGGAGATTAGGAAAAAAGTAGGAGAGTAGGAAAAAAGTTATAACAAAATATTTTTAAAAACCAACCTCCTCCTTTTAATGTATAGGTGCATGTGTATGTGTACATGCATGTGTATGAAGAGAGTGGGCATGAGAGAGAAAGATGTTGCTTGCAAATATTAGACAATTGACAGTTTTAAAATTTTACTGGTATAGATGCAAAATCAGTTCATTATTTCGCCACAAACAAACCTAGATGAAATCAAAATAGTAGAGATTTTACAGACTACATTTTTTATCATAAATCAATTAAATAAAATATAAACAGGTAATGGGGAAACTTGATTATATGGTACAATATGGAAATTAAGAATTATCTTTCTAAAGAAACTCTAAATCACAAGCTAAAAACAAAAATTACAAAACTATACACAGAAAAAAGAAAACATTATACCAAAATCTCCAGAGACAGCTAAAACTGTATCAAATTTAAGGGAGGAATACAGTGTAAAAATTAGGGAAAGACTAGCAAAATCAACCAAAAGAAAATACATAGACAAAAATCAATATCAAACCTTGGAAAATGAGAAATAGGAATGAAAATATTTAAGAAAGTATAGATATACTCAATTGCATTATTTGAGAAGGCCAGTTAGAAAACAACAATTTCTAGCAAGCTTGATTAAGGGAAATATGCAGAAAGAAAAATCATACAAGTTTAGAAATGAGAAGACATAATACAGTTAATACTATGAGAGTTAGGAAAGAATATCATCTACAATCTATAATAGGCATTTTTAAGACCCAGAGGAAATTGATGATTTCTTTGCAAAATATAACAATTGACCAAAGAAGAGGTAGAATGCTTGCATAAACCAAAGGGATTTAAAATGTGTGGCAGTTTCCTTACTCTACGTATATCTATACCCTGGTCATTATGTATTTTTTTACCTCTTGACTTTGCACTTGACCATAAGATTTTCTTTAACCAATAATATATGGATGAAGGGCGAGTATGCCTGTCTGAGTCTAACCTTTCAGAGGCTTCAGGTGTTTCTGCCCTCTCTCTTTGCCTCTGACACAGCCATGAAAAGGATATGGAGAAAAATAAGAAAAATAATTATAAGCTAGTTCCAAATATTTTTCTTTGGCTCATTAATTTTTAAATAATTCCTCTTATTTGATAACTTAGGGGAGATCTTTTTTTCAGTTGTTTAAGAATTTGCAGTCTAATGATAGCAAGTTCTAGTATTGTTTCAAAGTTAGAATTTCTGATTTGTCTGCAACTTCTTTGATTTTATCATGTATATAGAGGTTCTGATTCAGAGATAGTCATATAAAAACAAGTTCTGTTGTGTCATATTCCATTTGTTTAGAAGGTATTTTAAATAAAATAAAAATTATTCTTGGAAAAAAAAAAGGATATACCTCTATAGCCACCTCTCCAAGGAAGACGGTACAGAGGTGCCAGCCAAGCCCAGCAGAAATCAGTCTGTAGACAAATAAGCAAGGTCAGTGCAGATGAGCAGAGCTGTTACAGATAATCTGAAGACCTGTAGGAATAAAACATGGCTGTTAAATCTTCGACTTTTAGGTTGGTTTATTATGCAAACAACCCTGAGTAAAAGCAAGCACATACCAATGTTATGAAAGTTCTTCCATCATAATTAGGGCGCAAATACAAGAAGGTTTCACAGCTGATTTTTCTCTAATCTTAAGAACAGGTAATTTCAGGATATACCGGATCTTTCCCTGACTATAGTAATAGGATGTAAAGGTTCTTAGTTCATTTATCAAACCAGACACCTTATTACCAAAACTTGATATAGTACCAATAAAAGAGGAAGGGATAGAGAGACAGTGAAAGAGATATAAATAGAGAGAGGCAGAGAGAGAAAGGGGAGGGAAGAGAGAGAAAACTACAGGCCAATCTCATTATTAAATACACAGTGAAATTCATAAACACTACCTTAGTTTAAAAATCTAATTAATAACTCACAAAATTACCGTTCAGCTGACAAAGAGCAGTTTGTCAAGGAATACAGTTTTAGTTCAATTCTCTCTTCTGCTTCTGGCCTACCATTCGATATTATTAGACTGACTGATAATGTCCTACAGCTTTCGAACGCTCTATTCTATTCTTTTCAGTCTTTTTTTTCTCTTTGTGTTTCAGTTTGGGTGATATCTTTTGACCTATCTTCATGTCCTCTTATGCTTTCCTTAGCTTGTTGAGTCTGCCAGTGGGCCCATCAAAGGCATTCCTCTTTCCTGTTACCACGCTTTTCATTGCTAGAGTTTTCATCTGATTTTATTTCGATAAATGTACCATGTGTTCTTGAAAAAACTGTGGTTATGTTGCTGTTGGAAGTTACATTCTATGCGTGTTCATTACATCTTCCGTATCTTCCAGATCCAGTTGAGAAAGGTGTGTTAGAGTCTCCCACTAAGATTGCAAATTTGTCTGTTCCTTTCTTTTGAAACTATAATTGGATGCATCCAGATTTTACTGGCCGATATCATTTTGAAATATTCTTCTTAATCTTCAATAATGCTCCGTGCCTTAAAGTTTACATTTTCTTTTATAGGAATAGTCACATCAGCTTTCTTTTGGTTAGTGTTTGTAAGGTATAGTTTTTTTTCCCTTTCATTGTCTTTTTGAACTTTCTGTGTACTTGTATTTAAGAGGCCTCTTGTAAACTGCCTGTAATAATCTTTGGCTCTTTATCCACTCTGACAAGCTTATTCTTTCACTTGAACTACGTAGTCCATTTGCTGATAGACATGCACATATATCTCCCACATCTTCAAGAAAGGCCTGTTGCCCTGCCGTAGGGAGCGTTACCAGCAGACTGCCTCCATTGTCAGCTCCCTCAGGGTCTGCCTCAACTGCAGGGGAGCACTGCACCCCAAGTCTCCCTGCTTTGTCCAGTGCTGCATGCCTTTGGGGACTGAGCAAGTTGTAAAGGCCTGGCCATTTCAACACAACATAAGACAACTCCTGTTCCTCTGCCCCATTCTCCTCCCTTTGGGTCTTTCCTTTTTCCTAAGGCGTGGCCTAGGATGGAAGCCTGACAGACCTCTGTCACCTCAACCCTGAATGAGACCTAGCTCTGCTCTTCAGAGTTTCCAGACATCCTTCTAAATCTGTCAAATGTCTTGAGGCGGAGGCCTGTGGAATTCTTGGAGGCTAGTCTCTGTTTCCTCAGCCCTACAACACTAGGATACATTCATTCTGCCTTTAAGGCCTTTAGGACTAGCTCCTGGCCTTCTAAACAGAGCAGAATTTAGCAAATATGCTCTGGGGAAAAAAAAAAAGTGAATTTGAGTCATCTCAATTTTCTAACTTGTCACACCAGACCCATAAGCCAACAGCTTTGCTGATCTCTATTTTCCCCAGCGGGGGCTCTCTCTGCTTGGGAAACTCCAAAGTTTGCCTGTGGCCATGCTCAGAATCAGCAAAATCTCCAAGCAGAAACAAAGGAAACAGCTAGAGATCTTCCGCTCAGCTCAGGAAGCTTCCTCCTCTTTGGGATTTCAGTTGTTCTAATAATGCTTACTTAGCTGTTCTGACGCCTTTAAAAATAGGGTTTAAAAAAAATTATCCAGCTTTTCTAGTTGTTACAGTAGGGACATTGGTTTGCCATAGCATCCCACCAAAGTGGAAGACTCAGTTATCTCTTAAACCTTCTTTTAGTCTTCTCCTTCTTTGTGCATTCAGCTGACACATCCCATTGATTCCATTTCTGCAGTTTGCTTGGATCTTCTGTCTTTTTCTTTCCATGGCCACCACTTTAGTTTGGTTACTCCAGGGTGATTCCAACATCACTAGTCTCTCCTGCACATCCCACTAGACTTCTCTGTAGACTAAACATTGGTAGGCACAGCTCTAATGATACTAATTTCCAGTTAGAATTCTTCCATGGCTTTTTGCCACAATTGAATGTCAAGTTTTTGTCCCAAGTTATTTCTTGTTTTATGATTCCTATTGCTTATGCTTCATGCAAACCAGACTATTTAGTGCTCCATTAACATACCCCAAAAATCAGCACTACTTGACCTTTGTCCAAGTTATACTTAGTCATTTTCCCTTTAAATATCTGCTTTAGAAATCCTACCCGTGATTCAAGTTACCATTAAAATGCTGCCTCTTTCATGAAAACTTCTTTTATGCTCCAACAAGATCTCATGAGTTTGCCTCCTCTACATCTTCCTGTTATGTAGATTTAACTTGTCTTTTGGTGCTTCCTAAATTCTGTCCAACATTATATTGATTTGGGTATCCCCACTGCTAAAATGTAAAATTTCGAAGTCAGGGACCTATTTGTACTATCTGGTAAAATATACACTTATTAAGCACATTTTGCTCAACAAAGAATAATAAAATAAACATTGGTAAATAAATAAAAGAGTGAGTCACATAAATGATCAAAAATAAGTTGATGACAAATTGTGTACAGATTTTCTAGTGTAGGGACCTTTCCTCTCCCTTTTTCACTGTTTTTCACCATGTTTCTGCAATATTCGGTAGTGGGGGGGATATTCAGATTACCTGTAATGATTGCTTGGACCAAAGTCAACCTCCTCCTTGCCTTTTCTTTGTTAGCTTCAAAGCCATTGTACAGAGAGAGATAATTTGGAGCAAGTACAAAATATTCCACAAAGCAGCATAAAATGTTTATCTTAATTTACAGTCAACCTTAAAGTATAAAAATTCAGTATTTGTCCACAAAGTGCTTTCAGAGCCTCAGAAGGATAACATAACCCAAATCCAAAGTGCCATCGTGTTGTTATCTTCAGGTTCTCACGTTATGAGGTCATGCTTATTACTCATGTAGTTGGATACTTTACATTTCTTACAAATCCTTCCCAGAAACAGCCCCACCCTAAATAAAACTGTTCAAAGTGAAGACCCTTAGTTTTAAAGTATAAATAAGTAAATGATGAAACTTGGTAAAATGATCTTTTAAACCTCATTTGGAACAAAAGAACATCAGTGAGAAACAATAAATGATGCAGAGAAACATTTCTGCATCAGCTAAACTCCTTTCTCTATCGCCTGCAAAGGATCAACTGTCATGTTCTATAAAACTCTGTGAGTCATATGAGTTTCCAACAAGCACTTATCATTGGCCGTCATAGACTGATGTGGACTTGAAGTTGGGGAAAACAAGCACGAAGGGCTCAAGTTTGAAATATTAATAATATAGTTGAAAGAGATTATAGCAGGAAGTCCTTCTCCCATCATTGAATAATCTGATATAAGCTATTTGGGTTGTATCTACATAAGAAAAAATAAAACTATTTAAATCAGTAAATCTGATTTTTAACATGGGAAAATTAATAGCTAATTGAAGCTGTGTAGTCTGTACTTAATACATGTAAATTATGTAAATAAAACAATATATATGTTGTGATATGCATAATTTTAAATCCCGCACTCTCTATCTCTATTCTCCAGGATTAAACTGAAAAGCAGCTGAGGATAAACAAGGTCAAGGGTATGGACTCTGAAACCAGACTGCCTAGGTTCAAATCCCAGCTCAACAATTAATTATGTAGCCTTAAGCAAGTTAATTAAAATCAAGTTTCCCATAGATTGCTTACCTTGATAGGAGTGTTGGTTACTGGGTGTAAAAATTTGTCAAACCACATTTAACTGAACACTTAAAAATCTGTGGACATTATTTTATATAAATTACGTCTCAACTAAAAGGGAACAAAATTGTTTAAAAACCATTTCTATAAGAAGGGAAGGGCTTCCCTGGTGGCGCAGTGGTTGAGAGTCCGCCTGCCGATGCAGGGGACACGGGTTCGTGCCCCGGTCCGGGAGGATCTCACATGCCGCAGAGCGGCTGGGCCCGTGAGCCACGGCCGCTGGGCCTGCGTGACCGGAGCCTGTGCTCCGCAACAGGAGAGGCCACAACACTGAGAGGCCCGCGTACTGCGAAAAAAAAAAAAAAACACACACACACACACACACAAAATAAAAAAAAGAGAAAGAAAATCACTCTGCTTATCACATATGTTTGTCGTATGTCTTAAATAAGACTGCATACAAAACGCCGCAGAAATCATAACTATTATCATTTGAATAAGTGATCAAAATTTTGCAAGGTAAATATTGCCGCCTTTTTTTTTTTTTTGAACTAATGAAGGAACAGTCTAGAAATGTGTACTAACTTGCCAAAAATTTGAAGCAGAGCATTAAATCTTGGTCTGCGGAAGGTCCGAGTTTTCTCCACTCTAAGAGAAAATTAGTGTGGACTTTTAAAAAGAAGTTTAGCTGGATTGAATGAACAGTTAAGTGTAGATTCTGTTTTTTCTTGTAGTTTAACCATGGGAAAAGAGCTCAAAGTTTCAAATGTTTTAGTTTAAAATATTCTGTTCACAGAAAATTTTAGTTTGAAAGTTTACGATTGTAAATCTTATAATAGGGTATAATAGGGAGGGATAGTAACATTATGGAAGATGGGAACTTCATTCTTCCTTTCTGCTACCTGCTAAGGGAATATTTCGTTGTTTCAAATATGTTTAGAACTGTTACTTTTCAGACTGACAGCCTAATGGATGATACTACCAAACAGATAAAGAGACTCTATCTCTTCCTCAGGCATGTGGAGAAATATACATAAACATATGACATTGGCTGCAAACATGTTGGTTATATGGTTTGAATAAAAAGAAAACCACCATGAACTATATGGTGGCTTTCCAAATGACCCATTGTAGGTTTCATCTAAAATTATTTATAATTCCTATATAAAATATTTCTATAAAAATTGTTTCCAAATTTCTGCTAAAGCACAGGTGAAGTTAGCTCCACTTTTTAGCTCATCATCTCTTGCCATATGATGAATGTAATCTTAAGAATTAAGTAACATTTTAAATAATAAACCATCAACTTTGATTCTATATAAGTATTGTGAATTCATTCACATCTTATGATTCGTTCTATTTTTTGAAATTCTAACATTTTATAGAAATTATGTAAAAGGTTTGACTGTTTTGGGGGAAATGTTATTTAAGATACTTTTTATATAGCTCCATCTTAATATAAAAAATCATTATGCTTCCTTTATTCATTCATTAAAATACTACTAGCAATCACATTCAGAAAGAAAAAAACCTGCTCTGTGATTGGTATACAAAGGCATCCGCAAAGAACTTTCAGTTTAGTGAGGGGAAATAGAATTACACTGAAGTGATTATCATAAAAATCAATATTTAAGGACACTGTTTAACCCAACAGCAGTGGGAGCAAAGCAAGAAAGATATTTCTGAAAAGGCAACTTATTCTGAATAGAGAAAGTTCAGATTTGAAAATCTTATCTTTGATACAATAAGGATATAGTAGATTTAAAAGAGGGTGACCTGGAGAGAGGAACTAAAATAAGCAGAGACACAAGAATACAGGAGCAGAAACCCAAGGGTAGAAAAATAAACTAGAAGATTAATAGCAATTGGTTTAACTACACAGTTCAGGTAGTAGAGAAATGGGAGATAAGTATCTGAAAGGATGGTTGGAGCCAGATTTTGAAGGTCTGAGAATGCTAAGATAAAGAGTTTGGGCTTTTATTCCTCAGCCTCTGAAATCCTGGTTTAAGCATTGTTCTAAGCAGTGATTCTCAAAGTGTTGTCTAGGGAACCCTGGGGAGCCTCCATGAGGTTTTTAGAGTCCATGAGGTCAAAACTATCTTCATAATAATACTAAGATATTAATATCATTCTCATTGCCTCACAGGTTTACTGTGGAGTCTCCCATGGTGTGTTACATCACAAAAGACTAAATGCAGAAGCAGATGTAAGAATCCAGGTGTCTCCTCTTGAGCCAGACGTTAAAGATGTTTATAAAACATAAACCCATGCCATTTTTCTCAATAACAGTGCTTTGTTTTGGAGAATATAGTTATTTTTTATAAGACTATATAACTTACATTAACATGTAATGGCTTATTAAACTTATTTTATAGTAAATTAATAAATATTTTTAAAGTTCTCAGTTTTATTTCTGATATATAAATATAGAGTATCAGTAGATATAACTCCTCTAAATAAAAGCTCTTAGGAGTCTTCACCAATTTTTAAGAGTTTAAAGAGGTCCTGAAACAAAAGGTTTGAGAACCATTGCTGTAACAGTACCTTGGACCTGATACAGATTTATCATGGCCTCTAGAGGACACATCCAGCCATGTCGTAAATGTGGGGAAATCTGATTCAGTCACCAAAATAAAAGGACATGATTTTAAAAAACTTTTAATAGCCCAGTAAATCCAAGAATGTCATTTCAACATGTAATCAATGTAAAACTTGTTGAGATATCATGAATTCAAAAGAACATCGTTTGAAATTCCACCGTCAATTCTTCTTGAGACTTCACTGAAGCTCTTCTATCAGCAGTGCCACATCCAGGTGCGGCTTGGTTGGCTCGGGCCACGGTGTCCCGAGGTCTCCCTGCTTCAAATCACCTGGGCAACAGGCTTCGAAGGAAGATTCCTGGCTCTTACCCAGAACTTCCAATCGTCTTTTGTGGAAGATCCCATCTGCATTCAATCAAGAGCCCCACATTGTTCTTAGGAGCACTGCCATTTAAAATTCTTGTTTTAGGATATTTATGGTGTACTTAACAAGTTTACAAAGAAGCATCCAAAAATGGTGGTTAAACCTCACATGGAGTCAGACATTTCACTCAGCTGAAATTTCAGTCGCCACTGACATAGGTGTTTTTTCCACTAGAAGGTATCTTGTTTTCAGGCAAAAATTGAGAAACCCTGACGTTTACAGAACTTGTCCAGAGAAAAAGAATTACTCATGGGTCCCTAGTGAGACCTAAATTCATCAGACACCACTCTGCCCTCATGGAAGAGTAAAGTGTGGATTAAACCTGAGTGTCTGAGACTTTAAGGTACAAGAGAATCACCAAAGATTGCAAAGCCTAAAATATTTATTATCTGATCATTTACAGAAAAAATTTGCTGTCTCCTGCTCTAAATCAGTGCTTTTTAAACTTTAACAATAATCTTTCGGGGATCTTGTTAAAATGCAGATTCAGATTTGGTGGATCTAGAGTCAAGATTCTTATTTCTAATCAGCTCCCAGGAGATGCTGCTGGCCCACTGGCCACCTCAGAGCAGGTCTGAAATGCAGGACCTCAGGCCCCAACCTGCAGTCCCACTGAATTGGAAGCTGCATTTCACCAGGATTCATGGATGACCCTCATGATTGCACCAGAAGCACTGAAGTAGATTACAAAAAAAGAGTGTGACCTTTGACTTCAGACAAAGCAGAATCATAATCCCTCTCTCTCATTAGGCATGGGGATGTCTGCATGCAACTCAAGCTCTCCAAATCCCCTTTTTTTCATCTCTAAAGTGGGGACAAGAATATTTTGTTCACCCACCTCATAACTGTTATGAAAATCAAATATGACAATGGAAACAATTTATAAATAACACTAACACATATTGAAGGTTTACTATATGCAAGCCATTATGGCAAATAATTTATAAATAAAGAGACTGAGGTTCAGAGAGGCAAAACAACTTGTTGGGAATCACACTGCCAACTAGAGAAGAGTCGAACTGGTACACAGTCCTGGCCAGTAGTTACCTGCTCCTGCACTTTTTATGACCATATAATTTTGCCACCTTGAGGGTCTTTCAGCCCTATTCAAATGCCTGTGTTAGTGGCTTCTATTATTTTTTGCAATCATATTCCAAAATACATCTCCATGCATAAATGAAAGAAATCTACAGTCTGGGCCAAAAGGGTAAATGCTGCAAACCATAGTGCACACACTTGACCTTGCCAAAAAGTCAAAAAGCAATGAAGTAAATCAAAATAGTCCTAACCCATGTCCTACATTAGAGCAACTTTGTTTAATTAGGGTCAAGCTTCCAGAAATCCAGGAATGGTCAACTCTCATGACGACTAAATCACATATTGAGGGAGATAGTGGTGTACACTGCTCAATTATATAGTTCCCTGGTCTTTGAAATCACCTTTGAGTATTGCTCTCAGGAGAGCTTTGGCAGCAAAGCCTCCATCTGCTTATAATTTCCCCCGCATTTTCTTAGCTTTTTCAGTCCTTGCTGTTTTGCCCAGCAGGAAGTCAAATTGGGTGAATCATTTTCACCAGGCAGTCCCCATCTCTGCGACTCACTTTCATTTTCCCTTCCTGCCCTAAGTAGAGGGTCACAGCTGTCTTTGAAAGAGCACTTTATAAAAGATGCAACAGCATCCTCTACTGACTGTGGCTTACTATATCAAAGAGGAAACAACTCACTTTTGTGTGATTTGGATCATTCTTTAGTGCATTTATCAGTGCTTTTTATTTCATTTTAGGCTGTTTTGGAATGAAAATAAAACCTTGGTGTTTAAACTCATTTTTAAAACCACTTATTGAGGTGTGTGACTGACATAGAAAAAGCTGTACACATTTAATGTACGCAGCTTGTTGAGTTTGGAAATAAGAATACGTCAGTGAAATCATCACCCCGATCTATGCCATAAACATACCCATCAGATCCAAAAGTTTCCTTCTGCTCTTTTTATTATTATTATTATTTGTGATAGGAATGTTTAACATAAGATCTGCCCTCTTGAACCATCATACACTGTTGGTGGGAATGTAAATTGGTGTAGCCACTGTGGAAAACAGTATGGAGGTTTCTCAAAAAACTGAACATAGAACTACCACCTGACCCAGCAATTTCACTCCTGGGTATATATCTGAAAACAACAAAAACACTAATTTAAAAAGATACACACACCCCAATGTTCATAGCAGCATTATTTACAATTGCCGAGATATAGAAGCAACCTAAGTGCCAATCTACAGGTGAATGGATAAAGAAGCTGTGGTATATATATACTACTTAGTCATAAAAAAAGAATGAAATTTTCAGCAATATAGATGGGCTTGGAGGGCATTATGCTACGTGAAATAAGTCAGAGAAAGACAAAAACTGTATGATACCACTTATATGCGGAATCTAAAAAATTACATGTTAGTGAATATAACAAAAAACAAGCAGACTCACAGATACAGAGAAAAAACTAGTGGTTACCAGTAGGCAGAGAAGAGGAGCAATATAGCGGTTAGGGGAGTGGGAAGTACAACTATTGGGTGTAAGGCTCATTGATGTATTGCACAATACAGGAAATATAGTTAACATTTTGTAATAACTGTAAATGGAACGTAACCTTTAAAAACTGAATAAAACATTTTAAAGTAAAAAGCCCCTGCACTATCCCTGAAACCCTAGGTTTCCAAAGAAGTACCCACTCCCATCTTTCAACACATATAACATGTTTGTATACTTTAAAACTAGTTCACAAAAGTATTATACATGATCCCATGGGTCATGATAAAAGTGGTAATTACAGCTAACATTTTAAAAACTTATTGGAGAGAGGATTCTGGGAAAATGGCATAGTAGTAATCATCAAGAATCTGTTTCCCCGCCTAGAAAACAATGGTACTGGCAGAACCATTTTGGACCTCTGGCATCTACTGAAGCTTTGCAACTTCCAGGGGAAGGCTTGGACAGTAAACTGTGATGAATTTTAGTCAATTTCACCTTTTAGTTCAACAGCACCCACTCCCAAGTCCCAAGGCAGACAGCCATGGATATGTTTCTGCAACAGCTTGCACTCAGCTTGAGGAATCCAGGGTGGGCAATAAGGACCTGTCCTGAAAATTTGGGGATCTTTGTTCTGTTCACTGAGAGCTGCCTCTGATCATGACAATACAGACTTGGAAGCAGGCAGTCAGTGTTAAACACCTCCCCACATACACACCCACCATTGCAAGTCCCTCACCCTCAGGCTGAAGCAACTTCCAGGAGATTTAAAGGGTCAGATCTTTTTCCCTTCTTTACTTTTCTCCTTTTAGAAGCCAGACATTAAAGACAAAGACATTCAAGAGCAATTGCTTTCAAATTTATAAAGTCACTGTGCGTGGTTAAGGAAAGGCACAGGCTCAAGAAAGATCTGAGAAGACTTTAAACTTATACCCAGGTTTATTGTTGACACAGAGACAGCCTATAACAGTCAAAGCCAAGAGAGAAACAACAAAAAGCAAACCCTGTGAAAAGGGGAGAATCTGATTACCAGAATCCACATAATTAAATTTAAATGTCCCATTTTCAACAAAAAGTTACAAAACACACCAAAAAACACAGGAAGGTATGAACAATTCATTGGGGAAAAATAAACCAATAAAACTGCCCCTGAAAAAGAATAGATGGCAGATCTACTAGATAAAGACTTTAGAACAACTGTCTGAAAGATGCTCAAAGAACTAAAAGAAGACATAAAGTTAAGAAAATGATGTATGAAAAAATGGAAATATCAATAAAGACAGAGAAAACTTGAAAAGAAAATTTAAAAAAAATTCTAGAGTTGAAAATACAACGATTGAAAAGTAAAATACATGAGGGAAATTCAAGGGCAGATTTGAGTAGGTAAAATAACCCATGAACTTGAAGACAGGACAATTGAAATTATCAAGTCTGAGAAACAGAAGGAAAAACACTTGAAAAAATGTGAACAGAGCCTAAGGGACCTGTGGCACAACATCAAACAGACAACCATATGAACTGCGGGAGTCCCAGAAGAAGAAGAGAGAAAGGGACAGTGAAGTTATCTGGAGAAATAATGGCCAGAAACTTCCCAAATCTGATGAGAGACATGAACAAAAGTATACAATAAGCTCAATGAACTCCAAGAAGATGAACTAAAAGAGACCCACACTGACACACATTATAATCAAACTGTCCAATGCCAAAAACAAGGAAAGAATATTGAAAGCAGCAAGAGAGAATCAATTCATCACATTCAAGTGATCCTTGATAAGATTTTGGACAGATTTGTCATCAGAAACTTTGAAGTTCAGAAGGCGGTGGGCTAATATATTCAAAGTGTTAAGAGAAAAAAAAAAGCTGTTAGCCAAGACTCCTATACCTGGCAAAACTGTCCTTCTAAAGTGAGGCAGATTAAGACATTTCCAGATAAACAAAAGATAAGGGAATTTGTTACCACTAGACCTGCCCTGCAAAAAAATGCTACGAGTAGTCCTGAAGATTGAAATGAAAGAACACCAGCTAGTAACTTAGCTATAAGAAGAAATAAAGATGTCAATAAAGGTAAATAAATGATTCATTATAAAAGCTTATATTACTGTAGAATTAGTTTGTAACTCCACTTTTTGTTTTCTACATGATTTAAGACTAATGTATTATGAAAATCAATTACTGGTTTATGTTTTAGGTCACACAAGGTATAAGATGTACTTTTGCGACATCAATAACTGAAAGACATCGGAAGGAGCTGTAAAGGAACAGAGCGTTTGAATGTTATTGAAGTTAAGCTAGTATAAATTCAAATTAGATTGTTGAAACTTTAGAATATTAAATGTAATCCCCATGGTAACCACAAAGAGAATAGTTACAGAATATCGAAAAAAGGAAATAAGAAGGGAATTAAAACATTTTATTAAAAAAATTGACTAAACACAAAAGAAGACAGGAATTTAGGAAATAAGGGACACAAAAAGCACCATAAGGCATATAGAAAACAAATAGCAAATAACAGAAGTAAGTACTTATCAGTAATTACTCTAAAAGTATGTGAATTAAACTCTCCAATCAAAAGATAGAGATTGGAAGAATAGATAAAAAAACATCATATGCTGTCATGTCAACTATATGCTGTCTATAAGAGACTCACTTTAGTCTGAAGACACAAATAGGTTGAAAGTAAAAAGATGAAAAATAATATTTCATGCAAATACTAAACAAAAGACAGCAGGAAAAGCTATACTAATAGACAAAATAGACTTTAAATTAAAAAAAGGTATAAGAGACAAAGAAAAACTTCATATATTAATGAGTTTCAATACATCAAAAATATAATAATTAGAAACATTTATACACCTAATAACAGACAATCAATATATATGAAGCAGGGCTTCCCTGGTGGCGCAGTGGTTGAGAGTCTGCCTGCCGATGCAGGGAACACGGGTTCGTGCCCTGGTCCGGGAAGATCCCACATGCCGCGGAGCAGCTGGGCCTGTGAGCCATGGCCGCTGAACCTGCGCATCCGGAGCCTGTGCTCTACAACGGGAGAGGCCACAACAGTGAGAGGCCCGCGTACCGCTAAAATATATATATATATATGAAGCATAAATGGACAAAATCGAAGGGAGAAATAGACATTTCCACAATAATAGTTGGAGACTCCAATGCTCTACTCTCAATAGCAGATAGAACTATCAGACAGAAGTAAGGAAATGGAGAACTTATTACACAATAACCTGACTAAATCTAACAGACATATACTGAACACTCTATCTAACAACAACAGAACACACATTCTTCTCAACTTCACATGGGACATCTTCCAGCAAGGACCATATGTTAGGCCACAAATTAAGTCTACAGAGGTTTAATAAGATAGATATCATACAGAATATCTTTTATGACCACAACAAGATGAAGTTAGAAATCAAAATAGAACTAAAACTGGAAAATGCACAAATTCGTGGAAATTAGACAACACACTCTTAAACAACAAATGTATCAAAGAAGAAATCACAAGGGAAATTAGAAAATACTTAGAGATGAATTAAAATGAAGACACACAATATCAAAACTTATGGGACATAGCAAAAGCAATGTTAAGGAGGAAATTTATAAACACATTAGAAAAGAAGAAATATCTCAAATCAACAACCTAACTCTGCAACTTAAAGAACTAGAAAAAGAAGAACCAACTAAAAATAAAACTAGCAGAAGGAAGAAAATAATAAGGATTAGAGCAGAGATAAATGAAATAAATAACAGAAAAACAATAGAGAAAAATTAAAAAAAATCAAAAGTTGATTCTTTGAAAATATGAATGAAATTGAAAACTTTTAGTTGGATTGACTAAGAAAAAGAGAGTAGAATCAAATAACTAAAATAAGAAATGAAAGTGGAGACACTACAACCAATAATAAATACAGACAACAAAAAGGATTATAAAAGAGTACTATGAACAACTGTGTGGATCAAACTTGGATAACTTGGATAACTTAGATGAAACGGACAAATCTGAGAAACACAAAACTTGACATGACTGAGTCACAAAGATGTAGAAAACCTGATTAGACTGATAACCAGTTAGGAGATTGAATCAGTAATCAAAAACATTTCAACAAATAAAATCCCTGAACCTAATGGCTTCACTTGTGAATTCCATCAAACATTTAAAGAAGAACTAACAAACACCAATCTTTCTCAAACTTCAAAAAATATTTGAAGAGGAGAGAACACTTCCTAACTTCTAGCTCCTCATTCTCTAAGGCCAGCATTCTTCTGACACCAAAGCCAAAGACACTACAAGAAAACTATAGACAAATACATATAGACATGAACATTGATGCAAACTATGCAACAGGAAAAAATATTTGCAAATAAAGGACTAATATCCAGAATAAAACTCAACAACAACAACAAAAACAAATAACCTAATTAAAAAACAGGCAAAGGACTTGAATAGACATTTCTCCAAAGAAGATATATGAATGGCTAATAAGCAAATGAAAAAACTGCCAAAATTACTAACCATTAGGAAAACGCAAATCAAAACCACAATGAGATAGCACCTCACACCCATTAGTATGGCTACTATCAAAATCATTAAAAATAACCACCGTTGAAGAAGATATGGAGAAATTGGAAATTTGGAAATATTGGAAATTTGTACTGTTCATGGAAAACAGTATGAAACAATATGATGGGTCCTCAAAAAAATAAACACAGAACTACCATATTATCAGCAATTCCACTTCTGGGTACACACTAAAAGAACTGAAAGCAGGGTCTCAAAGAAATTCTTGTATATCCATGTTGATACCAGCATTATTCACAATAACAAACATGATAGTAACCCAATGTCCATTGACAGCTGAATGGATAAGCAATATATGGTATATACAATGGAATATCATTAGCCTTAAAAAGGGAAGGAAATTCTGACACATGTTACAACATGGATGAACCTTAAATAGGGAGTTATTGTTTAATGGGTACAATGTTTCAGTTTTGCAAGATGAAAAGAGTTCTGGAGATGAATGGTGGCAATGGTTGCACAAAATATGAATTCACTGAGTATCACTGAACTGTGTATTTTTTTAATGGTTAAGGTGGTAAATATTGTGCAATGTGTATTTTACCACGATAAAAAAATTTTAAGCAAAAAAAACTGAACCCAACTTAAGAGCCTGACCTCGTACCAAAATTTTACAGATTAATATTTTCAGCCACAAAGTGAGAAAGATACTATAAACAGCTCAGATTTATAATTGCAACCATGATGTTCAGGAAGATCTAGTGATTTTCCCAAGGTCACAGAGCTTACATAAGCAGCAGAACTGGAGTGTAGACCCTCAGAACCTGCCGTCTACTCACTATAGTGCTTTCGAAGCTATTTTCTGTATTTAAAATGAGGGAATGTAGCTAATTTGGCACTTTCTACCATTCAAAGATATTCACAAACATAAACTCATTTACTCTCACAATTTTTATGTTAGGAGGGCAAGCAATGCAATTTTTCTTCTATCCATTTTACAATTTACAATACTGAGGTTGAGATTGTGTGTTTTGTTATGACACTGGAAAGATACAAAATGGCAGAGTACATTAAAAACTCAGGTCTTCTTAACTATGAAATACTGTGAACAGAACCTATCTTTGCTTTGTTTCATAAACTGAACAGCTTCTGTGTAGTAAAAGTGAAAGAGTAGTGATCTACCCCCTTCTAGAACTGTGTTTTTTACTCACAATTAAATGTCAAATAGTTTTATTTATATAACAAACGTGGTAAAATGTTAAAAATTAGTGAATCCAGCTGAAGGACATATGATAGCTACTTGTACTATTCTTGCAGGTTTTTGTAAGTTTTAATTCTGTAAATTTTTATAGATGAAGTTTAAAAATATGAAGGTATAGTCAGATAAATGCAAACTGAATAAACTGCCAACTAAGGCACCAGACACAATTTACACATATAAACATTTAGAGTTGAAAAGTACCTTGGAAATTATTTATTTTAAATCCCTTATTTTACAGCTGAGGAAACAAACCTAAAGTTTAATGTTAACGCTATTTGTTAATATTAGAGCCTGGTCTAGAAATCTGAGGTGTCCCCGAACCCTTGCTCTCATCCTGAGTTTCCTCTTTTTGTAGCATAAAGTTTCTCCAAAAAAATTATTGCATTAAAAACAACTTCTTTGGCTCCTGGAAGCCAAGGAAGATTCTATATTGTTAAGAATATTCTCAGATTGAAGTAGTGAAAAGAACACATGTATGTTTGTATGACAGAGATACAGATATGGATCTGATAAGGATATAGGTAACAGTGTTCAACTGGGTTAAAGAGAACTCAAAGACTGTTCACCTACTCCATTGCAAGCAGTTGCTTCTCAAGCTCTTCAGAAAATTGCAGAGGAAAATTAATTTGACATTTTTTCTTTATCACGCTGCAAAATAGTTAAGAGTGGCCAGCAGATGCCACTGTTGTCAGTTGTAAATAATTTTTCACATTTCAAATAAAGGAGATGAGTCATTACAGAAGGAAATAGGATAAGTGTAACAAAAATAATCATGTTATCTTAAAAAAATGTAACAAAAGTAATGCATTAATTGGATCTTATTATTTACCTTTAAGCAAAACATTTAATTAGACACTTGTCAGCTAAAAGATATGAGCTAACTTGTTAGAAAAAAATTAACAAGAAAAACTGTAAGTCTTCTATGTTTGAAAAGAATAATCATGTTTAAAAATTAGAAGTTGATGCAATCACCAATGTTGACTAATAGCTATATTTAATAGCCAAGATATAGCCTACCTGATGAGTGACATAAGGAAGAGTAAAATAAAACATCAATTCTATTCTTTTTTGTTACTATTGAGACATTATAAAAATAGTTTTGTATTTCTCAAGCCTACACTCAATGGTGAATAAGCTGTTACTACAAAATTGACTGTTTATTATGTTACTCTCTTATATTTCCATCAATATTCGTAGTGTTAAGTATTTTTAAAATAATTTAAAATATATAAATTAAAGCAGACCTACATGGCCTATTCCATGAGAAAAAATATGATGGCTATTGGTTACTTCTAGGCTGGCCTCCCAAATTCCACAGTGGAACATGATTGATCACTCCTGGAATCCCTGTATCTTCCTGAACATATTTTTGGAATGACTCTTCACTTTTTTTAAAACATCAATCCCACCAAAAATCTGTAAATTATAGTTCAAATAGATTTTTTCATATATTTTCATGTGGATTTGAATTGCTGAATATTTTAATTAATTGACAAGAAAATATTAAATCTATGCTATATTCAACACTCTGATAGTTGCTGTGAGGGATTCAGAAGAGAATAAACATAGTTTCTGTTCTTAAGCAAAGAATACAGTAGAATAAAAAGAAAGGTTTTATGTATGGACATATATGTACTATGCTAAATGTTTCTGCTGTTACATAAAATGATGTGTAAAATGGTGAGGTTTCATAAGATTGTTGTAAAGATTAAATTAGATAAGGAGTAAAGTATCCATATCTAATTTAATCTCTCAATATCAAGCACAAAATAGTGGCTAAGCCAGTGTCAGTTTTCACTCAAATAACTGTCTTGGAGAGCAGATAGAGTGAGTGTTCAAAACCCTAATCAAATACTAAGTATAAATAATAAGTGATGTAAGAAAGGAATAGAATACATGAGAAATTAAAAATAAAGTGTTCCTGGCAGAATGGTCCACAAAAATCTTGATGGAGGAGGTCATATTGAGCTAACACTTGAGAGAAATGTAAGCATTTAAAGTGTAGAATAATGTGAAATAATCTTATGCAAGGTAGAGAAAGTGTGGGATAAGATAGGTTAATCCCTGGGGCAAACGTTAAAAAAATAAAACAAAGACGCCAACATAAAAAGAGAATATAAAATTGAATACGAAACTAAACAACTCAAAAGAAGGCAGAAAAGGAGGAACAATGGAAGAAAGAATGTATGAGACAAATAAAAGACAAATAACAAGAAGGTAGACTTAAATTCAACCATATCAATAATTGCATTAATTGTAAATGGTCTTAAATTCTTCAAGAAAAAAACAGATTGCTGAACTGGATTGAAAAATGAAAAAACACAGAACAATTCTATGCTATTTATAAAAGAAAATTTAAAGATATATGCTGGTTAAAAATAAAGGATGGCAAAAGATATATCATGCAAACACTAATTAAAAGAAAGTTGAGATAGTTTTTTTAATACCAATGTAGACTTTAAGGCAATAAGTATCACTAGAGATATAAGAATATTTCATAAAGAGGGTCAATTCATTGAAGACATAGCACTCATAAACATGTATGTACCTAATAACAGAGTTTCTAAATTCATGAAAAAATCTGGCAGAATTAAAAGGAGAAATAGACAAATTCACAATTGTAGTTGAAGAATTTAACATTTGTAAGACTAATAGAATATTAACATCCTATTAATAGAATAGAATAATTTAATCAATAAGTGATCATTTTCAGTAATATAATTTTAAAAAATTGACTCTACAATTAGAAAAATATCTCAATATATAATATAATATATAATAATGGACACTACAGTTATTATTATATATTAATACTCTACAGTTATAACACTACTATAATAACTGACACTACAATTAGAAAAACTGTATCCCTCAGTAATTGATACTGCAATTAGAAAAAAGATACAGAAAATATTTGAATAATATGAAAATCTAACTTGACATAATTTACTTACATAAAACCTATACAAAATTACTGCAGAATACACATTATTTTCAAGTGCACATAAATATGTACCATGATAGACAATACTTTCAGCTATTGTCATAATATTTCATGGAACGCTCCCTCACCCTTGCCAAACGCTATTCAAACATCAAAAGGAAAATAACTCAAAATATATAATTGTGCTTGGCAATTAGGAATTCATTTGTGATTTTAGCGAAAGTAGTATCGATGAAATATTGAGGGCTGGAAACCACGTTATAATGGACCAACGCTTGAATGAAAGGTAAAGATGAAGAGATCATGAGGATAGGTGTTTCTCTTAGGAAGTTTGACAGTGAAAGGAAGAGAGAGTGAATAGGGGTGGCAGAGGAGGACATATTTTTGTTTTAAAATATAAGAGAGGTGAACACGGTTTCCGGATGAAAAAAAGGAGCCAGTAGAGAGAGAAAGGAAAAGGAGAGAGAATAATCTGCGGAGAAAGGCCTTGGGTAATTCAGAGTGGGAGGAAATCAAGAGCAGAGATGGGCAGATTGGCCTTTGATATGATCAGGGAAAGCTTTTCCCCTTAAGGAGTAGGAAAAATAGATAAAATAGATGTAGAGGGTGCTTCACTTTAAATGATAAACAGGTATAGAAAACTACTATACACTGCATAGTAATATTTGTAACTAAGGTACAGTGCAAAAAGCATGCTTTGTGATAAGAGATCCTCAAATGTTTTAAATCACATTCACATAAAACTGACTCCCTTATATGTTTGTTTCTTTCCTTTTTTGTTTTTTTTATTGGGGGGTGGAGTTTAGAGGGTGGGGAAAGGCAGGAAAGTTGGAGGACGGGAGAGGTAAAGTGAACAAAAAATAAAAACGCAATTCTCAGAAAAAGGAACCTAATAGCAAAAAATATATGAAAGGATCTTCATCCAACCTAGTAATTAAATAAATATAAATTCAAACAATGAAATACTATGCTCTGCCCCATAAGATCAGAAAAAAATTTCACATGTCACTGAGGATGTGGATACTCTAAACTTTTTACACCCTGCCAGTGGTAATGTAACTTGATTTAACCCCTTTAGAAAGTAGTAATTTGGCAATTTCTAGGGAAGTTTAAGATGGATGGATGAAACATATTATTGCTCAAAAGGATCTACTCCCTCCCTTGGGAGAGGATTGTGAGTCCTCACTCATTTCCATATGTCTGGCCATCCTGCACTGTAGAGGTAGTATATTTCCCTGCCCCATTGACTAGGATTTGGTCATGCGATTTAAGTTGACCAATTGAATATGAGTATACATGGGTACCCCTTCTATGAACAGAAGCTTTTGAAGTCATTGCAAATTTTTGTCAGCCTCCTGCCCATTATTTCCATGAGAAGGGTATACACTGGATAGGAGCTGTTTCCATCCCAGCTGCAACAATTTGAATAAAATCTTTTTAGAATTTCTGTAGTGATTTTAGAGTTAGAGACTTTTTGGTGAAGAATTCTTTTTTTTTTTTTTTAACCTGAAAGGAAAATGAAAACAAAGTCCTAATATATCACACAAACATGTTTATTACTTAAATGTTTATAAATTATAAGATTTTACTTATGAATAAAAACATTTCTAGAAAATGTTACACATTTTGTAATAATGTTTGTAACTGGTTTCAGGCACATAGTGCAAAATACTTCTTTTCTGATACAGAGATCCCTAAATGTTTATCTAACCACATTGGCACAAAATTGCTTTAGTACCTTATATGGTACAATATACCCCTAATAAATCTTTGAAAAAGAAAAACTTTGTGGGCAAAACTAGTACACTACTATTTACTGGCAAAAATCTATTAGTAGATTCAGTTTTCTTGGTTTATAAAGTAGGTTGCCATAGAAAAATATTATTTGTCTATGATTCTTTTAAAATCACATTATTATATAATACACAAATTATTCACCTGAAAAAAATCTCTTAATACCTGAGAATTTGTCCATGAACAGTTAATTTTTATACTATCTTTTATGTTCTGGCTTTGAGATACCTCAGATATGAAATAACTTGAACGTCTCTAATAAAAATTTTGCAAATGTAAACATAATTTTATGTTTACCAAAATAGGATCTTCAACATGTCAATAATTCTTACTTTTCTACTTGATTAATAAAATACAGTACTTAACTGTGAGAAAATTATTTTTTTAAGAGTAGACATATACATATATAAGATCTATAAAGACATGATAGAATATACACATTATAAAAACAATGTATTGTTCTTATAAGTACAATCAAATTAGAGGTAGGTGTTTTAAGTCAAATTCTACTATATCATATCTTCTTCTGTATTATTCCCACAAAATTTCATATTTAGTATTTAACCAAAGCATATATTTTAAATACAAAATTATACCATATTTTAGGATCATTTTTTTCAAGCACCATAATGCACAATTAAAAATTAAAGGAAACATAAAACAAAGTATCTAAGCTGTATCAGTAGAAAGTATAATGGCTATGTACTTTTTTGATGTGACTATTGATTTGCTATTCACCTGACAGATTCAATATGTTTATCGCAGTTTTAAATAAGTTCATTTTCCTAATTTTTACTTGCTCCATTTTAACAAGTAGAATAAACATTCATTGTACAGTAGGATACCAGAGCAGAGATTTACATGTGTGTTTATAGGCATAAGGTAATTGTGGTCCAGTCCAAGCTGTTAACAGCAATACTATCTTGGTATAATGCAAGCATCCCTGTGTACCCTACCATAAATTACTATATACTTTTAAGGATCCAGATTAGAATCACATATCGTTCAGTTTATTTTGAAGCCCTTGAAAAATTAAGCAGTGATGTGACTCCCTGATGAGCACCCTGAAAAAAAGGCACAGACATTTTAGACATGGAAATTTCAGGAAGGGAAGGGTAAAGAAACAAGCACCAGCTATTTGCAGTTTCCAGAGAATGTCTCCTCTTTGGGACATACTTCCCACTTCTGGATGTTCATATTACTTGAATTGGGAGACCAGTAGTCATGTGAGGAATACACTTTCCACAGAACCCTCCACATCTGCCGTAGACTTTGGTTCCATCCTGAAAATAGGAAGAGGAAGAGATACAGGAGAATCTGTTACAAGCTAGTATCTGCGTGCACAGGGCAGAAAAAGCAAATGCTTTGAATCATGCGGTTGAAATAATTAGCCAAGGTTTCATACAACAATTACACTTGAGGTCAAAGGTCATGCCATTTCAGGATTAGTTGAAATTTGTGGTCATGGGAATTAGATAATGTGAGATTCATATTATCTACTTAATGATTATAAACCACACTCTAATTTAGACAATTCATCTCAACCCACTTATTTTTCAACAAGATACCTATTTGCTTCAGTGAGTTTATTAAAACCTCTCCCAATCTGTTGTCCAGCATTGCCATGATTTTATATAAGATTCTCACAGACTAAAAAAAAGATAGTATGCAAACTTGACCTTAACTGAATCCAAGCCATATTAACCTCAAATATATCCTGGAAGCATTAGAAACACAGCCTGAAGAAAATATTTAGAAGGTGATAAAATGGGGGGGGGGCGGGGAATAAAACTGGACTGAAAGCAGGAATTATAATTAGACAAGGACTAAAAAGGGAGATTCTTCTTTTTTTAGGAAAGCAGAGCTGCTTACTGAGGAATGGCTGGTGAAGAAGGTGGTCAGGACATGCTAGATTTTCTTTCCAAACTGTCTTCCATCTTTAGGTCCAAAAGTCAAAAGGCATTTTGATAGGATAAAGCAAAAATAGCTTGAACTCCTGTAGTTTCTAGAAAAGGTAAGTTTTGCTTTGTTTTTGTTTTTTTAATCTAAGGAAGGAGGGTAGAGAAGGAAACTTTGGGTTCCTGGAACTTTTGAGGATGAAGAATATTTTGAGATCGGGGGCTTTTGAAGTTGCCTCTCCTTTCAAAAGCTTTCTAAACTCTAGAGAGTCTGAGTAAACAGAGAAAGGAATGGCAGTAAAAATTCCAATTTATATACATTCCTGTTTGCAAACGGATCGTATAAGTAAACCCCTAATCTTGCTTAAATTTAACGGGAAATGAAAATATGTGTGCATTTCCATAAGTACATTTGGGTTTCACAAGTCTCATTTTCACACCAGGCAATAGATCTCAGGAAATACCTTCATGTGCAAAATTTTTGATTGAGGGAGAAACTCTCAATTAAATAGACAAATAAATAATCTTTAGAATAGAACTTAAATAGAAGCAAAAGTAATGATTGTACTAAATATTCATTTTTACTGCTGCCCTCAGCCAGATCTCATTTAACCAAAAGATACCTAAAAGCTGTATAAAGTCAGAATATCTCATTGCACTCTCTACATTTTCTACTTGCTCGGAATATACTTTAACTAGGTAATTAATTTATTTCCATTCTTCTACCAAAAGGGATTAGACCAAAATTTGCCAAATAAATATTTAGAAATAGCCATTTTTAAAAAGCCTACTGCTTGCCCATATGATAGAAATAATAAAAATTTAAATTCTTTAATTATAAATTGAAACACAATTTCATAATATTCAGAAAGATAATGTTTTAGTCTCTGATTATTAGAAAATTGAATTTCATTTATAAGTAGTATTCATATAAATAGGAGTGTAACAGAAGTCACTTTTATCAAAAGAAAGAAAAATGATAAAACCTTAGAGTGGGCAGGGGGTTGTTGATGGTGCTGATTTATGTGCAATATAGGTGAGGACACTTACAATGTAGATCCTGATTTACTATAGATAGAATCATGTTATCTAAGACATGGGAACTCCAAGTACTAGGAGCCATCTCATAAAGAGTATGTGCTAGTACGCCATACCAGCATCAAAATTAAATGGATTCTGCTTTAGATAATACATGTGCTATAGGTAAAAACCAAATACCAATGTTCTCTAGATAAAGGTAGACAGAGGAAAATATGCATACAACCATAAAAAATATTCCTAATTCTTGAAGAACCTATAAAGGATATTTGTTAAATGACAAATGGCTCCAACCTCAGCTCCATCACTAAATCAAAGTAATGAGGTAAATAAACCAAAAAGTTACCTCTCACTTTGAAATATTAAAACCTACAAACCTTTAATAATTAGAATATAGCTAAAAGCACTACCTCTTTTTGAAGTACCTGCATTTCAAGCCATCGACCCCAAACTTGAGCTACTTCAATCTATATGCTCTGGCATTTGATTTCATGTTCAGATATATGTAGGCTAAACATGAATGTGTATGTATATAAAACCTACATAAGCACATGAATAAAAATGAACCCAATTCCATAATTTCATAAATTAATGTTATATTTCATTATATGTAATATAGCCTATCATATGCAATAACGCATTAGTCATTAACTTCATATAACTCTAAATTTAAAGTAGAGGACCTTTAATGCTAGTTCACAGCACAGAAGTATTTCAGACAGATTTTTTGGTCCAGCAGGACTTACTTGTGATCTGTGAATGATGACAGAGGCATAACTGCCCTGAGCAAGCCACTTTGCTGTACTGGATATCTTCATTCCAGTTCCAGCCAAATTAATGCTGAATTGTCCCTGGATTGAAAACAAAACAAAATAAAAATAGATGGAATTCATAAAATATTTAAGCATCCACTTTGCTGGAAACACCTGAATTGGAATTATGTAAGAAAGGACTCGAATTGGTTTTCAAGATTCTTTCTTTAGAAAATGAAAGAATATTGATACAACCTTACACTAAAGAAAATGAACAGGCTAAAGACTTTTTAAATTGATTACAAATAAGTCTTCTCAATTACAAGAGACAACTGAAATAATACCAGATAATGTTATTTGTGCAAAAGTAATTCTGTCCAACACTAGGACTCTAGGGTTGACAGCTAGAGCTTATGCTCCTGTAGCAACAGCAAGTCCAGTCAGAATGGGTGTTCACAGGGATTGATACCAACCAGACTTTAACATTTCTCCAGTTTCAATTTTTGACCCCTTGTTGCTAATTTCCCTAAGTTACACCTGTTTATTGTATTTCCTAGAATCTTCTGTTACTGTGCCCTTACCTTTTGCGTTAAGAATGTTACTTTTTAACCTACCACACAAAACTACTGAATGTGATATTATTGCCCCAGCTATCATGTGCTTTTAAGAGCCCAGAAGTGTTATGTGGACGTCTGATTCCACATGATTTACACACATGGTATGTGAGCCCCCTAGTGGCTTTATGATCGAGTTATTTTCAAGACACAAGAACCAGTTTCATGTCAAAATATTCCAGACTATCTCTGCTAAAAATTAAACTTTAGGGCTTCCCTGGTGGCGCAGTGGTTGAGAATCCGCCTGCCAATGCAGGGGACACAGGTTCAATACCTGGTCCGAGAAGATCCCACATGCCGCGGAGCAACTAAGCCTGTGCGCCACAACTACTGAGCCTGCACGCTAGAGCCCGTGCACTGCAGCAAGAGAAGCCACCACAATGAGAAGCCCGTATGCAGCAACAAAGACCCAACACAGCCAAAATTAAATAAATAAAATAAATAAATTTATTTAAAAATAAACTTTAAATATCTGTTAATTAAGAAAGTGCCTGACTAAAATTGGTAAAATTTGTGGCACATGTATACGATCTTGCAGTACAGAATTATACACTGAAAAGCTGTACTTAATGAAAGCTAATTAAGCCTACTGCCAATGTTTAATATACATACAGATTTAGAGTGATATTAGGACAATCTTAGATCACATCACAATATCCTATGGCCTAAGACTCAGGAATCTTGAGCAAGACAGTGATAAAACATTAAAGATTATGTTATGTCAATGAAAATATTATCTTGTCATGAAAGCAAACTAAATAGATTTCAAATATATTTATAATATGAATTATTACAACTGCTAAAAAATTATGTATCAGTTTAGTTTACTAAGTTAGATTTCTTAGGACTCTTATATACTTCTTATTTAAAATCAAAATAGAGATTCAAATACATTTATAATACAATGATAATATATGGAGAATTTTCCCCAAAATAGAAATAATTTGTTTTAGATAAATTTCAAAGAAAATTAATTGTTATATACGTCATTTGGTTATGAAATTTAGAATATGACCTGTATGTGTGCTTCATTGCTGTATTCCTAGAGTCCAAAAGAAGGCCTAGGCACTCAGTAAGTGTTTTTAAATGGATGAATGAAGTGCAACATTATAAATATTAAATTTTAGCATTGTAAAAGTTAATACACAAATACACAGCTAAACTCTTCATGCTCGTGATAATGAATGACACTAACGCTACACACATCAGAATTTTATATTAGTGAATATTTGAATGAGAAGAAGCAATTCTAAGGATATAGTCTACTGGTTAATACTTAGTCATCTCATACAGGTTTTGCACTGAATACCTTCATCCCACCTTAACTCATAAATAGGCCTCTCACCAAATAAAAGAAATGGAACTATATTCTGTGGTGTAGGTTTCCTGTGGCTAACCACTTACTGAGTGCCCCAGTTGGGGGAATGCAATGTTTTCACAACCTAATAGTTTACACTTCCATTTATTCTTTACCTCCCTGCTCAAGGTTGCTTGGAAGCATTCAGCTGGAAAGGAAAGACAAAAATCCAACTGACTACAGTACTGAGAGACTTAGGTGGTCATTAACACAATGAGTTGGGTCTAGAAATATCTGCTGCTTCATTTCTCCAGACTAATTTTCATGATCTTTGTTTACATCTTTAGTCCTTGTTCAAAAGCTACATAATACAATCTCAAAGAAATGGCAAAACAATTCAACTGAACTCTGGGATGATATTGACAGAGGTAAAAATACACTTCACTCATTTGTTCGAAATTAACTGAGTGGCAGACTTGGTATGAAGCACTACTGCAATACAGAGAGAGGTTTTGCTCTAGGTTTGAGAAGTGAAGCACAGATTGGTGGTTGCCAGAGGTAGGAGCTGAAGGGGGAAACGGGTGAGGGTGTTTTACAAGATAAATAAATCCTGGGGATTAATGTGCAATATGGTAACTATAGTTAAGTATACTGTATTGTATATTTGAAAGTTGCTAAGAGAATAGATCTTAAAAGTTCTCATCACAAGAAAGAAAATATTGTAACTATGTGAGGTGATGGATGTTAACTAAAACCATTGTGGTAATAATTTTTCAATATATACATAGTCAAATAATTATGTTGTACATCTTAAACTAATACAATGTTTAATGACAATTATATTTTAATAAAATGGAGGAAACTAAATCTGATATACACATAAATAAATGTGATGCAATGTAGAGAATTATAGGTGCCATAAGAAAGGTACTGGTACATTCCTATGGAACTTTAGAAGTAATAAATGATTGAATAATTGAATTAATTACTTATTTCAATTCCATTACTTTATTTAAGATTAAAATTTAAACCTCCTTTAACCTAATATTTAACTTGAAAAATTAGTTCAACATAGTATCAACTAAAAAATATGATTTTTTGAAGTAGTATGAAGTTTATCTCCTCTTGTACTCTCGACATTTTTTAGAAGAGGCCATCGTAAGAAGTAAAATTCTAACAGCCAAATCACAAGTGGAAGGTAAGGTGATTCAGAAGACCTAAGAATTCAACAGATTGGAATGTCTGCCCTTGAGTAATTAGCTGCATCAAAGGAAAAAGTAGTTATGGATACAAGGCAGAGGGAAAGCACAGAAATAGATGCAAGTTTTAATGTTCCACTTCTTTGATTGACTGGTTGGTTCATATGTGCCCATTATATCATTAGGTTTTACAATATTAAAGTTTGTTCCACATATTTTATTATGAATGGGATCTATAGATCTAATGCAATTCCAATAAGAGAAATGATTCTAAAATTTATATCAAAAGACAAAGAAATTAAAATAATTAAAACAAGTTTGAAAAAAAATAAATTTGAAGGACCCACACTACCTTGTTTTAACACTTATTATAATAAAGCTATCATAACCAAGACAGTGCTGTGTTGGTGAAGAGAGAGACATGTAGATAAATGGAACAGAAGACAGAGTCAGAAATAGACCCACATAAATATGTGCAATATATATATATATATATATATATATATATATATATATATTTTTGGCCTCACCACGTGGCATATGGGATCTTAGTTCCCCAACCAGAAATCGAAGCCATGCCCCTGCATTGGAAGTGTAGATTCTTAACCACTGGACCACCAGAAAAGTCCCTCCAATTGATTTTTGACAAAGGCGGAAAGGCAATTTACTGGAGAAAGCACTGTCTTTTCAACAAATGGTGTTAAGACAACTGGATGTCTGTAGGCAAAACCCTTCCAACTTCATAAAAAATTAGTTCAAAATCAGTCATAGGTCTAGATGTAAAGCATAGAACTATAAAAAAATTTTTAAGAACACATAGAAGAAAATCTTTGTAACCTGGAGTAAGTCAAAGGCTCTTAAATATGACATTAAATGTACAACCCACAAAAGAAAAAAATGATAAATTTGACTTCATTAAAATTTAAAACTTCCACTCTGTGTAAGACAATTAAGAGAAAGAAAAGATAAGGTCCAGACCAGGAGAAAAAGACTTGGAAATGTTATATACAACAAAAGACTTGTAACCAGACTATGTAAAAAACCCTCAAAACTAAACAGTAAGGAACAATAAGGAAACAAACAACCTAATTTTAAAAATGAGCAAAAGACTTGGGCATACACTTCACCAAAGAGTATATACATGGAAAATAAGCATATGAAAGATACTTAACATTATTATCCATTAGTGGAATGTAAATTAAAACTACATTGAGCTACCACAGAAGATGGGAAAACAAACAAAAAACTTGACAATACTAAGTGCTGACAAGGAAGCTAATCAACTAGAAATTTAATCTTTGCTGGTGGGAATAAAAAACGGTACAGCCACTGTATCAAACAGTTTAGCAGTTTCCTATAAAGTTAAACATACACATATCATGTGACCCTACAATCTCACTCATAGGCATTTATCCCAGAGAAATGAAAATGTACGTTCACACAAAAACCTGTATGCAAATGTGCATCTCAGCTCTATTCATAATCTCCAAAAACTATAAACAACTCATTTTCTTCCAACAAATGAACAAACTGTAGGACAGCTGTATGGCATCCATTTGATGGAATAATGCTCAGAAATAAGGAAGAAAAAAATTATTGACACATGCAAAAACACAGATGGACCTCAAAGGCATTATGTTGAGTGAAGGAAGTCAATCTCAAAAAGTTACATATTGTGTGATTCCATTTATAACACATATCTATGTCATCTCAGAAAATGCAAAACTAAAGCAACAGAAAAAAGATCAGTGTGTACCAGGAGTTAGGTGGGAGGGAGGAACTGACTCCATGGAGGAAATGTGAGGGAGCTATTCTATATTCAGATTATGGTAAAGTAACATGAATCTGTATGTATGTTAAAACTGTATACTAATAAAGGCAATTTTATTGGTTTTTTTTCACCTTAAGATGTGAATGAATATAACACCTATTTAAAGAAAAAAATTTCCAATTGACTTGCAAACAAAACCCAAGTACATGCTATATGTAATAGACACACTTGAAGTGACTCATAAAGGCCAAAACTAAAAGCATGTGCAAAAGTATATCAGGAAAATGTACATAGAGAACAGGGGTAGCAAATCCTGATAAGGTAGAATAGAATTCAAGTATGAAATCAGGAACACATGACAAAGAAGTGCTAAAAACCATAATCCACAATGAAGACGTAATATGTGAGTATTATGCATCAAATAACACAGCAACTTTTTTTCTTTTTTATCGCGGTATGCGGGCCTCTCACTGTTGTGGCCTCTCCCATTGCAGAGCACAGGCTCCGGACACGCAGGCTCAGCGGCCATGGCTCACGGGCCCAGCCGCCCCGCGGCATGTGGGATCTTCCCGGACCAGGGCACGAACCGGTGTCCCCTGCATCAGCAGGCGGACTCTCAACCACTGCGCCACCAGGGAAGCCCAAACACAGCAACTTTTATGAAACAAAACTACAGGAGATGAAAGGAGACATAGGTAGAAACATCCTAATAATAGGAAATTTTAATATATCACTTTTAATAACAAAATAGATCAAGCAGGCAAAAATAAGGAGAGAGATGATCTAAACAATATAAATAAAAGGGTAGATCTTATGCATATATATCAAACTCTGCAGTCTGATAATAAAGAATACACGTTCAAAATATGTAAAAACTGGCTCTGAATACTCAAAATGGATGCTGGCCATGATCCTCTGGCATTGGTTATTTCTCTTGCTCTCATGTAATCAACATTAATTACAAAACAGCTAAAGAGATACACATTGCGTTTTTGGTTTTTTTTTTATGGCTCTGTGAAAAGTACCGAACATTTTACTTCACTTTTGAGGTATATATATATATATATATATATTCTAAAGTCACATCACACTCCTTAACTTCATCTTATATTACAATGTGGCAAAGTTTATTTTCCCTAGAGAGTGCCATATGTGTCCATTTTCCTTCTAGCATTCACGTCCCAGGGTGCAAACAAAGAGAATATGGTTTTGAGGAATCCCAAACAACAGAATAAGTTCTTTCTGTGACATCAAACATCTGGAGAGTATTCATGCAAATCTTATATAACTTAACACAGAATCTGGTTTATATATTTGACAGAATAGCTTCAAGAATGCTGGACAGTTTGTATTTTTGGTAACAGTAACTTCAGGCACTTGAATACAGACTGAAAAAAATGGGCATACCTTTTTTTGACAGCACATACCTATGCCCAATAACATCTAATTTTGGAAATAGAGCTTTGCATTCCAGAAATGCAAACTAAGTGGAAGAGCCATCTCACCTTGACTAGCAGAGAGGAGCATTTTATTACTACACTGGGGCTACCTCTGACTTCCTCAAGGATCTTGTACAGGTTGTTGACACAGAGTGTCTGTTTCTCCAACTGTAAATTGGGGTTACCCAGTTTATAACTATGTACTTTTCTCAAGATATTGTAGGGAAAAATGGGGTTACATAAAAATTGGAGTAATGGAGTTAGAAATTACTGAAAATATGTTTTATTATTTAAAAACTTGATTGTGCTAAGATCTCTTATTCTGATTTCATGCTCATTGAGAAATATACTGTTTATAATAATTAGTTTTCTGTTAAGATATTTTCTATAAGCAAAGTTTACTAATGAGATAAAAGGAGTTTTGATTCCACTTGACAGTTATATTACTTATTTGTATATCAGTCTCCTGTGAATTTTGTTGATGTCTCATTGACCAGATTTATTCAATTCAACATGTAATGAAAAGGACCAGATTCCCAGAATGTCATGACGTTTCCGAGGTAATAGTACCTTGTAGCACACTCTTCACATCTCTAGGTGGCATTTACTTCTTTCTAATTTACTTCTTTCTAATCATATCAAGTATATGACCAGAAGGCATTGATTAGAAGGAATATGGATTGTTGGACAAAGTTGACCAGTCTTGACATGGGTTGGTCATTGGAGACTGAATAATCTCCATTTAAAAGGGTCAAAATGGAAAAGTTATTTTAAATATCCATATGTGAAAGAAAAGATTGTTTAAAGTGCTAAAAGTTTTAGAATACACATCCTTGACCTTAGAACAACTGTTCAAAGAGACATAGTGTAAGACTTCAGAAGGGGGAGTTCATCAGGAAAAGCATAGTCCTGGGAAGAGAACTAAATAAAAGATGTAGGTCAGAGAGTCACCATTTTGCAGGGAGACCAATCATCTGGTAGGCCAACATGAGCGAAGCAGGGAAGGAGAAGAATGGACATGAATAGAGCTAACCAGGCTCAAAGATTGAATGAGAACCTGAGATTCCTCTGCAAAGCTGTGTACCTTAAAAAATATAGCCAATAGAGGGAGCACATTTGGAATGGCTTTTGAGGAGACCTGTGGACTCTTTCTTCAGTGAAACAATAGAGAAAAATAGGAATAGAGGGGAACTTCCTCAACTTGATAAAGAACACTTACCAAAAATCTATAGCTAACATTACAGTTAATGGTGAAAGACTGAATGCTTTCCCCCTAAGATCAGAAGCAGTTAAAGCATGTCCACTATCACCACTCTTCAAAATAATGCTAGAAGTTCTAGACATATGTACTAGTATGATTCCACCTATATAACATCTTTGAAAAGACAAAAATTATGGAAATGAAGGCTAGATTAGTGGTTGCTAGAGGATAAAGTGAGGCTGGTGGTAGGAGGGAAGTAGTTGTCATTATAAAAGTTCTTGTGGGGCTTCCCTGATGGCGCAGTGGTTAAGAATCCACCTGCCAGTGCAGGGGATACGGATTCGATCCCTGGTCCGGGAAGATCGCACATGCCGTGGAGCAACTAAGCCCATGCGCCACAACTACTGAGCCTGCACTCTAGAGCCTGAGAGCCACAACTACTGAGCCTGCATGCCACAATTACTGAAGCCTGCGTGCCTAGAGCCCGTGCTCTGCAACAAGAGAAGCCACCACAATGAGAACCCTGTGCAACGCAATGAAGAGCAGCCCTCACTTGCTGCAACTAGAGAAAGCCCGCACACAGCAATGAACACCCAATGCAGCCAAAAATTAAATTAAATTAAATTTAAAAAAATAAAGTTCTTGTGGTGATAAAAATGTTCTGTATATTGATGTAGAAATGTCAATATCCTAGTTGTGATATTATACTATAATCATGCAAGATGTTACCATTTGGGGAAACTGGGTACATGGGATCTCTGTATTATTTCTTAGAACTACATGTCAGTCAACAGTTACCTCAAAATAAAATGTTTAATTTCAAATATAAAAAATATATAAAATACAAAATGATTTCAAGTCTCTTGAAATTGTCCTAAGGCTATACAAAAAAATGGAGAAACATTTATTCGGGAAAATCTATGAAATCTAGGTAAGAACAGTAAGCATCTGTGACATCTGAACCATGACCTGTCCTCTCTTCCCCACCTCAGCAAGATGACAGTTCTACTCTTCGTGGGTGCAGCTACGAACACAGGACTGTATTTCCCCCAGCTCTCTGCTAGGGCTAAGCTTTCTCCTAGGGTGTGTGTGGGGCAGCGGGGGTTGGGGGACACCAGCACTCCTCATCTCACCCAGCTCTGTGTTGCTGAAGCTGTCTTAGAGGCAAGAATGGCGGAGAGTCTGAAGCTCCCTTCCACCACTCAGTCCCTACTCATAGATCAGAAGATCTGCCCCAGGCATGGCAGCCCAAGAACACAAGGCCTGAGTCAGTCCCACTCAAAATCACTGGTAGGGCAGAAGTTCCATGCTGAGCAAGGCACGCCAAGAAGACCAGGGGATGTTGCCATTACCCAGAATTCTGCTTATAGATGGGGGATGTTACTCTGAAAAGTGGGTTCTACCCACTCAATCCACAGAATTGGTGCAAAGGTCCTTCCTTGGGGGAAAATCAATCTGTAAGAACAGAAAGTTCCATAGCTTTTCCTAAGGAGACTGAGCTTATTTGGGACTGAACATGGGGAAATTTAAGCCTAAAGGGCATATTGAAAATAAGATTTTAGTGGTGTGCAGTTAAGAGGAGGATGGGGGTAACTGGATGAGAGCAAGAAGCCAAATGGTAGGTCAAAGCTCAGCTTATCAGAGAAAACCAGGGAAAGAGACAGCCAAGAAGGGCTCCTCTTGAAGTCTGACCTGACCTCAAAGACTGACCTATAAGACTACCCTGGCCAAGGGGCCTGAGTTTAATTGGATCAGACCATGTAGTAATTTATGCCTCCAGGATGTTACTGAAAGAACAGAGTGATCATATACTAATTAGTGGAAGCTAAGAGCTGAGTGTGATATCAGTAGAGGCAGGCCATCTAGAAACTTCATCAAAGACAGGCCAACTAAAAACACTGTCATTCCAGGAGGATTGGGGTGACAGTGTACATGTCCAAGGCTGAGTCCTCTGAGGAGTGACATTAAAGGCTGCACACCACAGGGGAAATAGATGTCCCTGAAATAGCCCAGCCAAAGAGCTAAACAAATACATAAGCAAGCAAACAACAAATCCTAGAGGGAAGGGGAAACTTAGTATCCACAGTTGCTAAAATATCTTATCTAAAATGCCTGGTTTTCAACAAAAAATTGTGAAACATGCAAAGAAACTGGAAAGGATGACTCATATACAGGGGAAAAGGCAACAGAAACTGCCTTTGAGAGGTTTCAGATGTCAGGCTAAGCAGATAAAGACTTCAAAGTACCTATTATAAATATGCCCAAAGAACTACAGAAAACTGTGTTTAAAAAAGTAAAGGAAGGTATGATAATAATGTCTCATCAAATAGAGACTGTCAATAAAGAAATAAAAATTATATTTATAAAAAGAGCCAAAGGACAACTTCAGGAGTTTAAAAGTACAATAACCAAAATAATAAATTCACTAGAGCAGATCGATCAGTAGATTTGAGCTGGCAGAATAATCAGCAAACTTGAAAAGATATCAATAGTGATGAAACAATCTGAAAAATAGAAAAAAGAATGAAGAAAAAATGAATAAAGCCTCAGAGAAATAAAGGGACGCCATTAAGTGCACCAACATATGCATGATGGAAGTACCAAATAGAGCAGAAAATATATTTGAAGAAATAATGGCTGAAAACTGTCTAAATTTCATGAAATGCATTAACCTACACATCTAAGAAGCTCAACAGACTCCAAGTTAAGTAGACACAAAGAGATCTACATCCAGATATGTCACAGTAAAGACGCTGAAAGTCAAAAAAAAAAACAAAAAACAAAAAAACTGAAAGCATCAAGAGAAAAATGACCACATATGTGGGAATCCCAGTAAGATAAATAGCTGAGTTCTAGAAGCCAGAGGACAGTGGGATGGCATATTTAAAGTGCTGAAAAATAAAAACTGTAAAATAATTTTCTAGAAAATCAATCTCTCAAGAATGAATGCAAAATAAAGACATTCCCAGATAGACAAAACTGAGAGGATTTGTTATTAGCAGACATACTAGTTATTATTAGACATACTAAAGGAAGTTTTTCAGGCTGAAGTCAAGTGACATCAGACAATACAAAACAACCAAAGCGTACTAGTAGAGGTAATTGCAGTAATCATAAAAGACACTATAATTGCATATTTCTTTTTCTTTATTCTCTTGTTTAAAAAGCAATTATATAAACCAATATGTATGTAATTATACTACTGACCAGTATAATATAGAAATGTAGTATATTTGATAATAATGCCACAAATAAAGCAGATGGAAGCAAAGCTATTTTGCAGTAATTAAATGACAGCAGCTGATAACTCAGAACCACAGGAAGAAATGAAGAGAACCAGAAATGCTAAATAAAAAGGCTCATGTAAAAAACTCAATGAAATATAAGTTCTCTCATTTCTTATCTCTAAAAGATATAAAATTATATAAAGTAACACTATAAAAATGTATTGTGGTTTGTTACACAGGTAGGTATATGGACAACAAATATAACAAAAAAAAAAGGGAAGAAGAGGGCTTCCCTGGTGGCGCAGTGGTTGAGAGTCTGCCTGCCGATGCGGGGGACATGGGTTCGTGCCCCGGTCCAGTAAGATCCCACATGCCGTGGAGCGGCTGGGCCTGTGAGCCATGGCCGCTGAGCCTGCGCGTCCGGAGCCTGTGCTCCGCAATGGGAGAGGCCACAACAGTGAGAGGCCCATGTACTGCAAAAGAAAAAAAAAAAGGGAAGAGGAAAAAGAGTATATATAGGAGTAATGTTTCTATATGTCACTGCAATTAGGTAGTATAATTCTGGAGAAGATTCTGTAGTAGAGTTAAGATGTACATTGTAAGCCCTAGAGCAACCATTAAGAAAGCAATTTAAAATATAGTGAGAAAATTATTAAGGAAATTAAAATGTTACACTAGAAAATGTTCACTGAATAAAAAAAGCAGTAAAGAAGAGACACAAACAATACAAGACCTATAAAAACAAAAAGTAAAATGGCAAAGATAAATCCAGACATATCAGTTACAACATTAAGCAATCCAATCAAAAGGCAGAGATTCAACAAAGTACTCCCTGTAGGAGACACTTTTAGGATCCAAAAATATATAGGTTAAAAGCAAATGGGATGAAAACATATATACCATGTACTATAAGCAGCCTGAGTAGCCATTCTAATATCAGATAAATTAGACTTTAAAACAAAACAAAACAAAATGGTACTACAGATAAAGAAGAACATTTTATAATGATATAAGGGTCACTATATCAGGATATTATGACAATTACAGCATACAGTCATGTACAACAAAATCACAAGGTAAATAAATCTAATACAAAATAAACGAAACAAAAGGATTGAAGTGAGAAGCAGACAATTCAGCAATAATAGCTGCAAAGTTTCCATAGATAGAATAACTAGGCAGAAGATCAACAAGGAAATGGAAGAGTTGAACAATACTTTCAACCAACAAGGCCTGACAGACATCTACAGAACACTTCACCCAACAACAACAGAACACACATTCTTTCCAAGCACATATTGAACATTTTCCAGGACAGCCATATGCTATGTATAAAACAAGCCTCAATAAATTTTAAAAGATTGAATAATACAAAGTGTGTTTTCCAACCACAATGGAATGAAAGTAGAAATCAATAACAGAAGGAAATGTGGGAAATTCACAAATACATGGGACTTAAACACCACACTCCTAAATAACCAGTGAGTCAAATGAGACACCACAAGTGATAATAGAAAATACTTTAAGATGAATGAAAATGAATTCACAACATACCAAAACTTCAGGGATGCTGCAAAAGAAGTGCTTAAAGGAAAATTTACAGCTGCAAATGCCTATATTAAAAGAGAAAAAAGATCTCATACCAATGACCTAACCTTCCACCTAAAGCACTGAAAAAAAGGAGAGCAAATTAAATCTAAAGCAAGCAGAAGGAAAGAAATGATAATGAATAGAGTGGAGATTGATGAAACAAAGAAGAGAAAAATAACAGAGAAAATCAATAAAATCAAAAGTTGGATTTTTGAAAAGAACAAAATTGACAAACCAAGAAAAGAGAGAGGAGACTCAAAGCTCTAAAATCAGGAATCAAAGAGGGGACATGATTGTGAATCTCACAGGAATATAAAGGATTATATGGAATATTACATACAATTACATGCCAACCAATTAGATAACTTTGGTGAAATAGACAAATTCCTAAAAGCAAAAACAAAAAACATAAGCTTACCAAAACAGACTCAAGAAGAACTAGGAAATCTGAAAAGATCTACAGTAAGTAAAGAGACTGAATTAGTAAATAAAACAACTTTCACAAAGAAAAGCCTGAGCTCAGATGGCTTTGCTGGTGAATCCTACCAAACATTAATTTTTCACAAACTCTTCCGAAAAAGTAGAAGAGGAGGGACCACTTCCCAATTTATTCTATGGAGCCAGTACTTCCCTGACACCAAAACCAGAAAAAGACATCACAAAAAAAGAAAATAATAGGCCAATATCTCTTCTGAATACAGAGGAAAATCTAGCAACATATAAAAAGGATTAGACCTCATGACCAAGTGGGATTTCCCCAGGAATGCAAGATTGTTTCAACATACAAAAATCAATCAGTGGGCTTCCCTGGTGGCGCAGTGGTTGAGAGTCCGCCTGCCGATGCAAGGGACGCGGGTTCATGCCCCGGTCCAGGAGGATCCCACATGCCGCGGAGCGGCTGGGCCTGTGAGCCATGGCCTCTGAGCCTGCGCGTCCGGAGCCTGTGCTCCGCAACGGGAGAGGCCACAATGGTGAGAGGCCCGCGTAACGCAAAAAAAAAAAAAAAAAAAAAAATCAAGCTGTGTGATACACCATATCACAACGGTAACGGACAAGAACCACAGGATCATCACAACAGATGCAGAAGGAGCATTTGACAAAATCCAACAGTCATGATAACACCACTTCAATTAGGAAAAGAAGGGCACTTCCTCAATCTAATCAAAGGCATCTACAAAACTCATAGCTAACACACTCAATGATGAAGGACTGAATGCTTTCCCTCTGAAATCAAGAATAGGACAAGGATGTCCACTCTTGTCACTTCTACTCAACACTATCCTGGAAGTTTTAGCTAGTGTAATGAGGCAAGGTAAAGAAATAAAAGGCAACCAGATTGCAAAGGAAGAAGTAAAATTATTTGTGCGTGACATTACTATGTATATAGAATATCCCGGGGAATCCAATAAAAAACTATTACAACTAATAAATGAATTCAGCAAGGTTGCAGAATACAAGATCAATTTACAAAAATATTGGCAAAAATTAGTGATTTATTGAGGCCTCGGATTTTTTTTTGGGGGGGTGGTCTCTTTATTGGGCAATTCTCCTTGTCAAAAGTCTTCTTTATCTTGAGCTGGAATCTGCCCTATTAATGTCTCCTTGAGTAACACATACTGAAGTCACTCCTCTTTCATGGAGCTCCTTACATATTTAATAGTAGTTATCATAACCTCCCACCATTTTCCTGGCTACCTTCTTCATTTTCCTAACATAATGAAATTTAAACCTTCCTTTTTTTCCTGATTGTCACCTTCTACTCCTAGATAGATTAAAAATTTATCTTTCCCAGACAGAAATTTTTTTTTTTCGGTACGCGGGCCATATAATATTATAGATATGATAGATATTGGATGGATAAATAGATGAGAAAGAATGAATGGACACATTTTCCAATTTGGTAGTTTTAATTTCTAAATCAAGTCCAACCATGGGCTGAACAATCCTGAGGCATCTCCAATGCAGTGGCAGAGAAGCAAAGTATCAGGCAGGAACTAAAACCCCTTAATAGGATTTGCCCTGAAGACCTGGCATTTCATAAAGCAACAAAGTAAAGGCATTCTACCCTCTGCTCAAGTGGAGCACAGACAATATGTTTCCAATGCATCATATGAATCATAATGTCTTTGTTGTTCTTTAGCCTTAATTTAATTGTAAAGAAATGTGGTATCACATTTTGTTCCGTGAAGAGGAAAATAATCCTTGTATTATGCCAGCCAATAAAAATAACTCAATATGAAAAAAAAAGAAAAAGAAAAAAGAAATTACTACTTGATCTACACTAGTTATATTGAACTCATGGTGGTTGAATAAAACACCTAGGTCTTTTTATATGACATTGCCAGGTTCTACTTGCATTTATGGACCTAAGATTTATATATTTATTCCAGTTAACTTTTTTCATATTCATTTCAGCCTGTAGTTCTAGTGTCTTTTGAACTCCTTTAAGTGTCCTTCTCTAATACAGAAAATGCCCTCTCTTTTTAGCATAAGCATACTTTCTATGTCATAGGATGAAAACTGTGAATGAGAAATTCTTAGAAGAGAGGGCTATGGCAAACCCTTTAGCTAGTTCTCTTCAAAATGAAATGATTATTATAATTACTATCTCCTGGGCAGGATTTTTCATTAATCTATAAATCTACCTAATAATGGTATATTCACCTAGCTTATGTCTCTGTATCTTATCATAAAAAATGTTATTCACACAGAATTTATAAAATCCTATGTTAAAAAAATGAGACAGCAAATCTCTTCTAGGAAGCACACTTTGTACTGGAAAGCTCAAAAATGACATAAAAGGGTGTGCAAAGAGAACTCTGCAAAAGAAAGGATAAAAACAAGAATAAATACATGGAAATGTATTATTTCACAGTAATAGAAAGTTATTCTGAGAATGTTACAGGCCCAAACAGCTAATATAACTGTTGTTAGCAGCAGTGTATGAAAGTCACATGTTTGTGATCCATTCCTTTACCTTGTAACTTATGTCCATTCATTTCTATGGACTAAGTCAAAAGATTGACAGTGATAAAGCATCATGGAAGGAGAAACAGGATCTAAACAATTTAAAATTCTTATTATTACACCCTTCACACAAACCTGGTACTGGTAAAGATGCTTTTCCTCCAAAGTTTATCTATAACCTTTGAAATGAATTTCATGTCAGAAGTTTGCATTTTCTAGTTACTTATGTTTCTTGCAGTATTTTGGTCAAGAAAGTGAATGAAGAGAAACAGTATTAACTTTAGTCAGTGAGAAAAAATACTCAACTATGAAATACCTGTGGGCATCTGGCTGCACTATAGCAATCTCCAGCTGTGGCAAATGGAACTGCGTTTCCAAATACTGTCTGGGCAAAAAGAAGGTCTGTAGCTAGAAAATAATAAATGAAATTCTTTAGCACTGAGACATTGTATGTTTTCACATCTTCATTGCAAAACATGCAGTCTTCATATTACATTCTTAAATACATTCATATAACTAATCCAAAATTTTAAGCAAAAATGTTGCACAATTGTAGTACATAATATAGATCAGGCTCTCAAATATTTATTTAATATAAAAATGTTCACCTCATAAATTGCTCTAAAATATGACAGGGACATCTGTAACTAATCCATATGTTTTAAAAGCTAAATAAATGCTCTATCATATTTTACATCATAGTGAATATCTAAAATAGATAAAGTGGCATAAGGAGCAAAATTACAGAGGAAAAAACATTAGTTAAAGATAAATTATGATAAAGCAACATATACGTACTTATAGAGAGTATGCATATCAATTCATTTAGAGAATTCAAAAACATGAAGGTAAAAAGTGTGCCATTTTCTTTGATTTCTTCTATTATTATTTCATTCTTTCTAATCTTACTTTTGCTATTGTTATTAGCAAAATTTCTTGACTGGCAACAATGCTGGGGATTCCATATAAAGTATCAGAAAGAAAGAGTCATTGGCTCAAAAATAGGTTGGGAGGAACCCTAAAGGTTAGCTGGTACAATCACTTATTCATGCTTGAATCACTTAAATAACATCCCAACTAATGCTCATGCAGTCGGTGGCTCTCACCTCTGCTAATGTTGTTTCAAATATCTTTCAGGAGGACTGCAAGATCACTGCATGCCCTCATGATGACACCAGCCCCCCTAGAGGCAATCCCCAAAGGTAACATTTCTGGAAATATTTGTCATATCTCCAAGGGCAGCTTCCAAAGCCAGCAGGCCTTCTATGGTGTGCCAGAGTCAGCTTGTACCAAATCATGAGAACCAATTGTGTGTGCCTCTTCCCAACTCCATGCATAATGAGCTCATGTTGGTAGCTTAAAATTGGCCATGGTGGGAATATATACCCCATGGAAACTGGCAAAACCTACAAATCAAACTTTTTTTTTCCTGATTGTTAAGAGCTGGTTGTTAAACATTTATCCGCACATCACTGCTTATGCATGGTACTTAGGGTTAGGCTGGGCAAACTGACACAGTTTTCAAATTAGCCTTTGCTATTATCTCCTCCATCATTCCCTGGATAACCCACAGACAGCTCTCGCTTAACATGTCCAAAGCTAAATGCATTATCTTTTTCTCCAAACATATTCCCCCTGCTATATTTCTCATCTCATTGAACTATATCAGCATCTACCCAGTTATTTTGGAACTCTTTCTAAATATTCCATGCCACAAATCCCCATATTCCATCTGTTGGAAAATCATAGAGTGTACCTCTTTAATATTTCTCTCAGGTTCTCTCTTCTGAACCAAGTCCCTAATTTAGGTCCTTATCACCTTCTATCTGAACTATTATATTAGCTTCCTAAATATCTTCATGGATACAATTTGTTCTCTCTCCAACTGAGCCTGTTCCCTCCCCTGTTTATACTTTTACCCCAAAGGTCCCCATAACTTAAAAGATAAATTCAGTTGTATAGTTTAGTACACGTTGTTCTTCATGATCTGCTTTCTGAGAACTTCTCTAATAAGCGGTTATCCCCCAACCTCCATTCAATTTATGCTTAGACAAAACTAGACTATTCCTTATTCTCTAGTGGAACCAAAATGCTTCACCATTTCATGCTGTGTTCATGATGTCTCCTGCTGAAACTCCTTCTCCTCACTTTGGTTAATTCAAATTTGTCTTCAAGATTTCCTTAAGATAGTTTCTTGAGGAAAGTTGACTTCTATTCAGCAAATATTTCTTTAGAACCTATTGCGTATTGGGCATTATTATAAGTACTGTAAGAGCACAATAGTGGATGACATAGGGGCCGATGGAACCTGAGTGCTACCAGAGAGAAACAAGTAATAGAGTAGATACTATCATATGTTGTAGGTGATCAATGCTATAGAAAAAAAAAAAAAATAAAGCAGGAAAAGAATGAGAAGAAAGGGAGTTTTGGAGTGGAGAGGGTCCAGGATGAACTTATTGGGAAGGTGTATTTAAGCAGAGACCAGGAAGAAACTGAGGGGTAAACCCGACAGACAATCATTCTAGGCAGATAGAACAGAAAGTGCAAAGGCCTTAAGGAGGGGTGGAGGGCATGCTTGATGTATTCAAGAGACAGCAAAGGGACAAATGTGTCTGAACCAGATCGTGCAAGGGAGGAGTGTGGAGGGAAGGAGCAGAAAGGTAATGGAGGTGGGAAGGTCTTATTGAGTTTTATTGACCATCGGCAGGATTTTTAATTCTGTTATGAGTTAGATGGGAGATGTTTGGAGAGTTTTGAGCAGACGTTGGGGTTATTAAAAAGATGAAATGAGATAATGTATAAGACAAGACATGGCTTATGTTTTAAGGGATCACTCTGGATTCTCTATTGAGAAGAGAATCTAGGTCAGGAGTTGGGGAAAAGGTGAAAAGGAACCTGAGTGCTACCAGAATAAACAGGAATACCAGTCAGTAAGCATAAGAATCCAGGTGAAAAAAATGATATGGACTTGGCCCACGGTTATAGCAAATGAGATAATGGCAAAGTGGGATTTTGCATGTGTCTGAGCTCAAGCTGCCCTAACAAACTATCACAGACTTGGGGGCTTAAACAAAAGAAGTGCAGATGCAAACACGGTCAAGTTCTGGTGAGAGCCCCCCTTCCTGGCTTGGAGATCGTCTTCTTGCTGTGTTCTCACATGGCAGAGAAAGAGAGTCCTGGTGTCTTTTCCTCTTTTTTTTATAAGGGCATTCATCTTACAATTATGGCCCCACCCTCATGAACTAATCTAGACCTAATTATCTCCCCAGGACCAAGCACTGTCACATTGGGGATTAGGGCTTCATCATATGAATTATGCAGGACACAATACAGTGCACAGCAGCATGTATGTTAATGATTCACCTGACAGAATTTGATGATGGATGGCACGTAGGTGTGAGATAAAGGGAGGAGTTAAAGACATTGCTATGTTTTAGCAAGAGTAACTAGAAGTTGATAGTTGCCATTTACTGAAATGGTAAAAATTTGGGTAGAAGGACTGGTTCCTTTGTAGAGTTGTGAATGGACCTAGAGTCTGTCATACAGAGTGAAGTAAGTCAGAAAGAGAAAAACAAATATCATATATTAATGCATATATGTAGAATCTAGAAAAAGGGTACAGATGAACCTATTTCCAGGGCAGCAATAGAGATGCAGAATGAACATGTGGATGCAGTGGGGGAAGGGGAGGGTGGGACAAACGGTGGGGTTAGGAATGACATATATGCACTACCATGTGTAAAATAGATAGCTAGTGGGAACCTGCTATAAAGCACAGGAAGCTCAGCTCAGTGCTCTGTGATAACCTAGATGGGTGGGATGGGGCGGTGGGAGGGAGGTCCAAGAGGGAGGGGCATAGGTATACATATCGCTGATTCACTTCATTGTACAGCAGAAACTAACACAACATGGCAAAGCAATTATACTCCAATTAAAAAAAAAAGAAAGTTCAGTCTTGGATACATTGTCAGACACATATTAGATTTCATGTGGATATGCGGAGTAGGGAGTTGAATCTTGGAATTCAGGGAAGCAGTCTGAATTAGAGATATACATTTGGGACTGTCATTTAATAGATGGTATTTGAAATCTATAAGTTGAAAGAGATCCTTAAGGGAATGACTGAGTCCTGAAGTTCTTCAATACTCAGTGTTGTATAAAATGAAGAGTAACTAGCCAAGTTGAGAAACAGTGAGAAAGATGGGAGAAAGAGTGACCAAGACAGGAGCCAAATGATGAGAGTGAGAAGTCCTGGAAACCAAAGACTGCTGATGGATCAAATGAAATGAAAATCAAGAATTTGGCATTGGAGTTAAAGAAATGGAAGAAGAATTGGTGATGTAAGAGAAAAAGGAAAGTTTGCTGAAATAACGGTCCTGAGTTGGTACAAAGCAAGGAGCTCAGAGTACAAGTAGAAGGGGTTGCCTCAGATGGCAGCAGAAATAGTTCATCCACAGTGACCAGGAGAGAAGGCAAAGTCTATAGGTCAAGGTTTAGGTCATCAGCAATGAGTGACTGGAGTGGAGGTATTAGAAAATTTTGAAGTTTGAAGCCAGAGGAGAAGCTGTGAGTCAGACGTTGAGAAGAGTTGGGGAGGAATGAATCAGGGTCTGTGCAATCTCAGGAGTCATGCATTTAAAGTAAGATCAGTCAGGAGGGCTGTGTATTACTTGCCACATGCAAGATTCATGGTGCAAGTGCAGAGTAGGTGAAAGGTTTAATTTAATCAAGACTGGGGTTTTGGCACACAAGCATGAGGAAGGAAAAGAGAAAGCAAGTGGAAAATGTATACATTTAACATTGTATCTTCAGAGCCCAGTCCAATGCCTGGCAAAATGGCAGGTTTGATAAATTAATGAAAGATAAAAGCTTGCTAAACAGCAAATAAGTTCCCAAATGCCCATTATGTACTCAGCAATGCTGACACAACATATATTATTAAATAATAACCATTGTTTATAGAACACCTACTACTCGCAAGGCATTTACTAGATATGTTACAAGTATTATCTCTTAATCCTAACCGAAAAAAAAAAAAAAGGAAAGAAAGCAGAAAAAAAGAAAGAAAAAAACCTGAGAGCCAGCCAGAGACTGGTAACTGGATGCAGAGAATTTACACCCAGCAATCTAACTCCAGAGTCTATGATCATAATCAAAGCATTATAACACTTCCCCACTGCAGTAATTGTGGGTGTTCAGTAAATGGTAGCCACTATTACTGACAATAATAGTTCACCATCATATGACTGATTTAGAAATTATGTATTCATGCATTCACTGTCCCAACAAACATTGTTTTGTTTCTATTTGTGGTTTAGGTACTGTGCTAGGCACTGGTGATTCAATTGTGATTTAGAGTTTCTGCTTCTGAAATGAACTTCTTTGCATTTTCATGTCACTATGTAATTTTCAGGAGGGCAGACTGTCTGATGCTCAGTGTATGTTAGGTTTCATAAAGTATATTTACTTTAACTTGACTGTACTATAAATTACTTCCTAGAAAGGCAGCAGGTCCATAATCTGGGATCTGTGAGTGGGACTTTATCTCCCTGCAATGCCAGTTACTAACTGTATGAATTGGGCCAATCACTTAATTCTATAAGTGCATCTTAATTTCATCACTTGCAACAATGTGATGAAATTTTGCCTTATCTAGTATAGGGTTGTTAAAAAGATCAAATGAGATAAAGTATAAGAAAATACTAGACAAACTGTCACCTGAAGCTAATGTTAATTATTACTTTAAGCCCTTGTAAAAAAGCTTATACAACTACACTGAGGATATTAACTTCCTTATTTTTAATGTAATTGAGGATTTTAAGGTAGATTGTTATATCTTGGAAGGGCAGGATCTTTACTGTGACAGTATCCTTACTATCTTTACTAATGACAGTGTCATTACCACTACATTTTTATTAAGGGTTCCCATGGTTTGTATCATTGCACTGGAACTATGTAGCTAATAACTTTTTAAAAAGAATTCTAAGTAATTATTGTACAATGCTAGGCCCTTCTCTATACCCTAGCTACCACATATACCATATAGTATATTGTTACACTTGCATTAGCAAACAGGTACTTTTCATTTTACAAATAGAGATTCAGCACTTACTTTTAATTTGCATGGAATTAAGATCAATTCTTATTTTGCTGAAAACAGTGTGTCCAGCAGCCAAGTAGTCATTTTTACACTCACAGTCTTGCCTCCTGCTTCCATTAAAAGGACATTCATATGGATTTTGCAGTCTGTAACAACATTAAAATATTTTAGTATTAGATATCATTATTAGATCATAATGCAGATAAATGGTAAACTTTGGAAGTGGGAAGGTAAAAGACACACTCTTCAATATTTTAGGGTCAACAGGTTAAATGTGAAAGAAATGAAAATCACTCAACAAGTTAAATGTCAAAGAAATACAAAATGATCAATGGGAAATTCAAGACCAGTTTGTGGAAAAATAATTCAGCTGTAGTTCTCCTAGCTTTTATTACTGGAATTAATTTGATTTCTATGAAAATACACTCAGGTCTTAAATTCTTCCCTCCTCTGTTGTCTCACTGCTCACCCATAGTATCTTTCTTAGTCAGTCTCTCTGTGAGTACATGTTAATGCTCAAATCTTTATTATTGACCAGGCATGGACAACATCTGGCTTAGGTCATAATATATCTACCTGTTTCTAAATTACTTGTCACACTGGGAGCTATTCAAGTACCACTCTGAACTCTGGAACTTCTAATTCTCTTGAAGGACTATGAAAATGCTCAGATAAGGCAAAACACAGCATATACCTAAAGCCATACACTTCAGAAAAGTTGTCTTCTTCACCTTTGACCAATGATATATATTCCTTGGGGTTCTGCAAGTGCATGCCAGCACAATAGATCTAAAGAGAAAATGCAAAGATCTAGAAAAGATTTTTTCAAAGTCAACAGTCAATGCTAAAATCAAACAGGAGCTGTCTTCATAATACCTTTATTATTCTTCCTTTAATGTTAAGGTAATAGTCACCATCTTTGGTAATGTTGTTTTTCACTTGGATTTCTTTACAGCTGGTAAATGTTTTACCTTCAAGGACAAGTGAGTACAACTTATCAACAATGAACAAATTACAGACACAACATGAATTTAACTCAATTACACCAATATTGTTATATTCTGAAAAAAACAGACCTTTCATTTTGTGGAGTGTATGACTACTCTAAATATTTATTTTCAGATTTTAATTAAAACTCCTGAGGAGCACTTAGGTTCTAGATTTTTGAAGTCTAGTACTTACAGTCATGGACATAACATTTCTTTTGAGCATCTGGTTTTAAACTCTTTAAACATAAGTCACTGGACCAACCATTGTCAGCTATGCATTCCACTCTTCTCTCCATTACCCCAACTCCACAAGTCACAGAGCACTGTGAACAGAGTAAAATTTGAAGGTAAAGTATATAATGGATAATAAGGCCAGTAAATACATATCTCCTCCTTTCAAGCTAGGTCCTTTTGGAACAAACTGATGATCAATAATGGCTAGAATTTCTGCAGACACAAAAATATCCTGGAGGCTAGAGAGTCACAGGTGGGGCTAATCCTTAAGAAACTCAATCTATTCTTTCTCAGTTACTGGCTCCTTTCCATTTATTTTGTATCGTTAGCTCAGCAGTATATTGTTAATACCTGATAAATATTAATTAATGATGGTTATTCAGACTACTGAGTTTTTACTCATTGTTGTATGCTGTTTGCAAAGCAATATTTACTTGCTTTCTATCAATGAAATTGGAAATGGAATATGGTGCCAATAACCTGTATTACTCATACATTAGATTTATTTACTTTTTCACTTAACCAATAAGTATTGCTTAAGCATCTACTCAAAATGCAAGCCACTGTGCCAGGTGCTCTGAGGAAAAGAAACAAGTATTAATTATGGTCCCTGCTTAAGGCAGGTTATAGCAAACTTAGAAAAAGAGATGATAACTGATAAATAACTGGTAAAGTGATTGTTAGACAATAGGGGTATGAGACAACTCTGATATCTAGTTAGAAGTGCAGAATAGTAGGCATCCCACAACTAGAAAGTCTCATTCAGAAGATTTTAAATTCATAATTATAAACTGACCTTGCTCCATTTTCCAACTTTCCAAGTGGCCATATGCAAACAGGTTCTAAAATTGCATTTGTAAACCTGAGGGGAAGGCAGCACAGGGCATTCTTGATAGTCTATAGGCCACAGCTCATGAAGCTTATATTTCTCAGTAGATCGGATCCCAATGCAATATGAAATCCTTTGTCGGTAACTAAATCCACAGTTACCTGCACACTGAAAAATACAATGTTACGAAGGGAGAAGAAGATGCTCTTAAACTTAACCAGGGTTAAGCACCACTACTTTCCAGGTGCTTAATATATACTATGTTATGGTATCCCCACAACAATCCTATTATTAGCCTCATTTACAGATGGGTAAACAAATGTTCAGAGGTATTAGGCAACTTTCACAGAGTTGTACCAGGATGGAAAGGATCCAGATGCAGGATAGATTGTCTATATTCAGTGCCTATGTTTTTTCTGTTTGTTCCTTTGTTTGTTTTCTGTTTTCTTGGTCACACTACAAAGAATAGCTTAACTGAATGAAAATTTATCTCCTGATAAGCAGAGCTTTGGAGAAATGAAACATATCAAGCATTCTTACCTGAAATAAAGGACATTTATTAGTCTTAATGTACTTGTAACTCTATATAAGTTTAGCATATATTTATCTCTATACATAAAATGTGATGTGTACTACCATTTGACTAGAATAGGTAAGTGATTTAGATATAAATTAACGATCCAGAGAAAAGAATGGGCAAATAGATTTCTGACTCCAACAAAAAGGAGTAACAAGGAATAGAGTTACCATCTGACCTAAAACAAAAAAAACACTTGAACAAAATATGTATTGATTAAACAATGGCTCTTAAGACACTGGACATTAGGCAATAAAGGACAGTGATTCCCTGGGAGACGGAAACAAACAAAGTGACCCTATAATTGCTCCAGCTTAATGTCTTGAGAGAGTTTCCAGGTTTTGGAACAAGGAAAGGGATCCCAAGGGGACAGCAGAGTTCTGACCAGTGCAAACATGTGAGGACTCCAACTGAGGCCAAGGCATGGACCGATTAAAAGACATATGGGGACGTCCCTGGTGGTCCAGTGGGTAAGACTCCATGCTCCCATGCAGGGGGCCCAGGTTCGATCCCTGGTCGGGGAACTAGATCTCGCACGCATGCTACAACTAAAAGTCCGCATGCCGCAACTAAGAAGTCCTCATGCCACAACTGAAAGATCCCATATGCTGCAACTAAAGATCTCACATGCCCCAACAAAGATATCGTGTGCCTCAAATAAGACCTGGTGCAACATAAATAAATAAGTATTTTTAAGTAAATAAATGACATATGAATCACTGTATCTGGCACTCACACAGGACCAAATATAGTGTCTGTTCCCTTCATTCAGACTGGAAAACCTTATATACATGCAGCAATAGGTAGAGTACTCAAAGGGGTCTTGCCACAGTAGAGGGGAATAGCTAGCTCTAGACTAAACAATGAACTGGTCTCCCATAAAAAATCTTAAGAGCAAGACAAGAAAAGATCACACTTCTTACAGACAAAATAACTGCATTCTGGAACAAAGCTCAAAATATACGTATAGAAATAAAAACTATCCAGTAGCCAACAAAGTAAAATTCATAATGCATGGCATGCAATAAAAAATTAACTGGCATGCAAAGAGGCAGGAAAATATAACCTATGATGAGGAGAAATATCCATCTATCAAAGCAGACCCCAAGGGGTGAGTGACATCGGTGAAAACAGCAGAGCAAGGACATCTGAAAACGTTCTCTTCTATAAAGGCAATGAGAAAACTGACAAAACTTGTGAAAATCAACTTTTTCAGAACTCTGTAAATTAACCAAAGGCTTGCAGCAATCCGGGAAGCATTTATTAAAGAAATAAGGCTAAATCTCAGTAAGAACAGTGAGCTTTGTGTGTTTTAGTTTGCCCTATTCCCATTCCCCCTCTTTAGCTCTATAGGAGGATTGAAAATCAATAGCCCTGCAAACATACTGAAAAACAAAAGCATGGAAGCCACCAGAGGGACTGGACATCTTTCTAAGCCTCATTTCCAGAGAACTGTCATTATTTGAACTGTTTAGTGGTTTTCTGAAAGACCTCACTTGCAAGTCTCTATTTGACTTTACCCAGCACTTGCCCAGTGCTAAAAGCCTTCTCCTTGGAGGCATTTTTTAACACAATTAAAGGCTATTGTTTAACTTTGCAGCTTCCAGAGGAAGTGGATAACAGTCAGGCAAGCAATGGGCTACCAAGAAAAGCTTAAAAGGAAAAGCTTGGAAAGGAGATGTCCACAGGGGCTTTAAAAACTCCAACAGAGTCATGGACAACTAGAAGGCCATGGACATACATAAGGTTTGCACATGTCTAGGGCTGTGTGCAAGCTTAGGAAATATCTGAGAAGTACCTACACTCTCATTTCTGGCTGATGTCAAGGCTCTGCTCAAGCAGGAAGTTAAGGTTAAGGAAGAGTTGTCAACTGCCTCATCTAGTGTTGAAGATGCCCACACATGCACACAGAGCCTCTTGGCAAAGACTGGAGATTACTGGTTCCAAGTATCTCAGGAAATCACTACCCAGTCATTAGTTGAAAACTAATCAGATAGAGACTTTAGTGATCACATGAGACAAAGAATACAGACTTTACAGTTAGTTCAGAAAAGTCACTGAACAAACAAACAAACAACAACAAACAGCAGTAACAACAAACTCTGGGAAGATGGGAGAACATGTGTAGAAATCTGTGTATCTATGTAGACCTATAACAAGTAAAGAGATGGAATTAATAAACAAAAAGCCTCACACAAATAAAAACCCAGGACCAGAGCCTTCATTGGTGAACTCCCCCCAAAGTTTAAAGAATTAGCACCCTCCCCCTCCAAAATACTTCCAAAAGATAGAATAGAAAAGAACACTTCCTAATTTGTCATATGAGGCCAGTATTTCCCTCATACCAAAACTAGGCAGACATAACAAGGAACGAAAACTACAGACCAATATCTCTTGTGAATATAGATGTAAAAATCCACAACAGAACACTAGCAAAACAATCCCAGAAGCAAATAAAAAGGATCATACACCATGACAAAGTAAGATTTATCCCAGGAATGTAACATTGTTTCAACATGTGAAATCAATCAATGGAATACATCATACAGATAGACTCATAAAGACCACATGAGCATCTTAAGAGATGCAAAAAAAGCATTTGACAAACTGACACATTTTCATTATACAAACATCAAGCAAACTAAGAATAGGAGGGTATAATAAAGAGAATCTACAAAAAAATCCATAGCTAACCTATTCAATTATGAACATTGAAAGTTTTCCTCTAAAGAGAAGGATATCTGTTTTTACCACTTCTACTCAACATTGTTTTGGAGTTTCTAGCCAGGGAAACTAGGGAAGAAATGAAGTAAAAGGCACCCAGATTTAAAGGAAGAAATAAAACTACCTGGATTTGCAAATGATATACTTCTGTATATAGAAAATGCTAAGTAATCCACACAAAAAAAGAACTGTGCTCAATAAATGTGTTTAACATACAAAAATCAATTCTATCTCTACACATTATGAACGGACAAGCAGAAAATGAAATCAAGAGTATAATTTCATTTTCAGGAGCATAAAAGATTAATAAAATTTTTAGGAACAAAATTAACCAAAAAAGTGTAAGATTTGTACAATGAAAACTATAAAGCATCCTTGAAATAAATTAATAAGACCTAAATAAATGGAAAGACATGTCAATTCACGGATTGGAAGACATTATTAAGATGGCAACATTCCCCAAACTGATCAAGATTCAACGTAATCTCTAACAAAATCCTAGCTGGAGTTTACCCAGAATATGACAAGTTGATCCTAAAATTTATATAGGAATGTAAGGGACACAGCATAAGCAAATAATCTTGAAAAGGAAAAGCAAAATTGGTTCTCTCACACTTCCTGATTTCAACACTTACTATAAAACTACATTACTATAAGACCAAGACTATGTGGTAACGATATAAGGATAGGCACATAGATCAGGGAACTGAATTCAGAGTTCAAAAATAACTCTTCAGTAATAGATAATTCAATGAGGAAAGAACAGTTTTTTCCAAAAATTGTGTTGGAACATCTGGATAGCCACATGCAAAAGGATAAAGTTGGACCCCACTTCACATCATATACAAAAATTAATACAAAGTGGATTACAGACCTAAACGTATCAGCTAAAATTACAAAATTCTTAGAACAAAATATAAGTGTGAACCTTTGTAACCTTGGATGGGCAATAGTTTCTTAGAAATGATACCTAAAGTACAAATGAACAGAAAAAATAAATTTGACATCATCAAAATTAAATACATTGGTGTACAAAAGACACTATCAAGAAAGTGAAAATGCAAGAGAAAAAGTTACAGCTGACACCACAGAAATACAAGGATTATAAAAGATTACTGCTAACAATTATGTGCCAACTAATTAGATAATCTAGAAGACATGGATAAATTTCTATAAATGTTCAATCTCCCAAGACTGAACCAGGAAGAAATAGAAAATATGAACAGACCAATCACATGCACTGAAATTGAAACTGTGATTTAAAAACTCCCAGCGAACGAAAGTCCAGGACCTGATGGCTTCACAGGTGAGTTCTATCAAAAATTTAGAGAAAAGTCAACACCTATCCTTCTCAAAATAGTCCAAAAAATTGCCAATGAAGGAACACTTCCAAATTCATTCTACAAGGCCAGCATTACCCTGATACCAAAACTAGACAAAGATATCTCACACACACACATACACACACACACACACACACACACACACACACACAAATACAGGTCAATATCACTGATGAACATAGATGCAAAAGTCCTCAACAAAATATTAGCAAACCAAATTCAAGCGGGATTTAGTCCAGGGATGCAAGGATGGTTCAATGTCCACAAATCAATCAACGTGATATACCACATTAAGAAAATGAAGGATAAAAGTCATATGATTATTTCAATAGTACAGGGAACATACCTCAATATAATAAAGGTTATATATGACAAACCCACAGCTAACATCACACTCAGTGATGACAAGTTGAAAGCTTTTCCTCTAAGCCTTCTTCTAAGATCAAGAACAAGTCAAAGATACCACTCTCACCACTTTTATTCAACATAGTTTTGGAAGTTCTAGCTACAGCAGTCAGACAAGAAAAAGAGATAAAAGACGTTCAAATTGGAAAGGAAGAAGCAAAACTGTAACCATTTGCAGATTACATGATATTATATATAGAAAACCCTAAAGACTCCACCAAAGAACTATTGGAACTAATGAATGAATTCACTAAAGTTGTAGGATACAAAATCAATACACAGAAATCTGTTGCATTTCTATACACTAACAACAAACTATCAGAAAGAAAAATTTTAAAAACCATTCTATTTACAATTGCATCAAAAGGAATAAAATACCTAGGAATAAATTTAACCAAGGGGGTGAAAGACCTGTACTCTGCAAACTATAAGACATTGATGAAAGAATTGAAGATGACACAAGTAAATGGAAACATACACCATGCTCATGGATTGGAAGAATTAATACTGTTAAAATGTCCACACTACCCAAAGCAATCTATAGATTTAATGCAATTCCTATGAAAATACCAGTGGCATTTTTCACAGAACTAGAACAAAGAATCCAAAAATTTGAATGGAACCACAAAAGGCCTGGAATAGCCAAAGCAATCTTAAGAAAAAAAACAAACAGAAAAAAACCCAAAAAACCCTAAAGCTGGAGTTACCATGCTCTTGGATTTCAAACTGTATTATAAATCTATAGTAAACAAAACTGTATGATACTGGCACAAAAACAGAAACATAGCTGAATGGTACAGAATAGAGATCCCAGAAATAAACCCATGCTTATATGGTCAATTAATCTACAACACAAAGCTAGGAATATACAATGGGGAAAAGACAGTCTCATTGATAAATGGCATTTGGAAAACTCAACAGCTATGTGCTAAAGAATAAAACTGGATGCTTTCCTTACACCATATACAAAAATAAACTCAAAATGACTAAAGATTTAAATGTAAGGTCTGAAACCCTAAAACTCCTGGAAGAAAACCTAGGTAATACGCTCTTTCACACCAATCTTAGCAGTATTTTCTTGTATACATCTCCTCAGGCAAGGGCAACAAAAGCGAAAACAAACAAATGAGACCACATCACAATAAAAACCTTTGGCACAGCAAAGGAAACTATCAAAAAAGTGAAAAGACAGCCTACTGAATGGGACAATATATTTGCAATGATATATCGGATAAGGGGTTAATATCCAAAATATATAAAGGACTCACACAACTGAATATCAAAAAAAAGCAAACAATTCAGTTTAAAAATGGGCAGAGGATCTGAATAGATATTTTTCCAAGGAAGACATACAGATGGCCAACAGACACATGTAAAAATACTCAACATTACTAATCATCAAGGAATTTCAAATAAAAACTGTGATATCACCTCATACCTGTCAGAATGGCTATAATCAAAAAGACAACAAACAAACAAGTGCTGGCAAGGATATGGAGAAAAGGGAACCCTCCTGCACTGCTGGTGGGCATATAAATTGGTACAGCCACTATGGAAAATATTATGGCATTTCCTCAAAAAATTGTGAATGGGAATTACCATATGATCCAGCAAAATTCCACTTCTGGATATTTTCCTGAAGAAAACAAAAACACTAACTCAAAAAGATATATACACCCCAATATTTATTGCAGCATTGATTACAACATTCAAGATATGGAAGCAACCTAAGTTTCCATAAACAGATGAATAAAGAAGCAATAGATAGATGATAGATAGATAGATAGATAGATAGATAGATAGATAGATAGATAGATGATAGATATAGGTAGATAGATAGATAGATATATGGATGATGACAGAGATATATGCTGTACCTCTTACACTTATACAGGGTTGTGCGTCAATTATATCTCAATAAAACCGGAAGAGAAAAATTTTTTAAAGCAGCTAACTATGCAGGGACAGATGCCAAACCGTCCCTGGTAGTCGGTTTCAAAGTTGTCACCGCTTCAGAACTGCACCAGAGTTTAACATACATGTCGCTATTATTCTATTTGCACCATCCAACTGCCAGCGATTTTATCCCTTAGATTGATATGCACACCATCATCTGCTCCCATGTTCAAATTTAGACCCAGTTTCAACTGGGTCAAATTTGAAACTCAGCTGTGTTTTCCAGGAGCGAAAATTCTCAACTTCCTTTCTTTGCCTTACCTGTGATGAGTTTCCCGTTACCACAATATACTTGCAGGGAGGGTTTCTGCACTTTCTGACTGCAAGAGGTCTGGTTGAAGGATCGCAGAAACTTTCATTCACTTGCGTGTTTTGTGCACCCACGCACTTCACTTGCCGATGTGTCTCTCTTTTCTTACATGACGTTGAACACTAGAAATACAATGACGAAATGAAGAACACATTCTTTCACTGAAGGGTTGTCTGAAAGCGTACTTGACAATACTCACATCCAGCCACTCTCCCGCCACCCAATGGTACTGTATGCAGTCCTGACGCCAACATTGTCTCTGAAAATAAGGCCGTGTGGACTGATCACACTTTTCTTCTGCCACCCGACCAACACCTCGCAGTCTGCAGTACACATCCCTTTGCTGAACTCCAGAGCCACAGGTCACAGAGCACTATGAAGAAACCCAAACGATTGGAATAATTAACTAACAAATATAAAATTATGTAAAAATCGCAAAGTAGAGCAAAATTATACCATGCATTAGATAGAAAATACATGCAAGAAGTATTTTTAACATCGCCTGGTCTGGAGCACCTATACAAGTATACAAATAGATGTTCTTTATTTTGCAATACCTATTCAAGTCTTGTAGAAACTATGACCAGATACTCCGTCCGAATTGATAGCTCTCTCTTCTGACTTAAACATACTTAATATCTATAAAATTTACCACACAAACTATTCTACTACTACCTTGCTTTTGAACATTATTTAAATATTGAAATTACACTGTATTCATAATCTCCCTCAAAGCAACAATAATTTCCAAGTTTGGGTTCTATCCATCTTTATACCTGCCGTCCCTATTACAGCTTGGGGATCCAAACATTTGCTCATTTGTTGACTCGTGATTGTATTTCAGTGGAGAGGTGTTTTGGGAAACTGATGGTGTAAGCTTACAGTTTACTTAGACAACCTTGTCTTAGCCTCTCCTCTCACTTGTCTTATCTGTACAAAGCAGGTTTTGTGTTATTTGTAAAATTTCACAGAACATGTCCCACACATTTATTCCTCGCAACAGCTCTTCAAAGGAGGCACCAGGGCTGAGGGCCCGGGACTTAGCTAAGAGATGTTAAGTCATTTGCCTGAGCTGCTACGTGAAGTCAGTGGCGAAGCAGGTTTAAGCCCACTTCTTTCTGACTGCAGCCTTTGAGCTCTCCCCGTGCTGCCTCCACGGGATGGAGAAGGACTTGGCAACTTCTCAGGGTTTTCTCAACTCTGCAAGGCCAAGCCATAAAACAGCAGAGCCTGACCACAACCAAGAGCTAGGATGCCAACTTTAATAAAGTAGGCAGAACGTCTAAGGGTATTTATTTAATTTGTGAGCTTGGTTTTTATACTCTTCGTTATTCCAGAAGGGATTGGAGGTCATATTGAGTGTTACATGGGGCCTCATGGCTGTTCGCAACTATGACAGTGTAAGGGTAAAACTTCAGCTTTTTCATTAAGGTCTCTGTTTCTGCAGGATTCACAGAGTCAGTGGTCGCTTTTTTCTCTAACAGTAAATATGTCTCTGTAGAATATGGTTTCACCATGAATTGTAAAACACTTAAAGCCCACAAAACCTAAGGACTTAGTTCACCTGTTAGACTCAAGTTCCTCTTATAAACTCTTGCAACAGTTTTACTCTAGCGGCACCTTTAGATTTAGTTTTCTGTCTTGTGTGTATAAGCGGCAACCACTGACTTAAAAGAGGATTTTTATATTTTTTTAACTTACAAAGAATATTATGCATATCTACATTGCTTACTTATATTGACCCTCATCTTATGCTTTAGCATTTGAATTTTGACAGCTCATTGAATGTTTTCACAAAAAAGACATGGCTCCTTTGTATGGAGATAATAATAACTTAATATGTATTTTGTGCAGGGCACAATATTAAGCAGACTAAGATGTCAGGTTGTAGTTTAACTTATCTGAACCTTTGGTGAAATGTTTAGTCTATAAAATAAGGCTCCTGCAAACATTTTCCAGTAATAATTTCACAAATATAAACCATATTCAGAAAAATTCCTACTTCTAAACCTGAAAAAAAAATCCTGAAAATAAATTTCACAAAACACAATTTAGCAAGAAGTTGATAAATAGCGTTTTCTACAGTTCAATAATCCACAGTGGCTGACTGATTCTTTGACCACAGCATGCATTTAGAAGAGTCCACTGACACCATAGGGGGCTACTATAATGGACCTCACCCTCAAAGGAAAAAAAAACTGGACTACTGCTTGGAAGAACACAAGTAACTTTTGTTTTTCAGCATTTTTTAGAGCTAAGAGTACAAAAGAGTAAACTGATGTGATTTCAGATTTGAACAGAGGAGAGAATTCTTTGCTTAAATGAAGTATTTCTTAGCCTCATGTCATCAATAACCCTAACTGCCAAGTCCAAGAGACACTTTTCAAGTCTTTTCTTAGTTAATCTCACTGACACTGTCAGCACCAGTGACCACATTCTGTTGAGCCTTTCTGGTCTCTGTGATTGAAATCCCCTCTGGTTCCAGGTACTCTCCTCTTGTAGTCCTTAACTGACTCTATTTTCTCTGTTTAGCCTTTAAATGTTAGCGTCTCCCAGGGCTCTCTTTATAACTTGCTTCTCTTTATAACCTCTGAGCTCTTCCTGAGCAATTTCTTCTATGTCCCAATAATTTCTAAATCTGTTCTCTCCAGCCTTGATCATAATTCTGAGCTCTCCATTTATATTTTCATGTATTTACAAGGAATTTTTCATGTATTGACAAGACTTTTCATGTATTTTCTACATAGATATGTCAAAGGCACCTCAAATCCAACATTTCCAAAGCCTAACTTATCGCCTTTGCCCATCAGCTCCTCTTACGGGCTGCGGATGCTGTGAAGACATGATAACTCACTCTTACGTCCAGCGACTTATTAGAATGACCTCCCAAGGTACAGCTGTAACTCCAGAGTAGTCACCCTTATTCAACAGCTTTATTGAACCACATTTTTATAAGCATGTTAAATTTTATCTTTCTTTAAAAATCCAAGTAACTCAAATGAAGGCAATGCGGGTCTATCATTATGAGTATGACACAAATAATTGATTGGAAGGCACTAACTGACCACCACTGCATAATTTAACTCAGAGAGGAAAAGTCAGCCAAATTTCCTATTCATGCGTACATGTACTACAACACTGCATAGCCTGGTGCTTTAAAAACTTGACAGTGGAAGTGGAGAAGGTAAGTTTTAGCCAATCCACAGGTACTGTAGCTGTTTTAGCTACTGTAGAGCAGAGATGAAGAAATGTTAGAACATGCATTGCCAAATGGGTTCATTAAGGCTAACTCACTCTGCTATTTAATAAAAAAATTATTTAAAATGTAATAGTAAAGTCCTTTCTTGATGCATTATTTATAATTTCTTGTTAATGGATTAAGGTTTTGATTTTATTATAGTCAGTTATTTGTAACTATAGTTTATTTCAAATTCATCAATACTGTAGCAGTAGTATTAGCAGTAGTACAGGATTCTGAGTTAGAAAAGACACTAGGAATATCTAATTCCAATTCCTCTTCCATCCTGAAATCCATTTTACAGCAGTAGTGAATGAATGAATATCAAACCTACCCATACTTCCACAGCCTCAGTATGAGTAAGTTCACTGTATCCTGAAAGCAATCATTTCATTTTTGGGTGACTCTGAAGTTTTAGCAAATACCCTCCTATATTGAGCTGAAATATTCTTCCGTAAACTTTACCCACTGTCTAGAACCTGTCCTCATCAACATAGAACAAATTCATACTTACTTTCATGTGAGAAAGTATAAAGGTGTGAGGTCTGGAAAGGGAGCAGCTATTTTATGACCATTAGGGTTGATCAACAGAATCACAGAAATGCCCATCCAGCACCCTGCCATTGTGGAGCTACTGAATCAAACTTAAATCTAATGACCTTCTGGTCTTGTTTTGTAAAGAATAAATGACTTTGAGTTCGAGCCACTAATAATCAGTACTTTTCCTACTTGCAACAGAACACAGTGGAACTGATACAGAATAGTTATAACAATTCAATTGGGCTTCTCTGGGGATTTGGTAATTTGTCAAGACTTTTCTTACAGTGTGGGTCTCAGAATAGGTACTGCTCCAAAAATCTGACCAGAATTTATTAGTGCAAAATTTTGAACACACTTCATGTATTAATGTAGCCTAATATGTTGCTAGTGATTTAAGCAACTACACCATATTCAATACATGATCAATTAAACCCTCAGTTATTTTCCTAAGATATGTAAAATCCATATATATCTTAAATTTATGCAACAGGTTTTTATATATAAATAAGCCTGTAATGAACTCAACACAACATAGAAACTACGTTTCTGTTGAATGCATTGTTATGTGTCATCCAGTGACATTCTGCAATTGTTGACTTCAGATGCCTTGTAAGAGGGGAGATACATTGCTAAGGAAGTAAAAGACATTGCTAAGGAAGTATAAAGATGAGCTCATGTAAAATGATAACTATAAAATAATTATGACAGCAACTACAATAGGGAAGACTCAGACAAGTGTTCAAATGCTCACCCCCCGCCCCCATCACTTCCTGGCCTGTGACCTGCACAAGCTGTTCAGTACTTAACCCCTGTAAGCTGTTGTTTCCTCATCTGCATAATGAATACCTACAGTTGGGAAGAATACAGAAGTCTCTCAGCAGTGTCAGGAACTGACTGTCCCTTGCTGCTTCCGTCCTATTCCCATTTTTTTTCACTTTTCTTACAGAGATACAAATATTTTTGCCTTGAAAAGTTTCTCGACACATGCCTCAAACCAAAGAGTATTAGTCATCTCAGCCCACTCAAAGATAGACCATCTTAAGTATCAAGAAAGATGATAAAGGAAGAGAGTTAACAGGCAGCATAGAAATTCAAAAGCAGAATTGCTGGCACTAGCTAGAAAAGATTGAGAAGCATAGCTCATCCAGCCCCAGAACAAAAAGACATCCTCTCTGACCTTGGCCTCAGCCTGTCTTCCTGGAAGAAAACTCACTTAACCTGGGTGTAAAGATGAAGAGGCTCTGCATTCTTGGTCAAGGGCTGTGGGGATTTAAGATTTACTATCTTTTTAGATTATAAAAGATATATATGGGCTTCCCTGGTGGCGCAGTGGTTGAGAGTCCGCCTGCCGTTGCAGGGGACACGCGTTCGTGCCCCGGTCCGGGAAGATCCCACATGCCGCGGAGCGGGCGGGCCCGTGAGCCATGGCCGCTGAGCCTGCGCATCCGGAGCCTGTGCTCCGCAACGGGAAAGGCCACAACAGTGAGAGACCCGCGTATCGCAAAAAAAAAAAAAAAGATATATATGTATACATCACATTTTTTTCAAATATGACTATATTTGAAATCAAATATTTAAATCAAATATGATTTATATATGTATTTTGGAAATATAGAAAATATGGAATTACAGAAATACAAAATCACTTAACCATGTCAGCATTTAGCAAATAGTTTCCAAAAAAATTTTTTTCACATTAGGTGTTTTGGGAAAGGGGGGCACTAGCCGGTAGACTTGTGAGATTTTGGAACTCATATCACATTTGGTTCCAACTCTGATCATAAAATACTACAAAGAAAATAATGGGTCCCTGAAAAGAGGGACCAAGTAAGTGGCTGCTATCACGAGGCTCTAGATTCAATAGGGTTGCCTGAGATTCTTCAAGTATCTTTCTAAGCTGTCCGGCAAGTTTGCCATGATCAAGGGGAGGTGAGAATTCTGGATGATTTTTTTTTTTCTGAGTATAAAAACTACGTTTGGATGGCACTGAACTAAGCATGAGACCATGAGGATGCTAACACCCCATGCTAGCCTTAAAAACTTGAATTTACAAGTGAAGCTGGTATTCCCAAATAGGTAAAATTAGGTGAAAACAAAAACAAAAAGCCTGGTTCCAGAAATAAGAGGATGAGGCATTTTTCGTTTTAAATGATTCCAGTATTTATTTTGCCTCTAAACGTATACATCTGGATCCTAGGGACAAAGGACTCTATATAGCAATGTTTGTTCCTGTTTGGCTGCAGTCATTAAAATGCATTACTAAATCCTTTCATTAAAAAAAATGATATCAAATACCAAATGAAGAGTGTTAACTTCAAAACTCATTTGAGCACCTCTGTGGTCACAGTTTGCCAAATAAGTCTTTCCATTAGAGGTACAATGTAAAATAGTAATAAAATGAAATTATAGTGAGGGATTCTAGTAAAGCAATTTTACAATTTATGCAGCTGGAACAAAGTAGCAACTAGTGATTATCCTGTAACTACCTCTGAAATTACACTTCTGTTGAATATATTATTATATGCAGCTCACTGACAGCCTGCAATTGTTAACTTCATGTGGGTACTTTTTATAGAATAAATCAAAGCCAGCGACTTTACTAGTGGTCATTTGTTTCTGGCAGAGTTTTGGGGACTGTGTGGGTGTATGAAGCTAATTTCTATGACAAGGAAAACCAATTCAAAGAAAAAAAGCCGACGCGGTACAAAAGCATCTGTGTTTTTTATAGTCTTTACATATTCATATCTGTATCTTAGAAACCCCTGAAATACATCCCTTTAGTGAATCTTATATAATTTCAGAGTTGGTGGCAAGCCAAGGACAAGTTGTTAGCACCCATGATTGATTCACTGTTGTGGAGCTGGAGGTCAAGGGTCAGGAAGTGTCCCTCATGAATAGCAACCACAGCAGCTGCAGCAGCTGCAAGGCAGCAAAAGAATCCTGGGGATCAAAAGGGATGCTGGTGGCCAAAAAGCAGAGTCTCTCCTGCCTCCAGTCCCATCCACCAGCGTCTCCTGCCTGCTGTCATTGAGAGAAGCTAGGGGATAACTAACTGAGGGGTCAGGGGAGACAGGATGGACTCAGTGTTTCTGTTTTGAACGACTTAGTAGGTAGTAGTGGCATTCACTAAATAAAACAGGTTAATGGGATATCTTTTAAATAATGGTCTCTGCTAAACCACAAAATTAATTTTATTTACTGTACCAAAATTCAGGGTAGAAGTAAGTGCTCAGATATATATGTTTTGCTTTGAGAAGAAAAACAGAGACATGTTTGCCCCTAGTTTTCAGTCAAAGATGAACCACAATTCTCAACACACTAACACTTGACAGAGGCTAACTCTTCTACACAGAAACCTGAGATGCTCACTCAATTTGGGAGCTTTTTATTCAAAAATAATGATGCGCTGACACTGTCACTTTAAAAGCTGGTGCTCTGCCACCAAGGATCTGATCTCACGGAGTGAAGGATGAAAACTTAGAGGTCCAGGGAAACCCCACTTCTAGCTCCTGTCTGAACCCCTACCTTCCTAACATAGCTCCAGCATCAGACAGAGACAAGGAAGTTCCATCAGCAGAAGATGAGCTCTTTTTCCCATCGTAGGACTAGCTCCTCTAAGACACGGATAAGTATCCTGAGATACTGCTGAGAGCAGCCAGATAGCTTTGCTGAAAGCCTAGCCCCACTGAAATCAGGCCTCAGGAAATTATTCTAGTTATCATTTCTGGCTTCATTTCTGGCTTTTTCCTCCTTAATACTTCCCAGGCTGGTCTTTGCTGGACAATCACATTCAAATATATGGCTTTCCCAGTTTAGATCTGGAGCTTACTTCCCTGAGTGTGCCAGAGCAAGTATCCATCACCCTTCTTTTATAAACTGAGTTTTCAGCCTTGGTCTCATCTCCGCAGCAGCTTCATTTTTGCTGAGTCTTTCCAAGTGTGTCCACTCTCTGGCCTTAGACCAGCTGGGCTCCCTAGTTCTGTCATTTCCCTGACTCTTAAACCATCTCCAATCATGATCCTTCTGGAACTTACCAGTCCCTTTTCCAAGTTGCAAACTCAGCTCAAATCCAAGACTTTAGTGTGGAAGCAAGACAGTTACTAAACACCTCATCAGGTATATTTTACTGTTAGGTCACCTGGAATAATATTATAATCATCAGTAGCCTCCCTAGTATTCAGTAACAGAATTTCTTGTAAAGTTTACAACCACAAAAAAAAAACACAAAAGACTAATTTGTTGAGCAGCCTCAGAAACAGCGGATTAAATCTCCACAATCAACTTGATGTACCCTGCATCTGTGGAATACATGAATAGACAATGATTCATCCCAAATTGAGGAGCCGTGTGGATGAAAGGCTCTTGGTGCTCCAGCCAGAAGTCAGGGCTCCGCCTCTGAGGTGGGAGAGCCAACTTCAGGACACTGGTCAACAAGAGACGTCCCAGCTCCACATAATATCAAATGGCGGAAATCTCCCAGAAACCTCTATCTTAACACCAGCACCCAGTTTCACTCAACGACCAGCAAGCTACAGTGCTGGACAACCTATGCCAAACAACTAGTAAAACAGGAACACAACCCCACCCATTAGCAGAGAGGCTGCCTAAAATCATAATAAGTTCACAGACACCCCAAAACACACCACCAGACGTGAACCTGCCCACTAGAGAGCCAAGATCCAGCCTCATCCACCACAACACAGGCACTAGTCCCCTCCACCAGGAAGCCTAAACAACCCACTGAACCAACCTTAGCCACTGGAGACAGACATCAAAAACAGCAGGAACTACGAACCTGCATCCTGCAAAAAGGAGACCCCAAACACAGTAAGATAAGCAAAATGAGAAGACAGAAAAACACACAGCAGATGAAGGAGCAAGATAAAAATGCACCAGACCTAACAAATGAAGAGGAAATAGGCAATCTACCTGAAAAAGAATTCAGAATAATGATAGTACGGATGATCCAAAACCTTGGAAATAGAATGGACAAAATGCAAGAAACAGTTAACAAGGACCTAGAAGAAATAAAGATGAAACAAGCAACGATGACCAACACAATAAAAGAAATTAAAAGTACTCTAGATGGGATCAATAGCAGAATAACTGAGGCAGAAGAATGGATAAGTGACCAGGAAGATAAAATAGTGGAAATAACTACTGCAGAGCAGAATAAAGAAAAAAGAATGAAAAGAACTGAGGACAGTCTCAGAGACCTCTGGGACAACATTAAACGCACCAACATTCGAATTATAGGGGTTCCAGAAGAAGAAGAGAAAAAGAAAGGGACTGAGAAAATATTTGAAGAGACTATAGTTGAAAACTTCCCTAATATGGGAAAGGAAATAGTTAATCAAGTCCAGGAAGCACAGAGAGTCCCATACAGGATAAATCCAAGGAGAAATATGCCAAGACACATATTAATCAAACTGTCAAAAATTAAATACAAAGAAAGCATATTAAAAGCAGCAAGGGAAAAACAACAAAAAACACACAAGGGAATCCTCATAAGGTTAACAGCTGATCTCTCAGCAGAAACCCTACAAGCCAGAAGGGAGTGGCAGGACATACTGAAAGTGATGAAGGAGAAAAACCTGCAACAAAGACTACTCTACTCAGCAAGGATCTCATTCAAATTTGATGGAGAAATTAAAACCTTTACAGACAAGCAAGAGCTGAGAGAGTTCAGCACCACCAAACCAGCTTTACAACAAATGCTAAAGGAACTTCTCTAGGCAAGAAACACAAGAGAAGGAAAAGACCTACAATAACGAACCCAAAACAATTTAGAAAATGGGAATAGGAACATACATATCGATAATTACCTTAAATGTAAATGGACTAAATGCTCCCACCAAAAGACACAGATTGGCTGAATGGATACAAAAAAAAGACCTTTATATATGCTGTCTACAAGAGACCCACTTCAGACCTAGAGACACATACAGACTGAAAGTAAGGGGATGGAAAAAGATATTCCATGCAAATGGAAACCAAAAGAAAGCTGGAGTAGCAATTCTCATATCAGACAAAATAGACTTTAAAATAAGGACTATTAGAAGAGACAATGAAGGACACAACATAATGATCAAGGGATCGATCCAAGAAGAAGATATAACAATTGTAAATATTTATGCAGCCAACATAGGAGCACCTCAATACATAAGGCAAATGCTCACAGCCATAAAAGGGGAAATCGACAGTAACACATTCATAGTAGGGGACTTTAACACTCCACTTTCACCAATGGACAGATCATCCAAAATGAAAATCAATAAGGAAACACAAGCTTTAAATGATACATTAAACAAGATGGACTTAATTGATATTTATAGGACACTCCATCCAAAAACAATAGAACACACTTTCTTCTCAAGTGCTCATGGAACATTCTCCGGGATAGATCATATCTTGGGTCACAAATCAAGCCTTCGTAAATTTAAGAAAATTGAAATTGTATCAAGTATCTTTTCTGACCACAACACCATGAGACTAGATATCAATTACAGGAAAAGATCTGTAAAAAATACAAACACATGGAGGCTAAACAATACACTACTTAATAATGAAGTGATCACTGAAGAAATCAAAGAGGAAATTAAAAAATACCTAGAAACAAATGACAATGGAGACACAACGACCCAAAACCTATGGGATGCAGCAAAAGCAGTTCTAAGGGGGAAGTTTATAGCAATACAAGCCCACCTTAAGAAGCAGGAAACATCTCGAATAAACAACCTAACCTTGCACCTCAAGCAATTAGAAAAAGAAGAACAAAAAAAACCCAAAGCTAGCAGAAGGAAAGAAATCATAAAAATCAGATCAGAAATAAATGAAAAAGAAATGAAGGAAACAATAGCAAAGATCAATAAAACTAAAAGCTGGTTCTTTGAGAAGATAAACAAAATAGATAAACCACCAGCCAGACTCATCAAGAAAAAAAGGGAGAAGATTCACATCAATAGAATTAGAAATGAAAAAGGAGAAGTAACAACTGACACTGCAGAAATGAAAAAGATCATGAGAGATTACTACAAGCAACTCTATGCCAATAAAATGGACAATCTGGAAGAAATGGACAAATTCTTAGAAATGCACAACCTGCCAAGACTGAATCAGGAAGAAATAGAAAATATGAACAGACCAATCACAAGCACTGAAATTGAAACTGTGATTAACAATCTTCCAACAAACAAAAGCCCAGGACCAGATGGCTTCACAGGCGAATTCTATCAAACATTTAGAGAAGAGCTAACACCTATTCTTCTCAAACTCTTCCAAAATATAGCAGAGGGAGGAACACTCCCAAATTCCTTCTACGAGGCCACCATCACCTTTATACCAAAACCAGACAAGGATGTCACAAAGAAAGAAAACTACAGGCCAATATCACTGATTAACATAGATGCAAAAATCCTCAACAAAGTACTAGCAAACAGAATCCAACAGCACATTAAAAGGATCATACAACATGATCAAGTGGGGTTTATTCCAGGAATGCAAGGATTCTTCAATGTATGCAAATCTATCAATGTGATAAACCATATTAACAAAATGAAGGAGAAAAAGCATATGATCATCTCAATAGATGCAGAAAAAGCTTTTGACAAAATTCAACACCCATTTATCATAAAAACCCTGCAGAAAGTAGGCATAGAGGGAACTTCCCTCAACATAATAAAGGCCATATATGACAAGCCCACAGCCAACATCATCCTCAATGGTGAAAAACTGAAACCATTTCCACTAAGATCAGGAACAAGACAAGGTTGCCCACTCTCACCACTCTTATTCAACATAGTTTTGGAAGTTTTAGCCACAGCAATCAGAGAAGAAAAGGAAATAAAAGGAATCCAAATCGGAAAAGAAGTAAAGCTGTCACTGTTTGCAGATGACATGATACTATACATAGAGAATCCTAAAGATGCTACCAGAAAACTACTAGAGCTAATCAATGAATTTGGTAAAGTAGCAGGATACAAAATTAATGCACAGAAATCTCTGGCATTCCTATATACTAATGATAAAAAATCTGAAAGTGAAATCAAGAAAGCACTCCCATTTACCATTGCAACAAAAGGAATAAAATATCTAGAAATAAACCTACCTAAGGAGACAAAAGACCTGTATGCAGAAAATTATAAGACACTGATGAAAGAAATTAAAGATGATACAAATAGATGGAGAGACAAACCATGTTCTTGGATTGGAAGAATAAACATTGTGAAAATGACCCTACTACCCAAAGCAATCTATAGATTCAATGCAATCCCTATCAAACTACCACTGGCATTTTTCACAGAACTAGAACAAAAAAATTTGCAATTTGTATGGAAACACAAAAGACCCCGAATAGTCAAAGCAATCTTGAGAATGAAAAAAGGAGCTGGAGGAATCAGGCTCCCTGACTTCGGACTATACTACAAAGCTACAGTAATCAAGACAGTATGGTACTGGCACAAAAACAGAAAGATAGATCAATGGAACAGGATAGAAAGCCCAGAGATAAACCCACACACATATGGACACCTTATCTTTGATAAAGGTGGCAGGAATGTACAGTGGAGAAAGGACAGCCTCTTCAATAAGTGGTGCTGGGAAAACTGGACAGGTACATGTAAAAGTATGAGATTAGATCACTCCCTAACACCATACACAAAAATAAGCTCAAAATGGATTAAAGACCTAAATGTAAGGCCAGAAACTCTCAAACTCTTAGAGGAAAACATAAGCAGAACACTCTATGACATAAATCACAGCAAGATCCTTTCTGACCCACCTCCTAGAGTAATGGAAATAAAAACAAAAATAAACAAATGGGACCTAATGAAACTTCAAAGCTTTTGCACAGCAAAGGAAACCATAAAAAAGACCAAAAGACAATCCTCAGAATGGGAGAAAATATTTGCAAATGAAGCAACTGACAAAGGATTAATCTCCAAAATTTACAAGCAGCTCATGCAGCTCAATAACAAAAAAACAAACAACCCAATCCAAAAATGGGCAGAAGACCTAAATAGACATTTCTCCAAAGAAGATATACAGACTGCCAACAAACACATGAAAGAACGCTCAACATCATTAATCATTAGAGAAATGCAAATCTAAACTACAATGAGATATCATCTCACACCAGTCAGAATGGCCATCATCAAAAAATCTAGAAACAATAAATGCTGGAGAGGGTGTGGAGAAAAGGGAACAATCTTGTACTGCTGGTGGGAATGTGAATTGGTTCAGCCACTATGGAGAACAGTATGGAGGTTCCTTAAAAAACTACAAATAGAAGTACCATATGATCCAGCAATCCTACTACTGGGCATATACCCTGAGAAAACCAAAATTCAAAAAGAGTCATGTACCAAAATGTTCATTGCAGCTCTACTTACAACAGCCCGGAGATGGAAACAACCTAAGTGCCCATCATCGGATGAATGGATAAAGAAGATGTGGCACATATATACAATGGAATATTACTCAGCCATAAAAAGAAACGAAATTGAGCTATTTGTAATGAGGTGGATAGACCTAGAGCCTGTCATACAGAGTGAAGTAAGTCAGAAAGAAAAAGACAAATACCGTATGCTAACACATATATATGGAATTTAAGAAGAAAAAAAAATGTCATGAAGAACCTAGGGATAAGACAGGAATAAAGACACAGACCTATTGGAGAACGGACTTGAGGATATGGGGAGGGGGAAGGGTGAGCTGTGACAGGGCGAGAGAGAGTCATGGACATATACACACTAACAAACGTAAGGTAGATAGCTAGTGGGAAGCAGCCGCATGGCACAGGGATATCGGCTCGGTGCTTTGTGACCGCCTGGAGGGGTGGGACAGGGAGGGTGGGAGGGAGGGAGACGCAAGAGGGAAGAGATATGGGAACATATGTATATGTATAACTGATTCACTTTGTTATAAAGCAGAAACTAACACACCATTGTAAAGCAATTATACCCCAATAAAGATGTTTAAAAAAAAAAAGACTAATTTGTTATTAAGCTATGAACTTAGCAAACGTGTTAACACTGTACAATATTAATTCAGAGCATAGTGCAAAAAAATTGTGTAATAGAATAAAACACATTTAGTAGAGTAAAACTTTCAAGGTTATTGAAAGCATACAGAATGAATTAAGATTTTCTCTGTAAATGCAAAAATACATATATAATCATAAAACATCTTACATACCTCATTCCATTTTTTGGCTTTCCATGAAGGGCATCTGACAGATCTACAAGCTTTATGAGTTCGAGGTTTCTGTAGATGACTGCAATATTTTTCTTCTAATTTCCCATGGAATTGGTCAACGCAAATCACCTCACGGTACTTTAAACCTTTACCACAAGGAGCTGAGCACTGGAAAATAAATATGAATGCACTTGATTCATTTTATCTTTACTAATTAAAGTTTATCTGCAAGAAGTGTAAAATGAAGCAATCAAAACATCATCACTTTGATATTTCATGAAGATATACTTTGATATTTCTAATGAGAGAATTTAAAATTTGCCTATCTGCCCTCGACCATCACTGATATTGATATGATAAGGTATCCATTTATTCTTCAAAAAAGTATTGATTGTCTACCATATACAAAGCACTCTTCTGGCACATAAGTGCTTTAGATCTTTTGAGGTTAAAGACTATCTGCAGCTAACTCCTGTTATCACACATATTTCAATAAAACTTGCTTTCGATTTTGTATGGTCGCCACCTATTCAATTTTTAACCCCATATGTCTTGCCATAGTGCAAACTGTGCTTTGGATGTCAAAAACAAAACAAAACAAAAATCTCTCAATGTAGGAAACTATGAGAAAGTATAAAATTAATTTTTTAAAGTGCAATTCAGTTCAGGTTTGTTTTTCACTTCCATCTGGCAACTGTATGTCCCCATCATCAACCCTCCAAAATATTTAGTGAAAAACAAACTACCTAAAATCTCTGTAAGGATATATGTAAAACAGTGATCAGACTTCCTTTTTCAGCCAGTTGCCATTTTATAAGCAATTCCAGTGCAGAGGAGAGGAAGGGCTTGGGCTCTGGCATTGAATACCAGCTCTGCCACTTACTATTTGGGTGACTTTGAGTATATTTCATCCCCTGGCCAAACCTCAGTTTCTTCATTATAAAGTGATGATAATGACACCAATATTAGAGGTTTATTATGAAGATTAACATAAGATAAAGAAAATGAGATATCTAATCCAGTCCTTTTACATAGGGTACATCTTCGGTGAATATTAGCTTCCTCTTCTACCATTTTCCTTCATATACTCTGAGGATGTTGACAATTTTCAGCATGATATATGTACCAGGGAAAAGTTAAGCAAAGAAGACACGGATTCCAGATAACTCCTCTCATTCCTCTGAGACAGCTGGTTACATATGGTTTCATTTAGAAACATATACTGAGTTCTGAGAACATTAGATAATATATTATGCATTTTATGTATATTATGAGTTCAAAGAGTGATTAATATAGAGTATTAGATGTTTAAAATATTTTAAATTAAAAAAATGAATAGTTTGGGGATAATTTACCTTTATATGTTATCTGCAATACTATATCCCATTTGTGTGGGGAATTAATTTAACTTGGTACCTTGATTATTAAGACATTACCATATCTGAGATGTTCTCTTCTTGTTAACACCTACAGCTTTACATGCCACTTAGAACACACTTTAATTCAGTGTGAATTGTTAACGGGTCTTGATAAACTGTATTACATGTACATTCTTTCCTGCTATTTTTTTTATTTTTTATTTTTGTATTGAAGTGTAGTTGATTTACAATACTGTGTTAGCTTCAGGTTTATAGCACAGCAATTCAGATATATATATATATATATATATATATAGAGAGAGAGAGAGAGAGAGAGAGAGAGACATATATGTATGTATATATATTTTCTTTTTCATATTCTTTTTCCTTATAGGATATTACAAAATATTGAGTATAGTTCCCTGTGCTATACAGTAGGTCCTGTTGGTTATCTATGTTATATATAGTAGTATGTAAACATTAATCACAGCTTCCTAATTTATCCGTCCCCCCACTTCCCCCTTTGGTAACCATAAATTTGTTTTCTATGTCTGTGAGTCTATTTCTTTTTGGAAATAAGTTCATTTGTATCTTTTTTTTTTCAGATTCCACAAATAAGCAATATCATATGATATTTGTCTTTGTCTGGCTTACTTCACTTAATATGATAATCTCTAGGTCCATCCATGTTGCTGCAAATGGCATTGTTTCATTCTGAATGTGCTCGATATCATCTTTCCTACTACTGACCTTCCCTTTCAGATCTACCTTTATGCTCTACTCCTCTTGGTCTCTTATCTTGGGCACTTCCCTGCCTGTTTCTTGACTACATTGTTTATTTTTCAAAGAGTATAACATAGTTTATACTAACAAATCACATACTATTGAGTACCAGGCGTATATTATCTGGGAGTATACATGCATGTTCACACATACAAGAATGTTTTTCTCCTTGGTTGTGTATTTTTTCTAACTTTTAAACTGTGACTTTTTGAACAAAGGAGGATTTATTACTCTCCCTGATAGTCCCTTGTAAAAAGTAATCATTATTGTGAATACTCATGATATGAGCCCAGTAGTACTTATGGAAGATGGAAAAATGTTTACTATTTTATTTACTCTATGAATATTATTGAGTTTTTGCCATATACCAAGAGTAGCATATAAATATAGATTCATTAACCATCTTTTGCCTTGACTTATCCTCAAAGTGCTTATAATCTAAATGACACCATCTATTAAATGAATAATGCCAGAGTACATCTTAAATAATATTAAATTCAATAAAGATCAGAATAAAAATACAAGACAGTAAAAACCATTAAGACAATACAATAAAAATATTATTGAATTAAGAAAATAGTGAAAAGTAGTCATTTCTTTATGGGATATTTGGTAAGCACTCAGGGAGAGGTGATATTTAAACTCAGTCTTGAAGATGTAGTTTTGCTGATGGACAAAGACAGATGGTCTTGTATATTTGTTTGATGTGCCTTATCTAATGCCCATGTGTCTCTGTTTTGCAAAATTCTCATAGTTCTTTTATCAGTGCCAAGAATCCAAGAATCGTGCAGTAAACATGCAGTAAATTGTTGATATTTCTGATAAGAATGACCAATTCATTTATGAAACTAACACAAGAAGAGACATTAAAGATTCTACTTTAGAATTGAACAATGCATTTCCTCTATAAGCAGCATTTGTGAGTGGAATGTAAACTGGGACATTACAGTTCACTACCAAAGTGAGGACTGTTTCTCACAGAACTGAATAGCCTCTCCTCATCTAACTGGAAGTCACCTTTTATTCTTTCTCTTCTTTGTTATTCTAATCTGTAACCAAGACTAGTGTTAAACATAATTTTAAACATATTGCTTCTTTACTTTTTTCAAGAACTGACAATGAATCTCTGTTGTCCTTAATACAATACGAAAACAAACCTCTTCCTTGCTTTCTTGATTCACCAAATTTCAGTCAACATCCCTTTCTAGCACAATATTCTGTTTCTTTTCAACACGCAACCTTTGCTCTACTAACGTATAACATAATTACTTTCTCTTTAGGGTGACATTTTCACTCACCACAGTACCTGATTCATATTATTTCCTTTTACTTCGACTAATCACTTGCCCTGGTGCTTTCTACATAGTACTTATCCTTAAAGCTCTAAGTCCATCCCATGTCTAAGGTGAATACATATCAATCTTTCACTTCTCTGAACTCTTCTGTCTCTGTTTTTGGCACTTCATCATTTTCTATTTTTGTCACATACTTTATCCAAACTTCTAGAGGTCAAGGACCTTTTAGATCACCCACGTCACCCACAAAGTGGAAGGTACGATAAATATCAGCTGATTAATTGATGTTGATTCTTGGTGCAAGCAGTTATTTGTTTTTATTAAACTCTAAAATAATTTATTAAAAGTTTACTTTTCCATGAAATATATTTATTGGATATTAAACTCAAAGTCTTCTAGGAAAGATAGACAAAATGTATAAAATCAAAGAATTGCAAAGTAAATTATGCTTTCGTTACACTTTTAAAGTAGCACTCTCTTTCCCCAAGATCTGAAAAGGAATAAGTACATTATTTTGTCATGTATGATGAATTCCATGTGGGCATTTAAGTAAAAGAGAACACATTATGCAAAGAATTATGTTTTGGTTGGAACGAAGCAGTCATAGAGTAAATAACTAGTGAAATGTTACCTTCCTTCTCTCAAACCACAATACATTCTGAGTTGTAAAGTTTCCACAAAATAGCTTATTTGGTAGAAAAACCCAAACATGGTCATTCTTTGCTCTGGGACCCCAGTAATTCTTTTCATTTTTGTTTTTCTCTATTTTATATCCCTAATACCATCTTATTCCCTTGAGGTTTTATTAACTGTATAATTTTTTTGAACTTTATTTTATTTTTTACATAGCAGGTTCTTATTCATCTGTTTTACACGTATCAGTGTATACATGTCAATCCCAATCTCCCAATTCATCCCACCACCACCACCAACACCCCATCCCTCTTTCCCCCCTTGGTGTCCATACGTTTATTCTCTATATCTGTATCTCTATTTCTGCCTTGCAAACTGGTTCATCTGTACCATTTTTTGATTAACTGTAAAATTTATTTCCAGCATTGTCTTCAAAGTTTGTTTTTCTTTAAAATCATCTCTGTCATCCTTAGTTGACAGTCTTACTAACTAACCCTTTCTGAGATTTTTCCATGAATACTAGGGAGCAATAGCTATAGGAAGTGGTGACATTAAATGTAAGTAATCTGAATTGACTATTCTTATAAATTAGGTGAAGACACGTGCCTATTTAAGGAAAACAGGGCGTTCAAAGCAAATGTAGAATTTGCAGGCCCTAAAAATAGAATAGAATATCCAGAACTGTGCAGGTTGACTGGCACATTCAATCTCAAGATGGACAGTTGGAATTAATGAGTCCATTTTCACATGATTAACTTTGGAACAAGTCTATTCTCGTTTTTCAAATGAAGTTGTACATAATTACAGAATGATTACTTCTGATATTGGAAGTGTGGATTATTGCTTTGTTTGCATATAAGGATACTATAGAAGAATGAATGAATTGACAATTTGTGAGAAACTTGTTGTTAATTTAATTCTAGAAACTTAAATTGCAAGACAAAATAAAACAAGGAAATGAAGTTTACCTAGCTCCAGTTCTAGAAAATGGAAAACTGTGGAGTTTGTGCGTGTGTGTTAGACTTTCATAAACTGTAATGGTGATTGGGTCTCTATCCTCTCTGAAAGTAGTGGGAAACATACTGATATTGGGAGAATTAGTATGTACCCTAATTAACAATAAAATAGACCTGAAAAGTAACTGTTACACTATACCGTTGTCATGTATAAACTGCCTTTTACTGACAACAAACTGGGTAACTGTATGTAAGTTCTTTAATCTCACTCAACCTCTATTTTTCATACGTAATATTAGTAAAAGAATAACTATTTCATATAAATGTCTGGGTAAAGGTAAGGAGAAAGGAATTTTTTAAATGAGAGAAGGGGCCAAACTTAAAAAACTCCTAAGAATTTATAATGCTATAGCAAAATGTAAAAAATATTAAAATTAATAAAGAATAAAAAGAATCCTACAAAACTTAATGTTAATTATATGAAGGACAACCATGAAAATGTCTCCCATAATGTAAAAGCGAATGGGAAGATGACATAGAGAGAGAATATTGTTTCCTGGAAAACACTCTGCTCATTCCCAGCTCACGACATTTGCACATGTTATGTCCTCCAGTCCCAGCACTCTCCTTCCATTTCAATCCCTACATATTTTTCAGTGCTGAGTTTTAAATCTCATTCCCTCTGCAAAGCCTCCTTTGGCTGCTGGAGGATATCAGTCCAGGCTAGATTAGGTGTGGCTCTTACAGAGCTTTTATACCTCAATACCTGGTTACCTCTTCCCCTGTTTCTTTTCCCTGCTAGACTATAAATTCTACTGGGAACAGACTTATTACAGGAAATCATGAAAAGTAGAAAGAACCCCAGAATCACTTGTTCCTAATTTAACGTGTTATGAACCATTCTTCTTCTCAAAAGAAGAAATAATTGTACCATTGTACCATGAACCATAGTTCTCCTAAAATAACTATTTCACTGGTGCTACCTTAGCTGATTTTAGATGGTATATTTTAAATTTAATGCTTAAATTACATAGTAATGGTCAGCCTCAATTTTAGCTATAAAGATCCCTTAGCTAGCTCTTTGAAAACCGGAGTAAAAAAGAAAAGAACCTAAAGTTTGGTCTACTGAAAAACAAGTGATGTCAAAGTTAAGAGTAAGAATTAATTATTCGTGGGATCTATTTTAATTAAGTTTGACTAGAAAAGTAGCTAGGCAAAAAAAAAGTAGCTAGACTAGAAATTTGGCTAGAAATGTCTATTTCACTTGCCACTGCATAGTGTCATCTATGGATGAAGGAGTATATTTTTGTTTCTATGTTCCTCACGTAAACTTTAGCTAAATAACTCTAAGAATAAGTACTAAAACTAATATTTGACATTTTATATTAGAAAATTATTATTAGAAACACTTAATATTAGAAAAGAGCTATAACATCAACTATAAGTTCTACATTAAATATTTTTAATGATTATCAAGATAAGCAACCAATCAGTGAAAGCACAGGTTTTACAGAAAAACTTAGCAATTCACATAGATTCTCGGTTTTTTATTTAAAATTTCCTAATTAATTCAATATATAGCCTAAATAATTTCCAGTTCTCTAAATGGACTTCAATCAGTAAATTTGGCAATGACCCCATTGTTTAAAGTCAGCAGGGTCAGTTAGTCGTTCAAGGTCAATTAGTCAGAACTAAAAGTATCTTGTAGCAATAAAACTACAGCTTCCTTAACATTCCTCTTCATTTGCTGATAAGGAAAATATTTAACATTAAACAAGTATTATCAAAATTTGATAATACCATTGTAAACATTTTATTCTATATTATGGTTTATCACAAACCATGTCAGGGATAGTTAAAAATAATGACATTTAGTTTTTCAGCTATCAGAAATAGCATAACTTGACTTAATTTTAGTTTTCTAATGTTGTTATGCAAAAAATGACTAACAAGAAAATACAAAACTGAATAAAAATAAGTGAGTTACTATTAATCAATTTCACTTTGCTTTTCAGAATCTTTGGAATCTTCTGGTTGTTTTTCGAAACATAATCATTAAGTCATCAAACAACCTAATGAAGAAATGAATTTTTACTTTATTTCTAGATGTCACATTATCTCTGTTTCCTGACAGCAAGGTCCACAGTCATCTGTTGAAAATGTGAAAGCTCACAACTGGATGGCTGGGAGTCATGTCCATCCTATTGCTTACTGTATGACAGGTATTAGCTAAGACAACCAAGGAAAACCTGCTATCAAGTGACAAAGGGGTTCACACAGTCTTTTTGTTTTAGGAGAGCTAAACTCACAGAAATGCAATCATTTCACGTTACAAATCGAAGTCCAAATATACCTTCTCACTACAAACCAGAAATGCTTTCCATCAAGACAGGTGCAACTGAATAAGAAGCATCAATTTACAATGAAAAAAATGGAGAGGTTTTGATTTAAACACAAACGTATCATAGTAGCTAAAACATAATCATGTACTTGGAAATAATTTGAGAGGATTAGTTGTCGTTTTCTTTGTCTTTATGAATATTCCAAAAGTATCAATGAATTTCTCATTATAGGAACATGTATTATTTATCTTTGTTTTGAACTTTTCAAAACTAAACAGTTGTATGCTTCTATAGTAAAGTTAAATTTTAAATTTTTCATGGAAAATTTTTGATCATAGCTATTTTGCCAGAGAATTTTTTTAAACTATGTTTTGGTGATTATGTTAAATGTCTTTACAACACTCTTATGAAACAAAAAAATTGTCTATGAAATGACATATTACAAAGGGAAATAATAGAGTTTCAGGCCAAAACAGTCTAGAAGTTAGATATTCTATGGAATAAAACACTATTGTGTGTATGCATTCATGGATATGTATGTTTCTTTTTTTCTTTCTGATTTTTAAGAAGCCTATTATAACATTCTCTAAATAAAGTAAAGAGGCTAATCAAACAAACAGACTACATCTAAACCCCAGGAACAGCATGTTTTTTTTAAATTTCAGGAAGACAACGATAACTATCTCTCTAAGAGAAAAGCCCCACTATAGAAAAATCTTAGCTATGAGTTTTATACAACTATTAATACTTTGTAATTAAGGGCATTCCTTACAATGGTGGAATACTATTTTAAATTGAGCTCCAAAACTATTAGAGAAGTAAAACATTAAAGTAGTTAGAGCAAAACAGCCAGAGTATAGTAGAGTAGGGTATCTCTCTGTTTAAAGAGAAGCAAAAAAAGACAAAAATATGCATATTAAGAGTAGAGTGTCAACTCTGTAAATATAGTACTGCTACTGTTCCTTTAATTCAATGCATATGTGCAGTAAGGAGTAAGATACTAAATCTTATCAACAGGGACCCCATTCATAGTATTTCCTGAAAGATTATACTTAAGAGTTTTAAAGTTTAATGGAGTTTGAATATTTCCTTTTTAACCTGTTACAGACACCCTTTGACTATGCAAGACTGAATTTGGTTTTTAGAATACGTACTACTGAAATATTTCATTCAGTTGCATTGTATCTGATTATATTTAAAATCTGCAAATTTAGACATTTAAAATTTTTCAAGTCAGATTCATTTGCAAAGATGTTTGAGTCTCAACTTAAAGGACAAAGAAATATATGCTTAATAACAAACATATCCAGTAAACTTTCACTACATTTATATTATTGTAAAAATTATAATATTTTGATTTCTATTTCATGTTCTAAAATTTTTTGGGGGGGTATATATGTATATATTTACATACACACACAAAATGGACTTACAGTTCTAAGCTAGTCAATGCAACACAATTATCTCATGTATAATTTATCTGGCTAATTAAATTGCAAGTAATATTTAAAGATAATTTACTATAATATAGTTATAGCTATGGAAAAATGTTGTGATTATTTTCACTTTCAAATATAAAACCTGAAGCAAAATTGCAATAACTCATGCAAGTACTTTATACAGAAAATTTCACTTATCATATACTGTTTTCCACACATAAATATTAGGAAATTGCGATAAAAATCACCCCAGTATATGATAACTAAAATACTCAATTATTGGATTCATTTTCTTCAATAATAAGATTTGATAAACAATCCCTATAAACCTGCAAACATGAGTTACAGAACTCAGGTTTATTTTGCTAGAAGCAACAGTAAATGTAAGTCTAATTCAAATGTAAGCACTATTTGTAGCAAATAAAATTGCTCAGGAAAAACTGGCATTAGTTTAAAGCTTGTAGATTATTCTTTTAACTTTCTGTCTAATAGTATAGTGTATGTGCATTACAAAGGAGTAATGAACATTTCAGACGCCTCTGTAAAATCTCATCTAAAGAGTTCCTGTTCAGAGATTTTATTGACTCACTAACATAAATCTTAACAATTACATGGTATCAGGAAAAAAACTGTTACTCTCAATATGAGAATAATATAACTCTTGTCTAATTTTAACAATTCTTTAGGGGCCATTATTGTGCATTTACTTTTTCTTGATGTCTTTATACAAATCACAACAACTGGGACGTTACTTTTGTTAGATGGTATGGCACGTTCCGTGATAAAACCCCACATTTTAACCCCTGGGAGCTGCATTCAGAACCATGAGCATCTGCTTTCCTGGATGGAACAAAGCAGAAAACTATTCAGTGTGGGTAGACCATAAAAAGGTAAAGAGATCAGAAAAATAACTAAAGCATACCTTTAAAAAAATAGATTGACTTTCAAGGCATTACTTACTATGGTAACATTTACAAAATTCTTAAAATCAAGTGCCAACAGAATAGCAGGATTTACCATTTCAAGTTTCTACAAATGTTTTCATGCTAGCTGTGGGAGTTAACAGAAGTAAAGCCAAGAAGTTTGCTTTCAAGTAGGGTTATAAAGATCTGAAAAGGAATATGCACAGAGAACTCTCAGATGAGAAATAAAAAATGAGCTCTATGAAGGCTTTGATAAGGGAAAAGTCAGAGTTGAAATTAAAGGAGCGATACCCACTGCACCTATTTATGTCTATTTATCATATGCAATAAAAGTTGTGAGGCAAAAATGTTTTCGGGATTAATTTTTCAGTGAACTTAAGCTAACATTAAAATTATATTAATCAGATAAAGATTATTTATGTTAAAATTTAAGGCGGGGTTTTATAGTTTTTACTAGTGGGGAGTGGAAGATAGAATAATAAAAAGGGCATGGGATTTGGAATCAGAGACCTACACTTGAACCTCAATTGTCAGCAGTTGAACAGCCTTGGGCTAGGTCTTAACCTTCCTAGTCCTCAGTTTTCTCATCATAAACTGGCAATAATAACACCTACACCTCAGGGTAGTTGTGAGATTAAAGGTGATAATGGATGAATGAACCTAAAACAGTGCTTGACACAATACTCTAAAGTCATATTAAACCTCCGTTCCCCTGTCTTTTTCTTCCTTTCCCAAATCCTCAGTAAATAAATTTTAAAAAAGGTAGTGAAAATACAATCCATGGTGTGGGTTTCTCTATTAAACACTTGAATGGAATAGGGGCATGGTTCAACACTCATACATTTGTAGCTCATTCAGTAGTGAGAGAAGGAGGGTAACCACCTCAAGGGAATTCAGGTAAGACCCTATCTTGTTCCCTCTGTAAAAAAATTCTGTTTACCAAGATGCTGAAAAACTCATCAGACATACTTCAAGTTATTTCAGAGTGGAGAGAAGGAAGAGAAAGAATAGGAGGTGAATAGACATATGGTCAAAAAAAACCCCAACAAAAACCTAACCAGTTTCCGTTAAAAATGATGGAGTGATCATATGTGTTCATTGCCCCCTCCCTCCTTGATTTTTTTTTTCAACCCACAAAGTCAAAGCCAATAAAACAGACTGAAAGATGCAAAGAAGAGAAAAGACCAATGTGAAGCAAGACAACCTTGTACCTACAAGACCTCTGAACCACTTAGCACCTGGATGCAACAAGAAGGGCTACATCTCCTCAACTCCTCTTTAGGTAGATGAGGGGTTTATTCTTTGGAGAAATTAAATTGCAGGAGTTCCAGAGTTGGGGATGCTGGAGGAAGAATAAGGGAATTCTACACATTGAACTCTTGACCCTTAATCTCTCTGCCCAGAGTACTCTTGCTCACTGGCAGGGGGTTCAAGGGTTCTTCTCTGAGAAACTGTGTCTCCAAGAGAAAAGACCTTAAACTATTGACTTACAGGGAATATCATCAGTCACTAGATGCTATCCAAACGCAGTTTCATATCAATTCTCTAGTGCCTTACTCTTAAATATGAGCTGCAGAAAATTATCAACTTTTGAAAGAAAAGACTTCCATAGGAAAACCAGAAAACCACTCCCACCCTTACCCAAAGAAAGGGTCCAAAGGATAAGGAGACCATCAAGAGAGAATCTCCCTTCAAAAAAACAGTAATTAATATGAGAGAGAGAGAGACTAGATGCTATATGGGCAAAAGAAGAATAGAATACTATGACCCCAAAGCAATTAGAATGCAAGAAAAGGCTTTGGATAATTCAATATGTAATAACATAAATAATTCAAGAGATGGTTTATACACTGACAAAGTTTCCCATCAAGTAAAATCAAATGACAGAGACAGAAAATAAGAGAATTAGAGGATCAAGAATTCTAATATTCAACTAGAAAGAGTTCAAGAAAGAACAATGAAAATAGTTGCATAGATATTATCCAAGAAATAACAAAGTTGATTTTCTCAGCACAAGTCTCCTTAATGAAAGGGCCTATAGAATGCCTAACAAACTGAATTCTAAACACACACAAACACTAAGTCACTTTATCATGCAATATCAGAACAACAGCGACAAGGATACCAAAAGCTTCAGTGACACAGACATGAAGACAAAGGCACCTACAACAAATGAGGAGTCAGAATCACCAGACATCTCAGAATGCTAGAGGATAAGATAATCCCTTAAAAATTCTGAGGGAAATTATTTTCAAGCCAGAATTCTAAAACCAGCCAAATTATCAATGAAATATGAGGACTGACCAAAGACATTTTCAGATTTGCACAAAAGGAAAAATGTACCTCCCATTTTTCATCTTTCCAGAAGATACAGGGAAAAGTGTTTTCATATGCAAGAGTAAATTAAAAAAAAAAAAAACAACATGTGATGCAAGAAAAAGTCATCATAATCGAAACTGAGTGAAAGGCTTCACAGGATTAGAGAATGGTCAGCAAGGTTGTTTGTCCTGGCCAGATCAGAAGAGGATGACTGGGGGTCAGGGGGCTCTGGGAGGAGTCTAGGAAAGAGAAATATCTGAGCATTTAGAAAAAAACATTCATAGAGATTTTATATACGTGTTCAAGCACTTGAGAGAAAAAATAATAATTGGAACATTCAAAGAAAAACTAAGCAAATTTTTAAAGGAAGCAGTTACTAACTCTAGGAAAATCAGAGTTGTGCAAGAAAGGAGCAGTGCTTTAGGGACCTCCTTGGTGGCGCAGTGGCTAAGAATCTACCTGCCAATGCAGGGGACACAGGTTCGTAGCCCTGGTTCAGAAAGATCCCACATGCTGCAAAGCAAGTAAGCCCCGTGCGCAACAACTACTGAGCCCGCACGCCTAGAGCCTGTGCTCCGCAGCAAGAGAAGCCACCACAAGGAGAAGACCGCGCACCACAGTGAAGAGTAGCCCCCGTTCACTGCAACTAGAGAAAGGCTGCATGCAGCAACGAAGACCCAACGCAGCCAAAAAATTAATTAATTAATTAATTTTTCAAAAAGGAGCACAGTGCTTCAAAGTACACTACTTGGCTTCACAGTGACGTAAGGAACACTAACTGTTGACTGAATCAAGATTTATTTTGAAGATAGGATTGTAGAATTAGTAGTCCATTTAGGAATTAAATAGTCAACCTCTATAAAAGGAAGTCAATAGGTAATTTTTTTTTTTGATGCATCAATAAATAGCAAAGTAAGCCTGTTCGGGAATAAGGAATTACGTATCAGAAGACATAGATAAAAGGATTTAAAGATTAATTCTGGGTTAGGAAAGACTGCAACAGGAGATAGCTTTTTTTCTTTATCAGCATTTTAGCATCACTTATTTTTTTAACTATGTACATGTGTTACATTAATAAGACTATATTCAAAACTGTAATCGATGATATTTAGTTCATTAATGGAGATCAATGCCAAACTGGGTGAGCTCTCTCTAGAGGTATGTGCTTGAGCTCTGGATCCACCTGGGTATGGAGGAGACTATTAATTACTTTATGAAGACATGAAATGCACGCTTCCCAATTTACTTATGACATAAAGTTGGAAGGATTTATTTAAAAGTCAAATATGAGAATTTAAATAAAAACTATACGAATGCAAACTACTAGAGAAAAAAAATAGAAGTTCTATACTTTTACTTAAAAATATCTACTGCTAAGGAAAAATAAAATGATTAATAACAGTATCATATACCATACATATTAGGCTTATACTGATGTAAGATCAGTATAAAAAAAACTAGGTGACCACTAGGAACTGAAATTTGATGCAATATTGATTATATTGGGTTCAGTGTTCATATCAAGGGTGGCAATATTCTTTTTACAGTTAGACCATTTTTGCTAATGAATGAAATTCTAGATGTTAGATTTTGAGAGAGAAGTAAAAAAAGGTGATTACAATGATTAAAGAGTTGAACAAAATAAATATATTTAACCAGGAAAACAGAAAAATAGCTGCCTTCAAGTATTTGCTCTGTAGAGGAGGAATTTGATGTATTCTTACTTCAAGGTGCAGAATGAGAGTTACAGAGGAATATTCCATATATATAAATTTTACCTCAAAATACAGAAGAGCAGTCATATAATTTTCCTAAAAAGAAGTGGATTATGTTATGTATGGTCTCCAACTTTAGAAAGGTTCATCAACATAGAAACTGTGTATAATTCAGATGAGAAACTTAGTAAATAATCTATGCTTTGTGTAGAAGGATAGGAAAGAGGAAATTGAAAGTCTCTCCCAATTTTAAAGGTATAATACCAAAAAAATGTAAGAAAACAGTATTTTTAAAACATTTCAAGAATCACAATAATTTAACTTTTTAGATATATATTTATGGGTTTATTTTTAAAGCTGTATTATTTACTCAAACCAGAAAATCCAAATTCCTGCACACCTGAATTACAGGACATCCATTGGTAGGAGAATATGCCATCCTTTACTTCCTAAGAAATTTCAAATAAATCTTATAGTTTTATATTGCCTCATTCACTATGACATAGGTATCTGAATGAAATCATGAAGTTATTCCCAGACTTATAAATTTTAGTTTCTGATAAAATAGCTTTCAAAAAAGAATCTGCTTTTCATTATCATAGCCACAGCTAAAATCTTTCCAACTAATTTCTCTTTTAAAAACTTCTCTAGAGTTTTCCTAAGTATTAATATATATATACATGGAAACATTTTCCCAGTCAATAAGGAAGTGAGTTTTATGTACAAGTTTTCTCCATATTTTGACTTAAAAATAACTAAAAAATCCTCATAGTTTGAGAGTGACACAGGCATAAAAACTTGAAGACAATGTTTAATTTCATGAAATACAAAAAACGTCTCCAAAGCTCTCCTCAATATAAACCATAATCTTAAATGGCCTATTTAATTATATCTAAATAAATACCATATCCTTGTTAACATAATAGAAATTTGGATATTAGGATGATTTTCATGTATAAATTATGCATCAACAAAAATAACTAGACTTTCTACCAAAATATGCCCACACATTAAAGATGCTGAAATAAAAAATAAATGAGAATTCTAAACTTAATAAGGTCAGAAACCACATCTATAAATGTTTACTGAATGAAAAAATGTTATGTAGAAAAAAAACGAGCAAATACATACAAACAAACATCACTTAAATATGCAGTTTATGTTATCTGAATGAGGTAGAGTTGAATGGCCCTTAATTCTACCAAAATTACATAGAAAAGAAAGCTTCATGTAATTTAGATCTCTTTCTCCAAGATTTTTGTTGTTGTTTTACTGATTCTATGGGGTGCCTTGTGGATCAGCAGAGATGAGAAACATCTCCTGGTTTCATCTAAAATTAAGATCTTGCCAATTTTAGCAACGAAATGCTGACTTGGAGACTGGAGCCCATATGAGCTCCTACTGTTCTTTGGAGCCTGGATGCTGAAGAAATGTCCACTGATGTGAGAGGAGCCAGGCCTGATTATCTTCCCTATTCCCAGATCTGAAAATATTCCTAAGGCCCATGAATAAACAGTAAAAAGGCTTCCCTCAGATGGAAGGATGCAAACTCTGGTGGTAGAATATGGAGTCATTTTTTATTAGTGTGGCAGTAAAAAGTTCCTTTTATTCTTTCACTCTCCTATAAAGAATATATTCTCACAGAGCACACATCACCATTTACACGGTACAATTTGCACATTTTAATTCTCACACTATCTTTAATGATATCCCAGAGTGATTAATCTTTAATCACACAAAATGCTTTCTGGTTCTACCTATTGAATATTATTATGTTTGCATTTGTTTATGATGGGTAAAGTCTACTATAAGAAGAAATACTTTTGTGAATATATTTATACCCTGAAAAAATTACAGGCTAGAAATAAAAATGGTTCTACTTTGGGCAAGCCTTTTTTTGAGAATTTTAATAATTTCACCAAAGTTCTCTTCCCCAGAAGTCTGACTGCTTGCCACAGTATTTTCAATTCTGTTTTTATTTATATTTTGGAACTAGGTTAGAATCATATTTCCTGCTATTAATAAATATCACATTAAAAGAAACGTTTGTCTCAAAAATGATGATAGTCATCTCTTTAAATGTATTAATTTGTTGTTGCTTTAGTCTTTTTTTATCCAGCTGTAATATGTAATATCTTCTATCTCATGATACATTCGTGTTTTTATCCTCCACACCAAGTACTATGCAACCATCGTTAACACACACGAACTGCTATGTAAATATCTACTGAATGAATAACTTAAGAGAAATCCATGAAGATTATAAATTTTAAAGTCTGATAATATCAAGTGTTGGGAAGGATGTGGAGCAACTGTAATTCCCATACAATCCTTCAGAAAACTGTCTGTCAGTATTTACTAAACCAGAACCTAAGCATTAACCAAGATTCAACTCCTGTCTACCTACCCAACAGATGTGCATATACATGTTCACCAAAAACATGTGTGAGAGATGTTCATAACAGCATTATTTGTATATCCCAAATTAAAAACAACTCCAATTGCTTGCCAACTGGAGAATATTCATATAAATTAATTTATTCACACAACAAATTTATTCATACAGTACTAGAATGTAATAAGAAACTACAATTACATGCAACATGAATGAATCACACAAATGTCATATTGTGACTCTCACAAACAAATTCTCTAAGTTCCATTATATAAAGTCCAAAGACAGGCAGACTTATCAGTGATATTTGATGCCAGAATATGGGTAGCTTTGGGGGGTATAGTGATTGCAAGGGGTATGTGGGGAAATTTCTGGGGTGCTGTTCTTGGTCTGGGTGTTGGCTACTCAGGTGTGTTCACTAAAATTCACTGAATTGTACCTTTATGATTGAAAGTATTGCTGAATGTCACATTTCCTAAAAGTTTGAAGAAGAAGCCAAACTCTAGTCCGAATTGATTTCTTTCTTACACTAGAGTATTTTTGCTTCAGTAGATCTTGTTGCAGATTGTTCAATGTGTTATACTTATCTACTGCGTTTGGATTTTTAGCTTTTTGAGGAAAGAGTTAGTACTTATTATTGGATAAGTGATAATAAAAAGCAAAATACATTGAGTCTTTAAGTAACAGGCCCTATGCTAATCACTTTACCCATTGTCCATTTAATACTAAAAAGTGTCCTCTTTCTGTAGGCACTATTATTATATTCTATGAAACAAAATCTTCGAAATGTTCAGTAACTTTCCAAAAGTCACTCAGTTAAATAATAGCAGTTTTAACTCAAACGTAGGCATTCTAACACCACAACTCTTAATCACAAGATCTAGAATAGACTTACTATTAAAAGTTTCAGTAGGCTTAGGAATAATGATATTGCTTCAAACTCTTTTGGTAAATGAAAATTTACATTTCTCTTGGTGAAGTCAAGATTATATTCTCTTACGTGAAACTAATACAAAGCCAAGTTATACACCATCAAATGGGCCGCTCAATCTGCAGTTTGTAAGCATAGTAAATTCTTGACTCATTGCCCAAACTTTTTACTCTCTTCAAGCCCAAACTTAATTTATCTCAAAATTATCCAACATGACTTTTCTCAACTTTATTATCTTGACAATACGGTACTTGACAAGATGTTCTCTTATACATCCTTTCCTCCCATTTGCAAAAAATTGTCCCATGAATCTCTCCTCTACCAGCTTATTCTACTCCATTACAATTCGAGTGTTGTAATCCATAAATACTTGCTGAGTAACTGAACAGTCCCTAAATCATCACTCTAAACTTTTAGAAGAGTCCCCTCTTGGACTTCTCATCTCCAGTCTCTGATATTTTCAATGTGTTTATAATTTATGATGAGAATTGCCTATGAATCTTCCTAAAACACTGCTGTGTTCCCACTCCAAAAAATTCAATGTTTTTTAACAAACTTAAAGAATTTTTCCATTTTTAAATTGTCTTAAGCATGATACTTATTGGTCCTCCTTGCTATGGCTCAATTCATATTTCTAACTTTATTCTTGCCCCTTGTCTCTCACAAACCAACCTACACTAGTCAAATAACTACTTTTTCTGGCCTCTGGTTTTGCTCAGCGTGATCTCCAACCTGGTTCCTCCTTTCCCACTCAAATCCTACCTACCCATCAAGGCTTATGCCTTCTTGATAAAGCCCTACGTTTCTCCAACTGGATGCACATTTTCTGACTTTCCATGACATCCATTTCTGCCTTGTGATTTGTGTATATATTTACTTTTCCCTGGACTGTGAATCTTTTGAGCACAGTATGTCATTCTTATTCATCTTTAGCTTTCTTAGCCCAGTGTCTGTTACAGATGGGCTCTCAATAACCTTGAATGGATTGATGGGGATTAATTTTTGGGAGCTCAGTGGCCACCATTCCCTTCATAGTTACCTCCAAAGTCTCTGAGTTTCCCTGGGTCACAACTGCAAAATGTCAAAAGTTCAGGGAGATTGAAAATAGCTCAGAGCAGTCTTAGAGGATCACCTTAGAGCTCAGTTACAACTGATAGAGAAGAATTTGTTATGTGATCTACCAAAAACTTTGTAATACATCATTTAACTTTCACAAATATATGAATGTCATATAATGCATATTATATGATACCAGGGTTTTAGTACAAAGGTCATATCACAATAGGACATGATAGAGTACCTTCCTAGATATAGCCTACTAGATTTAGGTACATTGGTGAGTTTAAGTTTACCCAATCATGTGGGTAGGGGAGTACAACCAAGAAGCAGATGATGGTGTCTATGAAAACAAATTACATAATTCCAATCTTTACTGTGTAACGTATAAGGTTTTAGAGATGTTACTGAACCGTTAAGTCTCAAGTATATCTCAGAGGCAAGGTGATTCAATGGAGTACCAAAAACATTTTTTTAATAGTCTCTGTTCACATTTGTTTTCATCTAAAGTAAGAAAATAAGCTTTACTATATGGGGTTATATGTCAGCCTGATATGTAATGCATATAATACATTAGGTATCCTGGCAGGGAGATCATCACTTGCCACTCACTTTCAGTGTACCCACCACACTTCACACACACCCACTTAGGAAGATGAACAGATTACAGTACATGTATCAACTCATAACACTATAATCAGATGAGTGCCATGACACACTGCTCCTGCTGGTTTTTCAGTTTTAAGCCACAGAGTTTTGCTGATTGTGTTCAAATTACCAAATGGGATCATGAAGATGAATTATTAATTTTTCTATTATGAAAAGAGGTTTGTTCCAAATTTGCTGATTTTTTCTATGATAAGGATTAAAATGTTACACCTGTCACTTAAACAAATAGACTTATAATCTCTCCTTTAAGATAAAGGAAACATTTAAGATTGGATGAGAAAGGAACTGCTTTTGGGAAATCCTTCTAAGGAGAGAACATTTTGAAATGTTTGGAAGTGTTTCTAGTGTTATGGGACTTTGTTACCATAAGTATGCCAACGATAAAAATTCTCCAGTGTATTTTTAAAACTTTGGAGCAAGATTTTCTAATATGTTTAAATTGCTTCCAAATCTTTCAAAGTTTCACTGTTTTAACAGTATTTGTTAAAATATAAAGATATAACCCCTTCCAGTACTTTTCAAGAAGCAAATGACAGAATGGAAAATGGAAATTCATCAATTTTCAATAAAAATTTTTAAAATAACTGGTATGATCCGATGATTTAAAATCAATGACTAGTTTATAACAGGAACATCCAGTGATAAACTTTGCTATATGGAGGTATGCATTTAGCAAAGTAATTTCTTCAGCTATGGAAGCTACTGAAATCACATATTGGAATAAACCAGACTTTTGAATTGCTCTAACAGTACCAAAACAAGGTTTTCAAACTAATGAAACATTCTACCACTTTTTAAACATGAGATGAGTACAATAATAGTTCACTGAGAGAAAAACTTTATTATCCATAAAATTAAAAATGTATTTAATATTCATCTTACCCTTTTAAATTTATATGTTCTATAAATCACATTTATATATTAGTTTATGCTTGCAATGTATAGATATATAATAATATATAAGGGTATGTGATCAAAATATTTTACTGAGAAATGTACATATAATTAAAAATTAGAAATTGTCTAGAAAATGTCAAATAGACTCTTTAAAGTGTTAATGTTTGACTCTGTTGTAATTATATAGGAACTAAAATCTGATTCTCAGTCTACCGAAAGTTGACACAAAATTATAACAAAAAATTAGGGATCTAATAAATGCACTAATATTAACAATGCCTGTATATCTCATACAGCATATAGATATTGTAGAATACTGAGACTGTTCTTCTAAAACATCTAAAAATCTATTTCCAGAAATTCTTAAACATTCTGAAGCATTATGCCTGGGAAAACAGAATTACAATGGAAACATGATCATCCATTTTCTTCATATAAAGAAAAATATAGCAGTATCACCATTTCACGTTGACATGTTTTTTAGAGTTATTTTAAACTCTACATTCTAACTTCACTCAACCAAACACACTTACAAGTATCTTTTTTTACATTCTCATCGTTAGATTATCTCCTTAAACTTTTCCTAAGTCACACATTTCAAACCTGCAAGGTCCATTTGTATCTTCAAAATTATTTTCAAAGCATCATATCTAGGGCAAACTATAAATCAGTCTACATTCTCCCTTTCATGATTCATGAAATTTATGCACACACACAGACAAAAGAAAAAGATGCTGCGATTAGGCAAAAACTAACCTATTCTTCTAGCACAGAGACTTGGACGCCACTCATCTCTAGCCAGGTTATAATGGAATACCTCCTGCTAGTTAAGGCTTTCTAGAAGGATCTACTGGAATAATTACTATGCTTTCAAATACAATTCTTATTACCAATTCTTGGATAATTATAATCTATTGAGCCCCCGATATTATGAGTCTTTAATATTATAAATCACAAAGTTGTTACTGAAATAAGATAGGAATCCCATTCTGCTTCTAATCATCTGTTTATCTGGTACCTTCACCACTAAACTGCAAACTCCTTGTACACAGGGATTGTGCCTGATTTACGTCTAGTGACTAACACAATGCCGAACATGTAGGGGATGCTCATAATTTGGGGGAGAGTTGACGAATGTACCGTAGAATGATATGGCAATATAATAAATGGAAACATTATTTCAACAGATTTCTATGATAAATTGGAAATAAAATAGATTTCCAGTCTGTTGCTATACTTGCGTGTGTCTTTTCCAAATTTGCGAAAATAACTGATTACTATAAATTGTTTTACTGAACACTCCACTTTACAAAGAATGGACAGTTTCTTGAAACCATTTCCCCACACATTACCTTGTTCCCCTGGCTGATTCTGGTCTTAGGAGCAGTGGAGCCAGTAACAAGTTCCTTCCCGAGTACATTCCACCTTGAGTGGGAGCTACAGTTTAAGAGGCTGCCTGACCCCTCTGCTCAGTCCCTCACTGCTCTTTTGTTACACAAAACTGTTAAATTGACAAACTGCAGATTTACTAGGTGTGTATGGCTACCCCATGCTCATTTCTGAAAGCGCCTCTATTTGTCACATTCTGTTGTATCATATTAGAAATTTAGTGCTTTCTCTCTCTCTCTATATATATACACATATATATATGTATTTTAACACAATGCTACAGGAGGGTATTATTTTAAAAAGAGACACTTGGGGAAAAGGACTAGCATCAAGAGGGTTCAAGTATCAAGCTTTCCTTTTTAAAAAAATAATTTTCTCATTTTTAGAGGAAAAAACAATCTTGAATGGGAAAAATACTCTCTTTACCTCTGTGTGATCATTATTAACCCCAGAACACAATAGAATACACATCATTTTCTTAACCAACATGAATTCATTTTATGTAGGGAATAAAAAAATATTCATTTTATGTAGGAATATTCTAGGAAAATAAGTCACTTAAATGAGGTTTAGGGGGAAATAAAGATAAGTTAATATAAATTTCTTTAAAGAGCATTTGTAGAAGTTTATGTTACATGTAGTGTCCCTTACAATATAAAGGAAAAATAAAACTTTTACTCATCTTTTAAAGACTACCCTGGGCAAGAGCACATCTATTGTTAACTTACTAAATGAATTTGCTTACATCACAAATTTTTATTCATTATTTATAACATATGAAAAGAATATTAAAATTTCTAGTATTTAAAAATTGATAGCCAACAATAAATCTTATTTTTAAATACCAATGTTAGTTTCTAATAGGATTATCTGAAAAATAGCAGTAGCTTATACATATACTCAGTAAAATTATGAAAACGTAAACTATTCAACAATTAAATGTTTAATAAGAAAAATTAACAATTTGTTATTTAAGAAAAATACATCAAAAGAAAAGAGGCATTCATTATAATACAGGATCTGTTCAGTGACTTAAAACATTTTAAGTATTGATCCAAGGAATAAAAATATAACATACATGTGAATTATGCAAAGCACAAAGCCACAACACATCATTAATAAGCAAGGGTTAAAATACAATCATTTCACATTGACTAATCACAAAAATGCAGTCATTAAATTAACATATGTTAAGATTTATTTATTCCTTTCTTTAATCATGCTTATAAATTATTACAACACAAGGTTTCCAACATGGAGAAAATTTAAATGTATATTTGCAACTTTTTTCCTAGTTACATTTTAATGATTTAGCACTTGGTATTTTAATTTTGCTTTAAAATGAAAAGTGTTTAAGATTTCATGTCACTCATATATGTGTATATATATATATACACACACACACGTATATATATACATACATTTCTTAATTTTCTAACCTAGTAAATAGGATCTGAAATTAAAGTTGTACATGAAAGAATATCAACCTGATATGTTAATTAGAGGTATTCTGAAATTTGGCTAATATGCAACAACACTGAAAGAGGTAAAGGGTTATATCTGGTTTTAACAACAAAACTTCAGATCACTTAAACCCTTTTAATATAAAAGGCTAATTTAAGGAATAAAATTCTTCATATAATAAGAAATCCAGGTACTCTAATGATATATATTTACTTTATACCTATAAAAAGTTTATAAATAAAGTTTATAAAAATTCTGATATATACATCTACTGTGATTTTTAAATTTTTATCCTCAATTTATCAAAAAAATTATAGTTCTTTCCTAGTGCAAAGACTGAATTAGTCAATGAACTCCTTTGTGGAACAGACATGTATTAAATAATTGAAGACTTTTATATTTTTGTCTTACTATTTTTTAATTTGTGGTTATTGTTTTCTTGGTCATTTGTTTTTTGTGAGGTTGAAAAAAGTTACCTCTACACAGGGTCTTTAATGAACATTCAGGTTTTTCACTTATGACATCATTTACATACAAAAAAATAACATGACACAAATATATTGGAATGTAGTATTAGATATTATTCCAATACAAGAAACATTGTGTGATGTTGTACACCTTAAACTTATACAATAAGACCATATATATCTCAATAAAGCTGGGGAAAAATTATGTGAATATTACAGTGAATATGTAGAGAAGATTGATAAACATTAAGGTATTTTAAAATGTTAAAGGATCAAAAACATCTGACCCCAAATGAATATTTGCAATTGTAATATGCTATAACTTTAAGTACATTTTACATTAAATTTAAAAAGTTTTATAATGTTATTAAATAGAACAGGAGTCAACAAGCTTTCCCTAGAAAGGACCAAACAGTAAATATTTCAGGCTTTGAGGGCCAGTCTCTATTGCAACTAATGAACTCTGCTTTGTAGTGCAAAAGCAGCCATAGATAATACATAAAAAGTTGTGCATGACTGTGTTCCAATAAAACTTATTTACAAAAATAGGCAATGGGTCAGATTTCATAGTTTGCTGACCCCTGAAATAGAAAATCTGATTCAAAAGCACTTAATTTTAGGAACTTCAATATCTAGCACAAAGCAGGAGACATAAGTAAATGTCTAATGCTTCGTGAATTAATGAATTCATGAACGAGTGGGGAAAATAAAACCTTCGTGTCTGCTTTCCTAATTGAGGCAAAATTCCAAGAAGGCAATCTATGGATTAAGTCTTATTAAGAACTAGGCTTGCAAATTAAACCAATAAAATGAAAGAAAATGTAACAGATATAGTAAGGAGAAAGTGAATTTCCAATCTAAAATGACTAACAAAAAATATCTTTATAGTGAGTTCCTACAGTACTTCACATCTCTCCAACTAAACTGTAAACTCCATAGGGGTAAGAAATATGTCTTTATTATTCCTGTAGCACAGTACCTAGGATATAGCAGATGGTCAGTGAACATATTATTAAGTAAATATGTGAATGCTTTCCATAGCAAAATATGTTTTTTGTTAGTTCCTGAAAAGTAATGGCTCTCTACTTCTAATGCAGCCATTTAACTTTAAGATCCTCCTATAAAGTTAAAATGTTCTGTTGTTTTGTATCAGTCACACTGACTCTAAAGATGAATTTCAGCCTGAACTTGAACTTGACCTGTTCTTCAAATAGCATGAATTGAAACAGGTTTACATTTCATCATAAAGCTTTGGCTTGGGTGAAGTAAAACAAGTGTACACATCAGGGTTGGATATAAAACCAGAGTTATAATTATTTTCCAAATAAAGAATTGTTTAACTTTATAAATTTAATTATAAATAGATTATAGACTCCAATCAGTTTTTCACCTGAGAGAAGTATACTTAGTTGTTCATGATTTAAAATATCAAAAGTGACCAAAATGCTAATTTCAATATATTTATATATTAATTATTCTTCAAAGCCTGGTATTTGAAAAATACTAGAGGAAATTAATCATTCATAAATATTTATGAATTTTGTCTATGGCTCCAAAAAAAATAAAAAATTAAAACAGTTCAAAACATAGTAACTCCACACAGTGGAAGAAATGAATATTCTTATAAACTACTATATAAATCATACTTTTCCATGATGTATGTGACAAACTGTAAACAATTAATTTACTTTGTGTAAGTAAATTTCTCTATATTTTTTAATACAATAATTTTCACATTTCCAAACAAAATACTAAGTTTAACAATGATAAAAACAAGAATGTTACTTGCTTTTAGATCAGTTATTGGACATTGACAGACAAAAGCCACAAACAGTTATATACTCAAACAAGACACAGCCTTAACTCGCCATTGTTATAAGCACAATGTTAACATTATGTACAAATGTAAATAGTAAAATATTTCTAATTAATTTGTGGGCAAGCCAAAGGTATACTGGAGAAAGATACTGCCATTAGAATAGTGCTACGGTTCAAAATTCACTTATAAAAAAATAAATACATATAAAACTATTATATATATATGTATATATTACAGTACTTGAAATTGAATGATTCTTCTTTCAAACTATCAAGCCAAGAGGGCCAATGGTCTACTTTAAAAAAAAATCAGAAGATAAAATGTGTGCATCACAATTTATGAAGAGAGGAAATTAAAGTAAAAGGAACATAGAAAAACAAAACAAAACAGAAGGATAAAAATAAGAATACTATCGTACCGATTTCCATGGTCCCCGATGCCATGATACATCATCAGGGCAAGCATGCACATGACATTGTACCACACTAGGTGGCTTGTTTAAGATTTCACAGTTTTGCTCTCGTGACATTTGGCCATTGGGAAATAGACATATTACGAATCGTGATTTTATTCCTCCTCCACATGTTTGTGTACACTAAAAATAAGAAGAAAAATCAAAACTATGTGGCTTCAAAAAGAATATTATACTGCTTTATTCAATGTTGAGTACATAATCAGTATTGCTAGAATTAAAAGTTATCCTTTCTTATAATCTTATAATTATAAGAAATATATAAGAATATATTTATATTCTTATATAAGAAATATAAGAATCCTTACAATTCTCAACATTTCTTCCTGGGTAAAAAATAAATCAAAGTTTTAGTTCTATAATTTTTTTAAAAAAGACAAAATTTTGAGAATTGGTACTGTAATAGGTATTAACTACATAATGTATGGTATCCTATCAAAAGATGACTGTGTAGCCATGAAAGCTAATAAGGGAGATCAAAATTTATAAACATAGAAAGATGTTCAGTGTATATATATTACATGAAAACAGCAGATGGCAAAGTGGCATGTATAGTATGAACCTATTTCTGGAACCCACACAAAACAAAAGTCTGGCAGGAAATGTATCAAATGTTAAAAGTTCTTATCTTTTCACAATTTTTCATTTTATTTGAATTTTCACTATGAGATTTAACTCAGAAATTAAAAAGTTACTTTCATTTTGGAAAATAGTAAAAGTACATTTTAAAGAGGTACTTGCTATTTATTAGCACCTGGTCAGAGTGTATCTTTAAACAATGATTTCCAAACTCCTTATGGAGAGAAAATATGTACTAAAATCATTCAGCAAAAATATCTGACTAATTAAACTAGGCAGTTTGTTTTATTCATCCAAAGCCAATGTAAGTCTTTCTTCTTTCTCATGCATAATATCGGTGGAATTAGTATTCATTATAACCATTTTTAAAACTATCTTCATAATCCCAGTGCCTAAAAGAATGCCAGGACATGAAGAAAGCACTCAATAACTGACAGCTCTCCATTTAAAAGATTCACCAAATGAATGGTTCAGCCTTCATTTGATATGGATAGAAGGATATAAACATGCCTATATATCACTCTAATTGTTTATATCCGTCTAATTTTCTAAGAAATTAAAACAATAATATACTACTTTTAGAGAGGTTTTAGTAGGTCACAGACCTATTGGCTAGCACAAAGGATTCTGTTAAAAATCTGGAGTATATATTTCCTATCATGAATGAGTGATTTATACCATGACACAATGTCTATTAAAAGAACATATTTTTACTGACTCAATTAAAAAAAAAATCTTTTCTCTGTAGGACAGTGAAGTAAGATTACCCAACAGTAACAATATGAAGTGCTTAACTTTCAGTCTTGGGAGATGTCATAATCTCCACAAGTTTAGGAGATAGTATGACTTACTTCTCCCCAGCTTCCGTAGCTCCACCGTGGACAAGGCCCCGAATCACAGTGCTTTGATTCTGGGGGTTTGGAGGCTGCATTGCAGTAACTGGCACTTTGTCCATTTTCATCCTGGCAAACCACAGCTCTACGCTGAATACCTCCAGCACAACTGCTAGAGCACTGAAAAGGATGGAACACAGGAACACACAAACTGCAGATTCCATGGCACAAAATTACATCCAAAAAACCCCACAAAAAATCAGTACTTTGACTCAAATTCAAGCTTTCCACGTTAAAACCCCCCTCATTGGAATATTTGAATCAAGAATATCTGTCAAGAAACACTTGGGTTTTTTTTTTTTTAATACATAATGTGTTTTATTTAACCCAACATAACCAACACTTGGGTTTTAACTAGGGGTTTCATTAGAATTTGTTGATGGAAAGGTGAAGTTTTAAAGCTTGCAAAAGGAAATTCACCCTTGTCCTAAGTGTTAAGTAAAAAGGAATTAAAGTTTTCAGGTCTCACTAGGAAGGAAAAAAACCAAAAGATAATGTTAAGTTACTAAACTTTCACATTGTTTTTCTTTATTTGGTATCTTTACTCTCATATAAAATATGAACCACAGTTGTACCTTTTCTAGTAATCATGATTTTATTCCAGCTTACTGCACTGCTATCAGAGTAATTTCTGGGTTTTGGGGGCTTTTTTCTTCATAAACACTGGTAGTCTTAACACTTAAAAGATTTTCTTTTATTTTTACTATAATAAACTCTGAGATTGTTTTCAAGTGCATTCCTCTGTAATCATAATATCACATTACTGTATAATTCAATAAGAACTCTGGGGAATTGTAATCTGCATCAAAAATTGCTTAATCCTTTTAAGATTTAAACTACTGATCTTCAGAAAAATTTAGCATTAAAAGCATTCGATGTCATTACACACATATCTGTTAAAAGGCCATATAACATAACAAAATTACAGAATTAGTATAACTCAATAAAGAGGGCTTACTGATCCCCATGGTCCTGTTCTCCACTGGTTTCCTCTGATTGATGGATGGACCCCCTGATTTTGATTATCTTCTGGTTTGTGAGTTAATGGAAAATTCCTGCCTGGTAAATGGCTTGGCTGCTCAGAGGAACTCGGAAAGTGGCTGTATGTGGGAGGGCAGGCTGCCAGGTTACATTCTTGTTCTATCACAGGGCGGACTTCAGGGTCACAGTAATTCTCATTAATTGGCTGATGATAGTTGATGCATAAAACTTGTCGAGTTGTTTTTCCATGGCCACAGGAAGCTGAACACTGATCACAAATTCAGCCAATAAACTACATTATCTTAAATAGCAAGTATTATATTTAAATTTTTCATTTCATTTTTCTCACACAAAAATACTTACAGGTGACCAATTCCCTGTTTGCCACTCTCCACAAGGGCTAAAACAGACAGCTGTTTCAGCTGGTCGGGGTAAGTGGGCACAATATGATTCATCCGCTATTCCATCGTGAGCATCACGACAGCTTACATAGCGGGCTTGATTCCCTCTTCCACAAGACACAGAGCACTAAAAAAATTGAATAATACCAAGGAGTTATACAGGACATTTCCACATCCCTTACACTTGGCTGTTGTTCAAATTTCTAAACCTCAAGTTTATTGAAAAAAGTTAAATTATAAATACTATCACCTGGCATCCTTTCTGAGTCAAAGACAGGGCAGTGAATATTCCAATGAGTTTAGAAAATAAATTTCACAAATCAGATATTTGTGGTAATGAAATAAAATACTCAGCTTCTAGGAATATTGATTAGTTGATGGCCAAAATTTAAAAAAGAACAGAAAATATTTTATGTAAGAGAATCTTAAGATATCATTTAAGATAACTTTTGAAGACCTAGGTAATAGAGTAGATAGGCTCTCATAATTAAAATATTCAGAGAATATGTGAAACTTAAAAATATATCTTTCATATATTTTCATATATCTTTCATATATTTAGTATATATTTTCATATATACTAAAGCGAGTATATACTCCGAATAGATTAAAGCCTTCAGTTTAGAAAAACAACATGAATATGTGGTAGTTTAAATAAAGGCTGATAAAAAGCATCACATCTGCTCTCATAACAACCTGGGACATAAATATTATCATCCCCTGAACTGGTTTGCAAGGCAGAAATAGAGACACAGATGTAGAGAACAAACGTATGGACACCAAGGAGGTAAAGTGGGGGGGTGGTGGTGGGATGAATTGGGAGATTGGGATTGAAATGTATATGCTAATATGTATAAAATAGATAACTAATAAGAACCTGTTGTAAAAAAAAAATAAAATAAAAGTTAAAAAAATAATCAATAAATATTATCATCCCCATTTGGTAGATCAGAAAATAGAGCTAGAAAACTTAAATTTCTTCCCAGAGACACAGAGCTCTTGAAAGGCAGGACAGGATTTAGTCATTAAATTATCTAATTCTAAACCTTATATTCATCAAAATACCTGAGAATGAATGCATACATTAATTTGGCAAATCTGTAGCAACTATTCTGTGGATGTCTGAAAGGGTCCATAGTAGAAACACTGTACCTCTTAAAGGAATTCACTTACTGGGGTCCAAGAACCATATCGCCATTGTGCTATCTTCCCCATGGGGAGGGCTGGTAATGAAGTGGCCCCAATTTTAGGGATAACTGGGCAAGGTGTAACAATACAGTCCTGTTCAAAAGAAAAATGGGTCTCACAAAACATCAATGAATTAATTAACGTTCTGCTTTATACTAAATCCTATACTTCATTTCATCCTCCACATATATAAGTAAAGGACATTTGCACTCTAAACTACAAAGAAGCGATGTAAAGGTTTATATTTTTCAAAAGTACAAAATATGGGGCTTCCCTGGTGGCGCAGTGGTTGAGAGTCCGCAAGCCGATGCAGGGGATGCAGGTTCGTGCCCCCGTCGCCCCGCTCCGGGAAGATCTCACATGCCGCGGAGCGGCTGGGCCCGTGAGCCATGGCCGCTGAGCCTGCGCATCCGGAGCCTGTGCTCCGCAACAGGAAAAGCCACAGCAGTGAGAGGCCCGCGTACCGCAAAAAAAAAAAAAAAAGTACAAAATACTATCAAGGGCTAGAAGTGGATAGTATGACTCTGAAGGCTAAAGTTTGGATCGTTCTGCCTGATGGTTGAAAAGAAAAGAGTAATAGTCCTTCAAAATTACCACTAAGCTGAAACCTCCTGAATGAACACAGGATGCTCCCTTAGGCAGTACGACACGCTTTAGAGGTTCAGCCTTCTGCAGTTCAAAGGATGGAAATATAAGTTAAATGAGTGATCCAATGGCAGATAAAGAGTAAAAAAAATGCATCAATAAAGCTGGCAAAACCAAGAACAATATACTTTCTGATGCCCACATACTTTTGTAAAATATACTTATTTATTTATTTATTTGGCTGCGCCAGGTCTTAGTTGCAGCATGCGGGATCTACTTCCCTAACCATGGATCGAACCCAGGCCCCCTGCATTGGGAGCACGGAGCCTTTGCCACTGGACCACCAGGGAAGTCACCCACATACATTTTTAAGGCATAGAAGTTTAAGTGGAAAAAATACGTATGGAAATAGTTTTAACATATCAATAATCCTCCTGTATCAAACATTTTTGTTTATAATCCACGAAGAGGTGTCCTTTACCTGCCTGTCACTTGGGCGACTAGCTCCATGGCACACTCTATCATCTAGCACTGCACTAAGTAGCTCATCGACACATTTCACAGCACGCATCTGGTACCCTTGTCCACAGGTGGCTGTGCACTGAAAGAATATAAGCAGATACCAAACACCATTGTTCAAAAATTACACAAACTTAATTTTCTTTGTAAATAGACAGTTAAGAATATACTTTCAGTAGATATTTTTATTAGTCTTTTATACCAGATTCTAGACTTAAAATGAGCAAATTGAATCAACACACACTTTTATTCAAATTTATGGAGATACTAATAAAATAGTGAAGTTAAAATGGACAATTACTATATCTTTAAAGTTATCATGTAAAAATATCAATAGAAGCCTGATATTTTGGAGGCAGAGTCAATACAGTTTAGAGAAACTAAATACTTTTCAAAATCGACCTGGTGCATGCATGTCATTCAATACGCTAAGTAAATTTCAAAGAGATAAAGGAAGAGCATAGAACAGAGTTAAAGGGCAGATGAGAGAAGGTTTCCCAGCAACTGTGGCAACCTGTGTAGGCTAATAAGCTGCCCACCCTCATCCAGCAGATTCCTAGCCGCCTGTTTGGCAAAACTTCCCAACAATGCCTACTCTAAATACAGTAAAGATAATAATTTAGACACCGAACATGAAAATGTCTATAGTTTAAATAAAGCTGATGAAAGCATAAAAAAATTTTTATTGAAGTATAGTTGATTTACAACATTATTTTAGTTTCTGGTGTATAGCAAAGTGATTCAGTTATTTATATATATATTCTTTTTCATATTATTTTCCATTATGGTTTATTACAGGATACTGAATATGGTTCCTCGTGAAAACATAAAATTTGTAGCATTTTGCTTAACAAAACTGAATTAAAAAGCAAAGCTAGAATATTTACCACAGCAACATTAGCAGTACTGACAAAATTGTGCAGGTAGGGATTTACATTTCAGGAATCTTTTTCCAAAAAAACACCCAAATTTAGATGCAGCCACTAAAGAGTGAATACACCACAACTTCTGTGTTATTCTGTAATGATGGATTAGAGTAGAAAACCCTTATCATATACTCACAGAACCCCATGGTCCTATTTGCCAGGAAGCACATGCATGAAGCTCACATGGTCTCAGAGACTCAGGTTTGGTGCTTGGATCACAGAAGCCATCACTCAAGTGATCTTCATTCAGTTGACACCACACCTGCCGCTGCCTTGTTCCTTTTCCACATGTAACAAGACACTGTAAGAATACAACTGACCATTATTTTCAGTATTAGTCAGCACATATACCTACAAAATATATAATGAATGATCAATTTGCATATTCAAATACAGCTGAAAGACCATTCCTAAGGACATTTTCCCTTCACTCCTCAGAAAAATCAGAGATATACATGGGGTAAAATCAGCCATCCCAAATTTCTGCTGCCCAAATCCCAGTGCAACATCCATTTGTTCCAGAAACAAAGGTACAAAACTAACCTTAGAACAAGTGTATATCTCAGCCTACTGTGGACACTATGAAAGTGGTTATAGATTAAACATCAGTATGTCATTGTTGGCCAGATATTGTAAACACTTAAAGAATGAACCATTTTTAAATGTTTTACTACCTTGATAAAGTTATTTACCACATGATAAAATAAATTGAAAATTTTTTTGAATTATATAGCCTTCGATTGTAAAGCTCTCCTACACAATGTTATAACAGTTCTAAGCCTCATGGGTTTAATGTTACCTCACTCCACTCACTAGTGGCCCAACTGGGACAGGAAAATTCATTGCAATTCTCAGTTGTCACTCGGGGAAGTTCCTGGCATTCTCTGTCAGCAAGACGGTGGCCAAAGTTATTTATACAGTAAGATTCTCGAGACCTCTCCCCTCCTCCACAACTCCTGGAACACTGATTAAAAAAAGAAAAGTGGTGACAAATGGACACAAAATTAAAATTTTAACAAAATTCTAGAGTGACAAATATTTAATTAGAGGTAAAAAAAAAAAGGAGCAACTTTTCTTAAGCAATCTTTTTCTTTGTACCTGGGACCATTCTGAATAATGCCACCTTGTTAAGACACAGTCACCATGGCAGGGTTCTCGGGTCGGAGGTTTAAGCTGGTCACCACAGTAGTGGTCATCTACTGGAACAGTATGTCCTTTATGAATGGAATACTTCATACAGTGGACGTCCAATGACTTATATCCTTGACCACAAAGGGATGAACATTCACTTTTGCCAATGATGTACCACCTTCAAAAAATGATGCTATTACACTTAGGAGGTGTGCCAACGAACACAATTTAAAAAAAGGATTCAGAGAAACTCATGCATATTACTCATCTTTAAAATTTTGTTGCAATTAATGGACAAGCTACCTAAAAATATCTGATGTATCATTGATTTAGGGATGAAAACTTCTTAGACATCAGAGCCCAAACTTTCATTCTATAGATGAGAAAATGAAGACCAGAGGTGCTGTATATTCAAATGGTATGAACACCTGACTTGTCAGAAATCTTACTTTTTTCCAAATAAAATCTAACTTGCACTCCAAATACATAAACATGGAGTGTCTGGTTAAAGACAGAGGTAGGGAACCAGCTATACAGGCACTTGGAGGCAGCTTTGGAGGTCCTAGGAACCCCATGCCTCCCGCTAGACCTTTGAAAACAACTAGTTGAGATCAAGATTGCTCAGTTACGTAGTAGAAGATTTAAGACTAGAACTGAATATATTTGACTCATCATCAGGGAGTGCCTCCCTATGCAACCTTTATTTGACGGAGGATCAGGGAATATCTGGGAATATGACTACATCAATAAAGATAAAGCCTTTACAAGTTGGTAAACTTGGTTTTTGTAAGGCATATCACATTTTCTCATTAACTCAAGTAATCTATTTTTAGACATGTTTCCAGGGAAAACACTTTTTTCCACAAGTAAAGTCTGCCAGTTTGAGCCACATTATCTCAATTACAGTCTAGCAATCTCTCAGACAATATGAGTGCACTAGTACAGCAGATAAGAGAATTCATGGAGTTCCTTTCCATCCCACCTGCACCTCAAGGGTTTCACTGTGCTTCACTCTACTGCAATGTAGAGGATGCGCCTTGTACAGGCTGTTCTGTCATTAGCCTTTCACTATAGGCCTTCAAATACCACTATAAATATATAAAAATTCTCATCCTTGCTGAGTCAAAGAGGTTCTGGCCATCCCTGAAAGTTGACTGTCACCTGCTACATGGGGGTTATTGCTCTTAGCTTCACTCTAAGACCCATCACAGATAATCAAATAACAAAAATTTTAGAAAAACAAACTTTCTGCCATGATCAAGGATCATGTTCCTAATGTTTAACGGACAAAATACTGATAAGATATAGAAATCAATTTATTGATTAATCCTCAAACTTTAAAAGTTTATTCATTCATGAGTTCAATGAGAATTATAGGATAGTGCTACAAAATGTATTGTTTCAGATCTTTAAACCATAGGTTTTCAGATTAGAGTTTTCCTGTATTTATTTTACAGACGAATTTGATTCGATTTCTTACACAAAATATTGAGGTCTCTATACTGGAATTCAGCAAATACTATGAATAAAAAACTCAAACCAACTGCCGAGTTTCACAATAAGTTAGTGAGTCTAAAGTTTTTTAACCGAAGGGGCAAAGGATAGACATTAATTACACGTCCACCCTGTGAGAGGCACTACACTAGATGTTTACATCTTACCTCAGTTACTGATTTTAACCTGGTTACATTATACATTATTTCTCTTTTACTTACCTTAGTTCACAGTCTGTATTGCACCTTTCAGTCACCAACAATGGAAGTGGTAAGTGGTCACATCTTTGATCAGACACTACCATATGATCACTCTTACGTACACAGATAATTTTTCTTCTATGAAGACCTTGGCCAAAGCCAAATGAAAATTTAAAATTAAAGGAAAATTCACATAAGGAGATGTTGCATAATCATTTACTTCTGCTAATAGCCTGAAGGATTAAGCTAAGAAAGCAAAAAAAAAAAAAAAAAAAATTCCAGCATAGCATACAAATAGGCTAGCATATTGATCTAGTCAGGAATGACTTTCTGCAACAAGCAAGCTGAATCCTGAAACACTGAGGAGTTTGCTTAGTAGAGAGACATAAGGGAAGGTGGGACAGGTGTGGAGTAGAAAGAAATTTATTATAGCTGTATTGAAGTGTTGCTAATAGAGAACTGAATGGCCAGGGTCAGTGCTGACGATACATGATACAGGATACACAATACATGATACACTACACCCCTGTTCCCCATTATTTGCTTCCCTTTTCCCTGTAACAAAATTACAGTCTCCACTTGCTACAGTGTTACTATAACTTCCTACAGGAGGAGCAGACTTCGCTGCCCATTGACATCAGGCTTATGACAACCACCTGTAAGGGGATGTGACCTATTCCAGTTCCAAGCAGAAGCTCTAAAAGCCACGGTATGCTTCTGCCAACTCTTTCCCTTTTCCCTCCGTCTCTAAAACAGCCTTTCCCAGATGGGGCTGATCTTTCAGCCTGGAATCATGAATGAAAAAGGCAGCACAGACGGACTTTAGTTAATAATAATGGATCAATTGTAATAAATGTGCAACACAAACGCAAGATGATAACAATAGGGGAACTGGGGAGGGAGGGTATGGACGAAGGGGGAATATGCAAATTTTCTGTACTTTCTGTTAACTTTTCTATAAACCTAAAACTTCTTTTTTTTTTTTTTTTTTTTTTGCGGTACGTGGGCCTCTCACTTCACTGTTGTGGCCTCTCCCGTTGCGGAGCACAGGCTCCGGACGCGCAGGCTCAGTGGCCATGGCTCACGGGCCCAGCCGCTCCGCGGCATGTGGGATCTTCCTGGACCGGGGCACGAACCCGTGTCCCCTGCATCAGCAGGCGGACTCTCAACCACTGCGCCACCAGGGAAGCCCTAAACCTAAAACTTCTTTAAAACAATAAAGTCTATTACTTTTTTTGAAAAATGACACGGATGCAGATACCAAGCTGGAGAAGAGTCAGAGCCAATTAGCAGCCAACACATAGTATGAGCGAGAAATAAACCTCTATTGTTCTAAGTCATTGAGATTTGGCGGTTGTTTGTATGGGGCATAACCACAGCAAAAGTAAACTAAGAGAAGCCACAGGGGCCAGAGTAGACTGAACTTTGCACTTTCTGCAATGAGGAGACAGGAATAAGTTTAAGCCATCAGTGCCATGATCAAATTTCTGTTTTATCCAAGTTCAACTGTATACTTTCAGTTAGTTAAACATGAACATGCATGTTTATCTCTGCTCCTTCCTAAATACCATCTGAGGTAACTATAAAGAATTTTGAAAAGGCAAAAACCTCAAGGAACAAAAAGCAAAAAGTATAAAGAAGGAAACACAGTAGGCAAGAAAAGGAAATTCTGAATATGAAAAGAAGATGGAAATAACTATTGTAATAGAGCCAAGGAAGCTGAAATCTAAGGTCGTGGAGGAAGAAAGTAAGAAACAAACCATTCATGCCACAGAATCCAAGCAAAGTCCAGGAGTCAAAAACACCAGTTTCCTCTAAAGAGGTGAATGTGTGAGGGGTAGGCCTGAAAAAATGGAGAAGTGACTGAACACTATTTATGAAGATTGGTCAGACTCCTACCTTCTCGTCGAGAGCAGCACTGCCCAATAAAAACATGACGTGAACCACATGTAAGTTTACATTTTCTTGTAGTGACATTAAGAAGTAAAAAGATAGAAGTATCCAAGATAATATCCAAATAGGATCATTTCCACCTGATAGCAATGTAAACATTATTGATGATGTATTTTACATTCTTTTTTCATACTAAGTCTATAGAATTCATTGTGCATTTCACACTTACACCACATTTCAATGGGCTAGCCACATGTGGCTAGTGGCTACCATATTGGACAGCAAAGCTCTAGAGAAGGTGAACTTGAGGACACAGACACAGCAGCTGAGGGAAGTTAGGGAGTTGTACTAAAAAGGGAAGTTGTACTAAAAATAGGGGTATTCAGTAAAAGTCCCATACTGAATGATGAGATCCAGGCCCACTGGGCTCTCCCTCCATTTCCCTCTGGCTTCAAGCCAGTTTTTATGGTTTCTCCCATCCCCTAACTGACCATCAGAAGATGGGAGAACTCCTCTCTTGGAAAACTCTTCAGCCCAAGAAAAAAGGTCAAATGACAACGACATTTGGGGCTTCTCCCCCAGTGACACAAGAAAGGGCTACTTAGAGATCCAATTACTCTATAATGAGGGTTATAGAGTATCCCACACAGGACTATCTAACTATCTAACCCACACAGGACTTTCAGTTAGTACTTTAGTCTTAAATATGAACAAACAGCAAAGGATCAGCAGACACTTTAGGAAAGTCACTCACACAAAAGGGGCCAAAAGAAGCAGAAGCAAAACAGAACTAAGATGAAATAGATATGTCAGGGGGCAGAAGAAACTTACAAGACTAAGATTAATACTCTCAAGGACATGGGTATTGCATCCATGAAACAAAAGCAAGCTGTTGAGAAGAAACATTAAGAAACCAAGGTACATTTGGAGAGGAAATTAGGAGATAAGAGATCAGTCCAGGAGGCTGGATATCCAGACAATACAAATTTTACAAAGACAGAAGAGAAAATTTAACGTGAAGAAATTATCAAAGAAATCATGCACAAAACTTCTCAAGTAAGAATCTATGTTTTCCGATTGGAATGCATCCTAATTACCTAGGAAAAGAGACAAATAAAAAAGCCAAAACGACGCACATTGTCTTGCTATTCCACACCACCAGAATTAAGGTGGGGAGAAACAAAACTTCCACATCAGGAAGTGTCATATCCAAGCACGGGAAATCAGAAAATGAGCCAGAAAACAAGATTTTCAACATTCTAAAGGAAAATAGTCGAGTTTAGAATTTTATATGAGCCAAGCCATCAATCCAACGCGCGAATAGAATAATGCTATTTTCAGAGAGAAAAAAAATACCAAAAACCTGCCTCTCTTTCTCAGGAAAGTACTGACAGATATGTTCCCCGCAATGGAGGAAATAAAAAGAGGAATTCATAGGATTTAGAACACAGGGAATCAAATACATAAAAAAGGGAAAGTGCATGATGACAGCCGTGTAACAGGCCTGAAAAGCAACACGGCCAAGTTAGAGCAGGAGAGAAGAGGGCCACAGGAGCAACAGATCAGGAAAAATAAAGGAAAATTGAAACTGATACATTGAATAATGGACTTCAAGATATCAAGACAAAATTTATAGCACTCACAAAAAGTTGGGGGACTGACCATTTTCAGTACACAGGAAACAAGTAAACAAAACTGAAGAAACTTCACTTTAAAGAAACCCAAAAGTTACACACACACATCAAAGGAACTATAATCACAGTATACATTGTGGCAATTGATTTAATAGCTCCTTTCCTCCTGCACACAAGAGAGCTCTCCTGGTTCAGACTTCCAAACTATCTCAAAATGCCTCATCCCACCTTTCATTTGGATCTTGTTATTTTTTATTTGGTGTGTTCCCCACATTTTAGAATGTTCTTTCACTCAACTGTTACTTAGATTTCTTCTAGCTCCCCAAATCCACTGACAGAGACCGGCTTACCCAGTTATGCTGGAATGCTTGTGCCAGCTCCCCAAACCGAAATTCTCTTCTATAAAGCATAACCAGGGTCTTTCGTCAAAATGAATTCCTCCATCTCCTGTGTTCCTAAAGCTTTGTTCCTACTTACAGCGTTGTCCCAGTCAGCCTGGCATCATTTACTTCAGTCTCCCTCCCCGGAGACACTGCTTAAACAGGAATGCCTGTTTCCACACTATCATCCGGGCACCCCTGTCCCGACACCACAGGACGAAGTCTGTGCCTTTTTCTGAACGGGATACCACAATTTCTTTGGCACCTTGAGGTCAGTTTGTTAAAATGTCCCGCATGTTTCCATCATCTGTGATCACCTCTGGCCACCTACCTTCTCTCAGCTCTTTTCCATACTGTTCTGATCTGACTCTTCTGACTCACTGCTCCCCTAATTGCCAAAACTTGTCTCTAGTCCCCATCGGAACTACCTTTCCATTCTATACAAACTTCCCTATATCTTCCCGTTTCACCTCCTCAAACTGCCCCCTCCATCTTTCCTGGGGTCTTCTCTGTGCATACCTGTAGCATTGCATTTACCATTTAAAACTAAGATGACCTACGCATGCCTCTGTTTCATCCATATGACTTTAAAGCTTTAATGCAAATCAGGGTCCTAATAATCCAAAACAAAGTAGCCTCTCAATAAACATTTACTGATTTGCACAAATGTAGCATCACACAACTAGGTATTCGTAATTACAGACTGCCCAAAGACACCAGTCTCTTCATTTGCTTTCTCTACTACAAATTTCGCTGTTTTTCCATCTCCCTCTATATTCCTTTCAGTTACCCATCCATCAGTACAAGCACATTTCCTTGTGGTCAGAGAAGGGAAATAAAAGAATGAGAGAATGTTCACACCCCAACACTAAAAGAGGGAGATGGGTGGCTGGGAAAGCGTGTTGAGGGGAAAGGACAAGAGGGTGGGTATTTCACCGGGAAACAGAGTCCCAGTTAGAGAACCCTTCTGTGACGGCGAGAAAGAGAACGAGGACGTGATAGGGAAGAAGCAGTGATGGAGAACGTTGAAAAGGGTAGAGATAAGGGAGGCTGTTAAGTATAAGAATCAAAGAATAAGTGGGGAGAAAAGCAGGAAGAGAAAAAAGACAGAAAACCTCTGTATGTCTGTGTGGTGTACATGCGTGGATTCCACAGGCAGTCAGACTCAAGAGCACCCCAGATTATACCAGCATGCAGAGCTGAACTTTTGTCTCTTTCATTTAATACCAGTGTACCTTGACACATTTTTGTACAGTCTTGCCATGGTCCATATGGGTCCCACGTGAACAGATCACTCTTCTCTTCCATGGGGATATTGAAGGAATAACGTACATCAGGGTTGTAGAGATTACCCACACATAAAACCTCAATAAAAATACAAAGGAGCATGCCATTAATTCATAAAAGATATACTCTTAAAAGATATAATTTTTATGTTTAATAATAAATGCAAAGCACTTAAGCATCATACTTTACTAACATGATTAAAACTATCTTATTAACAACTACTGAGAATTTACCTGCAAAAGAAGTTCTTCTTCCAGACGATCAGTACTATTAATTCTTTCAATCGAGTTGTTTGAACCACTGTATTCAAAAATAGCTCCTTGTACGTTGATTTCTTTTTTGGACATACTTACAACAAAATTCCCATTCAAAAGAAAATTCCCTTGAGTGTCTGATAATGCTGTAAAAGGAGAGTACTCATGAAATAGCAAAACCAGTCAATGGTACAGAAGCATTTTTAACTTTTACAATCCACATCCTTTTTTTGAAATTAGAGAATATAAACATAAGTTAATATGGAGGAAATAAACTTTATTTTACTGTAAAGTGGTATCTAAGCCATATGCAGGGAAACTTCAGCACATCAGCCAAAGACATGAAAATAAATTCACCCCATAATTTTTCCTTCCGAGAAGGTCATGTTCCACAAGGTGTGCAGCTCTGGAGAGACACACAAGAAGTGGGAAAACAGAAAGAAGTCATGCACCGGCCTGCAGACAGATCAGCTAAATCAATCCTGGTCATCCATGGTGAGGAAAGAAAGGGCAGCCAGACCGCTGCGGCATTCCGTTAATGCTTATCTTGGAAAAAATGTACAAAGCTTCAACACTCTAGCGTCAACGTTCTAAAAGGCCATGCCTCTCCACTCCTCTCTCTGTAAACATCTGGATCTTCTTCATGGCAAGGCGTTCATCACTGCTCACGCATACGTGAGTGACTGCTGCTTTTCAGAATCCTCTGACCTCCCTCTCTGTTCTTACCCCTTCTTATTCTCTCTTTTTCCCCAATGCAAGGTATTAATATCAGCCTATCAAATATGTATCCGTATGTCTATCTATATACTAATATTTACATATGTATATAATAGAGTATGTAACAATATGTATTCACGATTTGTTACTTTTTATTTTTTATTTATTTTTTGTTGTTGTTACTTTTTAAACGCAAAAAGTACATGGTGTCCACAGTGATGTGGTAGTAAAAAGACCACAGAATTTGGTATTAGAACAACTGGTTTAAATTCAAGTTGTTCCAATTAATTACTATGTGATCTTGGATAAACTACTTGCTTCCTAATTGCATAACAGGAATAATAAAAATTCTTACCTCACAGGCTTTTAATCGGAATCAAATTTGGAAAGTGTTTGTAAAAGTGTATAAACTGTAAAAAAGCACTGTGCTTTTTTTTTTAACTTTCAAGAGGATATATGATATTTTAAATTTTGCACTAATAAAAACTCCATATTAATAAAATATATTTTTGCTGCTTTACTTCTCAGTGGAATAACTGTTTTGGAAAACATTTGTTTGGTCTTCCAGGGAACCCCACCCAAAGCATACAAATTACCTATGATTAAACTTACTAAATACTACACACCTCAAAGCAACCATGAAGGGATTACTGCCAAAGGCATTTGGTGTTCCTGTGTCTGTATGGACTACGGTGATTGTCTTTATACATTACACTGAATTCAGTGAAGAACAAATAAAGTCCCACATTTATCCTATAAAATGAAAATCTGGACATTATCAGAAGTGGATAGGCCTATTTAAGGGACTACCAGTTACATTAAAACTAAGGGAAATAAAACTTTACTGAGAAAAATTGTATACATTTCATTATTTTTAGTTACCAAAGCAAATTTCATAAATATAAATATTTTACAAGTCCTTTCTAATGTCTTCACATGTTTATTTTGCTCACTCCAATTTAGATTTTGATATTTCCATTAGTAGTTCTTTTACAAAGTATAGTGATACTTTATTGGTGAACATTTCCAATTTTTAAACTTGGGCAGAACCCAAATATCTATATTTGGATCCTAAGAGAGACATATTAAATTATCTACAATATGGTAGCATATATCTATGTATATGCAAAAGAAAAAGAATTGCAACTAAATGTAAAACGTTAAAACATTTACATTTGATTTTCTTTGGGAAATTTTTGCATTTCTTATAGAGGTGAAATTGACGTAACATAGAATTAACCATTTTAAACTGAAGAATTTGATAGCACTTAGTACATTCACAATGTTGTATAACCACCACCTCTACTTAGTTCTAAAACTTTTTCATCATCCCAAAAGGAAAACCTACATCTATTCAGCAGTCGTTCTCTTTACAATTGACTCTATAATGCCAAATATAATTCTTGAGATAAGCTGTTCATTATATATTCAGATTTCAAGTTAGAAGAGTTGATTACTTGGGCCAATATTTCACATTTCATTAATGTGAAGCAGGTACTTTCTCATTATCAGCTTTGCATCACCAGTTTGGTGAATTACGAATTAGTCAATATTAAGGTATTTATCAGACACAAAGAAAAGGTTTGTAAAGCATTCTTTTCATCTCTGGGCCTAAGTGAAATTCTTTAAGCCTAAAAGTTAATTTCCAAAAATAAACAACAACTGAAATTTATACTCTAGAATTAGCTAAAGGACAATATACTATAACTATACTCATTAACATCTAAAAATATGAAACCATAATTCTTTCTGCCTTTCTGTAACATAAGAGCTTTGTAAAAGTTGTATTTAAAGACTTTTGCTACATGGTAAAGACATTTAAGAAAATTCTTTAAAACATTTAACCCCAAAGAGGTCTATAATTAACTTTAGATAAAGATAGAAGGATAGAGGATTTTATTCTAAATACACACACAACTTTAACTGAATATAACCTCTGGTTTTCTAAAACACCCTCATGGGAGAAAAAGTTTAATTTACTTTCCAGAATTTAGTTAAGGATTTTTAAGATAGGATATGGTGTGTAGCTCAAAAAGAAATCACGCATAGGGAGTCACATGACTTAAGCTCAGTGTGAACTGAAATTGCACGTTTGTTCAAGGGGCTCTTCTTGCCTTCCAAGAATTTACAGCACCCACAGACCTCTGTGAAATTGCACACGAACCACATACTGGCTGCTGTTTAACTAAAAATGTTTACCCAGGTAATTGTCATCTTCTGGTTTTCCAGAATAGCTGTGCTGAAGAATATCAATGTTTGTTGCTCCTGGGGGAATCTTTACAACGACATTATAACCTGCAATAGAAGTTTACACATGTTAACTTTCACAAAAAGCAGAATGGCCAGGAGGCTAGTACCGCTGAAAGAAAAACCTGAATAGCATAGCAGACTTAATTTCATCTTATCTTTGAAAGATGATATCGTGCTTATTCTTTTTGAATCAGTGCCTTATATAAATTACTAAGGATTAAGAAAAAGTGGTTGTTGTCTAGAAATACACAGTCTGGGATTCTTAAAGTACATTTCTTAATTACTCTTACTTCTAAAATTCTGAATATAGAATAAGAATGAAACTAGTATTTTAGCTCCTGAACTATTTAGTACACATATTCATTTTAAAATTTGACCAATACTTTTACATCTTATACTTCCTAATGAGGAAAAAAATTCTAAATGCTATTCACAAGTCCAGGAGATATAAAAATAGTTGGTCATTGCTATATGTGTACACAGACTCAGTGAACAGCAAAATAATGAAAGTTAAAGAGAAACATTTTTCTTAAGCTTTTAGGTTCTAGTGTAAGCAAGAATCCCTATAGTTACCCCCCAAATTTTACATTATTTTGTAAAGTCTACTAACAAATTGTCAAGAGAAAAGTAAAAAGTTTACTCAAGAGAAATGAAAATGTTTCTGTTTTATGAAACCGAATTCAACAACACTGGCACTTCTCAAAAGATGAGGAAACACTATATCAAATATACATTAAACAAGAAGCAACGTTTCTCCTGCACTAAAACCACTCATGTCACAGTTTTCCGAATACTCTCAGGTTTTAAGTCAACAATTAATTTTGCTCTAGTGATATTATTCTAAGTTTTTCCTTTCCCCTTTTAGGATTTTCCTCTTCTATTTAATACATAAAAGGAGTTAAAATTTTTCGTATGTACTGACTTGATAAATATAGAATGAACTTAAGAAAAGGAAGTTTTCAAAGAGCTTACGTTTGAAACCTTGATATGAAATTACCTTGCATGTTTTTAGAGCAGCCTCATTTATTTATATCTCTTTAAGACATCACATTTAAACGTAAAGTGATAAATGATCTGATGATTCTGTATACACTATATGCATATTGGGTGTAGGTTATAAGCCTACAAAAATAATTTTGACTCATGATTTTTTCACTATAAAATATCCCTACCAGCTCCACTATTTTATGTCTTTGCTATTTTTTCAAGAAAGCGTTCCTAGGCATTGCAAATGTGACAAAATGAAGGCTACCACCAGGGGGCAGTAATGTGACAAACGCTATTCAGACCCTGCACATGAGTTTAAGATCTTTTTCCGTTTGCAAACTGATTAAGTCATAGTACAATTTTGTCAAGGTTAAATATATGATCATAATTTGGTGCATGTGGTTTTACACAGGAAAAAAAAAGTTTTTCAGTGAATACAGACCAGACTTTGATAAATGTGTGCCATTGGTTACAAAAGGGGATCAAATATTTACGGCTCCCGTGAAATAATGAATCATAATAACTAGAAAAATAATGTCAAATTATCTAGTAACTCAGATTCATAAGCACGACCAGAGTATGAAATGTACTATGCTTTTCATATAGATAAAAATATAAATTGTGTTTTAAATTATACTGCTTTAACTGAATTCTTACTAACTTATTAAACAACTATGTTCAAAAATATGTGAATACAATTTAAAGCTGAACAATAAAGCTGTAATAAAAAATACATTTTTATTTTGCAAGGAAAGTTTTAAAAGGCTGCTTTTTATTACCATAAAAAGAAAAAGTTTTCTCAGAAAATTTAATGGAAAATGTCTGACATATTGTATTCTCATAATTTTGAAGAAAAATGAAACCGTGGCCAAACATCAATTATATCTGTAATCCAGATACTTCCCGAAAAATCAAATGTAACACTAATTCCAGATTAGCACTGAAGTTAATGGTTTCATCCTTCACCTTCAAGCAGTTTCAATATATCATCAATATGAAACACAGTAGATAGGCCAGGTCACGCACAAAAAAATGTGGTTCAAATGATTAAAAATAATTGAAAGCGAATTTCCTGTAAAAATTATAAATAAATACAATACAAATTACAGGAAGAGCAGTAAAAACATTTCTTTAACTGGGGGACTATTCACACACCATTGTCAAGCTGCACCACATTTACTCTAATAAATGCACCTAACAAATTTTTAAGGATCAGATTTGTCTTAAAGCAGGTTATTCATTAATTAATTAATGTATTCATTAATTCAATGATACATCTGGTATAAGATTTAATTAATCATTATGAACTAAGGTACAGAATAGACAAAACAATAACGAGCCATTACTATTATTCCTTCATTATATACTCCATTATATACTCCATTATACCCAAAGAGAAAATTAGAAAGAACTGCACAGCTCACCATAATGGGCACTGTTGAAGGCACCTGCCATTGTCCTGCATGAGGAGTTATCCCCACCACACACTCCACATCTGTCTCTCCTGGCCTTGGAATTTAATACGTGATCACAGCCAGCTTGCTTCAAAATACAATAATTACAATGAACGTCATAAAAAGGACTAATGAAAAGCATGGTGCTTTATAAACAAAGTTCTTTTCAAAAATATTCTTTCAATTAATAGGAGATTCAATACACAGGGTTTTTTCAGAATACTGATCTTGTTTGTACACCAGTATTTTCACACATCTGTTCACATGGTTGAAAAAGCAATGTTTTTTAAAGGGTCATCCACATACTTCCTGCATCAAAATCACATGGCGTGGGATTTAAAAAGACAGATTCCCAGATTTTCTGAATTAAAATCCTTGGAGGTAAAAACCTAGGAATCCAAATTGTAACAAACACTGACAGTGATTCCCACATCCGTCATTTGAAAATCACTCTTTAAAGTCACGTAATTCAAAAGGGACAAAAAGTAACACATTACAATAACTCCAAAAAGATGTCTTTCATGATTCACGTTTTTCACTCATGACCTTAGAACTCTGGGAATTAAATGAGCACTTTTGAGAGAAACAATTTACTTCTTTAAAATTAATACCTAGCATAATAAACAGTGATTATGAAAAAGAATGAATAAATAAATAAATAAATAAAGGTGAAAGTATACATGGTTTGTTCTAGGGCTTTGAAAGAACAAGTGCAGCTCTTCTCCACACAGATGGTGTCCTCTGCATACATTGCAGTAACGTTTAGTTCTTTGGAATATTCCTTTAAATTTAGTGATCAGGAAAGTAAGAAAAAATCATAAGCCTCATGACTTTTTACTCACAAGGCAAATATTTCCAAAATTTCATCCAGATATTTTCTGAAGGTAACATGAATCTTTATGTTCAGATACTTGTCATATTTTTTCATGGTATTTGACTCTCTGCTGTTAATTTAAATAAAACCAGTTTTTAAGGCCACCAAGTACCCTTTTTCTAGTATTTAATCTATTCCCAAAGTGTAATTTAAGTTTCTCTGAACATCTCATTAGCCCTTTGGGTGCGAGGCCTTTCTCACCTAGGTAACTGGTAATAGATGTTTGGTTATAGGGAGAAGAAATTGGTCCTATTAAGTTCCACTTAATGAAAGGAATGAGTTCACAAGATGACATTTGTATTCTTTAGACAGCATTCACTATCCTAGTTCTCAAACTCACCATCCATTTTTAAGATCACCATCTGCAATTTGCATGCTTCGATTCAGGGGCTCATCTGCTCTCACCTGGAATCCTGCTAAATGGCCTACCTAACTCCAATTTCCTGACAATCCAGTACATTCTGAAGATTCTGACATGCAAATCGAATCACATCTCTTGCTTAACTCTAAATCCTTGTATTTCCAAGAACTTCAGGAAAAAATTTCATATAACCACCATCAGCTGGTAGCTACCTCTACCCCTGGCCCCTTACTTCTTCACCTTTCTAAACCTACTTAGCTCCAGACTCACACCCTCCAAGAGCATTCCCCAAATCCTTTACCCACTTCCCCACAGAACAAGACACTCCTCCTACATCGTCCCCATGCCACCTTGCAGATGAGCCCATAGCACTGCATTCTAATTGTGTGTGTGCCTATCTCCCCCACAAATCTGTGTCCACATTGGCGGCAGGTGCTCTGTTCCGTTCTTTCATCTTGGTGACCAGAACGGTATGTGACATCTAGCAGGTATTCGGTAAAAGTTTGCTGAACGTCTGTAAGAAGTTAGAGAATGGAGAGAGGGAGGGAGGATATCACTGCTTCTAACACTGAGGGGAAAAATGTCACCACGAAAGGGTCATGTTCGAAGTAGCAAAAGGACTTTACAACCCTTGGGTCCTAATACATTCTATCTTTTTAGGAAGCTGACCTCATCTTTCATCTTGATTTTAAGTGCCATAGGCAAAACAAAATCAGCAAACTCATCTTACTGCTTCATGAGTCACTCCTAATGCCGGAGAATGGCCTAGGAATAGGCAGCCCGGTAGCAACCAAGGATGCTGCGCTGAATTCGCAAGAACGTATCTGAAGTCATAGCAGCAGTATTTGGTTAGAGTTATAGAAGGAAAATAGTATTTTGAAAGTCATTTTAAATGTAGTAAGTTTACTTACCCGACACAGACCTTGAACACAGATGTCATTTGTTTCAGTTCCACAAGGAGTACCATCGGCAACCCTGTCCTTCAACTGGTAGAAGTTAGTGGTTCCAGCCACACGACAATACAGTTTACAACGATCTTTCATGGCAACTGTAAGAAAAAGTCAAATTCTGGGTGTACGATAACACAGCTATGTGTTCCTATGTCTCAAAAATTTTTACATTAAAAAAAAATTCTAATTACTTACTCCCACTATATTTTGGAAGCCACCTCACATTAGGGGACAGACCATGGATGTTGAAATGTTTACCATCAAAATCAGAGCACTGCTTCTCACGAAAGTCCTGCTTGCCTTTTGGACATGAATCAGTGTTACATGATCGAAATTTCATCCTGCGGCCCACACAGTACTTTCCTCCGTTTCTTGGCCTAGTCAAATTCATTACATTGTAAAGCACATCAGTACAAGATTATTTCTGCCATTTACTTCTAAAACTCTTCCATTCCTTTCCAGGACCTGGAAAACCACTGATGTCCCACTCACACTTTTCGTTTTTAACAGAAGTATGTAACGTGGTTGTGAAGCAATTCTGTGGTTAATGAAACTGTAGAAAATATATTTTAACATGGACACTGTGGCCTGGAGGGCAGAAATGATGTCTTATTCACGACTAGATTAACTAACAAGGAGCTAAGTAATGATGGGGATTTGTTTTAAAACCTCAAAAAAGGGTTTCTTCATTTTGGAGGTGTGGGGACACACAGAGTGAGCCAAAGATGATCAGAAAGGAAGATGATAACACGTTAAATTTTAAAAGAAGTATATATGCCTCTTTGCTGTGTATATCCTACTTATCACTCAGTTCAAAGAGTTTCACGGTATCAATCTATAGCCATCTATCGCTATATCAACTTATGCTGGAACATAAAAACTCTTTTGTCGGTGTTTTTCTTTTAATATGAAGACTTTCAGCATAATTTAGCTTTTCAAAAATTCAAATAAACTAAGTCGGATTTTATTCAAAGTATGTCACATTTCTGCATTAAAAAGTCTTCACATATATAACATATAACAACAGAAACATTATTTTTAAATTTTTATGGAATCCCTAAGTTCTTTTAAATAGTTTGGTGAGCAGGACCTATGCTTCAGTTCTTATTCAAACTAAAGACACTGAAGCATCTATAACATGAAAAGAAGAGAAAGAAAATATGACATGACAGATTATACCAAACAGTAGAAATACGGTAACAAAACTACATATTTCATCCAGGAAAGCCAAAACATAGTCGAAAGGGGCCAGGATCTTCCAACGGAAGCACAGTAAAAGTAAAACTGCCATTATATTACCATCATTATTGACAACTATTCCTCAAATTTACACCAGATCAAAAAAGAAAGAAAATGGCTTGGTCTTGATTCAAATTCTCAAGACTATTTTAATTTACTTTTTTGTTTAAGGTCTGAATCTACCAAGATATAAAGTAACATGGCTTAAAGTACTCCAGAAGTTTTCTGAATCTCAGAAACTTACAGACTGACCTCCAGTTTTAGAAGTGAATGAAATTGATGTTTACTTTCTGGTGCCTTGAGATAATCTTAATTTACAGTGACATAAAAAGGACATACTCGGGCCGATTACAGAGCCTGGTTGTGCTTTTGATTCCACCTCCACATGTTCTTGAACAAGAACTGTAAGGTCCCCACGGTCCCCAATCGCCATCTACAGGACGTGTGTCCATTTCTTTGTTTACACATAGCCCATGGTGGCAATGCTATAAAAATAAAACAAAAAGAAATGATTCATGCATTATCTCATTGGGACATCGTAGTAATAATAACAATAGCACAGAGATCAGTAGAAAAATGGGTATACAATTTTAAGCAAAATGTTATCAATTCAGAAATGAGATTACACGTGACACCACTCTGTGAATATTTCCTGAGTATCTACTGAGTAACTGTAAAAAGATCGACAGAATGCAAAAATGAACAGGAAATTTACCTTGCCTATGAGATCTATAGTCTCATTGGAGAGGGAAGACCTACACATATGGGGAAAACTTAAATAGTATAATGAAAAATATTTTTGAAAAAGAAGCAAACAAATATTTGTTAACGTGGTATTTGTCCATGCTTCTATTTTTATGCAAAGATATCTATCACTCTCCCATGCCTTAAGCTAACTTTCGGCTCTATCTCATTCAAAGTCTCAAAGACCACTTCGTTCCTTGCTTTCATCAAGAAAGCAGAAACGTACAAAAGAATCTGCCCAAAATCTCCCACCATCCCTTCTACCCACCCAAAAGCATCTGTGCCCAGTACTCAACCTTCCTGCCAATTAGTATACATGAAAAATCCAAAGTCGATCCCTCCACTGTGCCCCTCATCTCATCTCTTCTCGCTACTCCAAACACCACTCCAGCAATTCTCCCATCTCTCCTACATCATCACTGCTCCAGGCACTACTACATGAAAGCTAATCAAAACACGGTCCATGCACGGATGCCAGGCTTTGAACTAGTCACTGTCAGTAGGGAGAAGAGGTATACAGAAGTTGAGAGTAAGCGTTCAGAAACTTTCAGAAGATTTTGACAGAGTAATTTCGTTTATTAAAGTTAATCATTTTAAAATTAGCTTATATTAGTTCTATTTTTAACTGTGCTAAAATACACATAACAAAATTTACTCTCAACCATTTTCAAGTGTACAGTTCAGTGGGATAAAGAACATTCACATTGGTGCACAACCATCGCTATCTATAAACAGAACTCTTCTCCAAACTGAAACTCTGGACCCATTAAACAGTAACTCCCCATCCTCCCCTCCTCCCAGACGCTGGCAACCACCATTCTACTCTGTTTCTATGAATGTGACTGCTCTGTATATCTCACATAATTGAAATCACACAGTATTTGTCTTTCTAGGATGGGCTTATTTCACTTAGCATAATGTCCTCAAGGTTAATCCATGTTGTAGCATGTGTCAGGACTTCCTTCCTTTGAAGACTGAATAATACTGCATTGTACGTATATATCACATTTTCGTTATCTATTCATCCGCTGATGGATACTTGCGTTGCTCCCATCTCTTGGCTATTGTGAATAATGCAACTCTGAATACGGGTGTGTGAATATCTCTCAGAGACCGTGTTTTCAATTCTTTTGGATATATACCCAGAAGTGTTTGTGTTGGGTCTATTTCTATTTTTAATCTTTTTGAAGAACCACCATTTTGTTTTCCACAGAAAAAAACTGGCTTACACTTTGAATGTCTTTTTTCATTCATTTTTATCATTTTGTGCAAGAGTATGCTTATAAATGACCAGAACTGTTTAAAAGAGAAGACTGGTCCTTTATGAGAGATAGTTTGAGAAGCACTCCACTCATGCTCTTTAACTTCCAAACATACTCTTGTTTCTCCCACTTTAACAACAACAACAACGAATTTTTCTTAGATCTCGTTTTCTTCACCAGTTATTGACCTGTTTTTCCTTGAAAGAGTTGTCTACGTTTATTGTCTAACTCTCTCTGTCTATTCTCTCTCATCATTCCACCGTCCATGAACCTGCTCATGTGTACATCACCAATGGCCTCCAGGACACTATGATGAATGGCCAGTTCTCAGTCTCTGCCTTCATTGATTTATGTGACACAGTATGTGACACAGCTGATCATTCTTCTTCTTTGATACATTTTTTCTTCTCTTGGTTTCCAGGGTTTGGCACACTCTTGGTTTTCTTTTCTCTTTAATGATTTCTCTTTTGCAGTTTCTTTTGCTATTTCTTCTTCTTTTTGACCTCTTAATGTCCCCAGGCTCAGATTGTAGTCCTTTATTCTTCTTTATTGACAGTCATTCTCAGTCCAGATCTCTCTCCTGAACTCCAGACTCCATAGACAGCTGCTTCCTCATCTTCATTTGAATGTCTAATAGCCACTTTAACTATAGCGCATCAACACTGAACTCTTGCCTTGGCCCCTCAAAATCTGCTGAGTTGACTCATTTGATCAGCTAAAAACCTAGTCATCTTATCTCTTCTTCCTCTAACATTCCATATCTAACACATTAGCAAATGCTCTAGTTCCTTCAAAACCATACACAAAGTTGAGTTTTAATCATCACCTGGTTTCAGCCACCTGCATCTCTCATCTCCATTATTTCAACAGCTCCCTGAGTACATCTCCTCCGTTTCTACTCTTGGCCCTTACAGTTTAGCCTCAACAGTTGTCGGAATGGTCATGATCCTTTTTTAACTTAGTTTAAAAATTAAGTCAAATTAGGTGACTCCTCTGCTCAAATCCTTCAATTATCTCACTCTGAGTTATACAACATTCTCACAATGGCCTGCAAGTTCTTCCAGTAACTTCCCATACATCTCTCTCTCTCTCTTCACTCCACTCCAGCCAAAATGTCTTCCTTGCTCTTCCTTGAATACTCCAGCAGTACTCCAGACTTAGGAGTTTGGCCATTCCCTTTTCCTGAAGCTCACTCCCCCGGGATGTCCTCAAAGCTAACTCCCTCACTTCCTTTAAAACAGCTCATGGGCTTCCCTGGTGGCGCAGTGGTTGAGAGTCCGCCTGCCGATGCAGGGGACATGGGTTCGTGCCCCGGTCTGGGAGGATCCCACATGCTGCGAAGCGGCTGGGCCCGTGAGCCATGGCCGCTGGGCCTGCGCATCTGGAGCCTGTGCTCCACAACGGGAGAGGCCACAACAGTGAGAGGCCCGTGTACCGCAAAAATAATAAATAAATAAAATAAAATGAAGTCCCTTTAAAAAAAAACAAAACAAAAAAAACAGCTCATTAGGCAACTTCCCATAAGATCGACCTTGACCACCATAGTTTAAAATGCAATCTGCCCTCTCCTACCACACAACTTCAATCTTTCCTCTGCTGTATTCCTCTCATTCATGGTACTATTATATTGTTCGTAATACTCCAGTCTTCACTAGAATACAAGCTCCAGGGGGGACAAGGATCTTTTCTCTTTTGTTCACTGATGTATCCTGAGTGCCTAGAATAGTATCTGACATGTAGTAGGTCCTTGATACATTTTTGTTGAATGAATTAATCCTATAACCAAGATTATTAGCAGAAAAAAATGCTTTGTGCCCTCCATTGGAACAAATCATTCAATATGAGAAAGCCATTATAAAAGTGAACAAAAACAAACTCTCAGAATAGAATATACTATGTGCATATAAATTTTGTGGGCATCTTCCAGAAGCATTTAAAGATTCCTTGCATGTTCCTTATTTATTTATGTATTTCTAAGAGATCAAAGCATGAAAAAGAATGTTATACTATTCACCATGTAGTAAAATTAACTCATCATCAGATGGGTTCAGCATGTCTTCATGCAAACAGATTTACTACCAAAAGCATTTAACAGATATCTCACACATAAGATAGTCATAAGATAAAGGAACTAGAGGAGAGTGTTAAGGCCAAATTATAGAATATTTGTTTAAATTTTCCTTTAATAACAGGCCCATTTTATACTGAAAATGGCTAATGCATAGGGGCTCACTGTTTTGAATTGATTTTTTTTAAAAGGGAATTTATACCTATCATGATCCACATTTTATCCCAAATGCCACCTCTACCTTTAATCTACATGGGCTTTATAGTAGGTTTCAGTATCTCATCATATTTACCTGAATTCCAGCAAACCCATGCCCGCCATACCATATCACCGGGGGAATATTTAAGTGGCTAATAAGCAAATGAAAAGATGCTCAAAATTGACGATAATCAGGATAAGGCAAGTTAAAATTACAATGAAATTCTATTTTGGACCCATCTAGAATGGCTAAAGTTTTGTTAAGGCTAACACTATCAAAAATTGGCAAGGAATGCAAAGCGACTCAAACTTTCATATTTACATTGTTTGGTAGGTCTAAAATGGTTCACATACTTTGGAAAATTGTTTGGTACTTTCTTATGAAGTTAAACACACACCTACCCTATGACCCAGGAATTCTACTCCAGGTATTTACTCAAGAGAAATGCAACATATGTCCACAAGAAGACTTATACAAGGATGCTCACAGCAGCTTTATTCATAAAAGCCAAAAACTGTAATGACCCAAATATCCATCAACAGGAAAATGGTAAACAAATTACGGTGCAGCTGAATTACACTTCAACATAAAGGAATGAAGTACTGATGCACACAACAATTTGAATGAAACTCCAAAACATTATGTTGAGAAAAAGCAGCTTGACCCACTTGCTCCTTGCCAAGACAGACTATACTGTATAGTTTCATTTACTTAAAATCAAGAACACACAGGAGATGGGGCAAAGATGGTAGACCCTGAGCTCATCTCCTCCCATGGGCACACAAAAATTGCAACTATTTACAGAGCAACTATCAATGAGAATGACCTGAAGACTAGCAGAAAAGATCTATAACTACAGATATAAAGAAGGAACCACAACGAGATGGGTAGGAGAGAACATAGTATAGTTAAGACCCACACCCCTGGGTAGGTAACCCACAATCGAGAGGATAATTACAATTGCAGAGGTTCTCCCCAAGGACCCAGAGGTCCAAAACCCACATCAGGCTCCCTGGACTGGGAGTCCTACACTGGGCAGACGATCCCCACAATGTCTGGCTTTGAAGGCCAGCAAGGCTTACTTGCAGGAGAGCCAGAGGGCTGTAGGAAACAGAGACTCCACTCTTAAAAAGGCACACAAAAAAATCTCATATGCTCCAAGACCCAGGGAAGAAGCAGGAATTTGAAAGAAGCCTGGGTCAGACCCACTTGCTGATCTTGGAGAGCCTCCCAGAGAGGGAGAAAACAACTGGGACTCACCCTGGAAACAGAGACTCTGGCAGAAGACATTTTAGGGAGCTCATCCTACCACAAGGACACTGGTACTGGCAAGTACCATTTTTAATCCTCCTGCTAGCTTATTAGCATCAGGACCTGGCCCCACTCACCAGCCTGCTGGCACCAGTCCTGGAACGCCCAGCCCCTAGATCCCTAGAGACTTGCAGCTGGCCATCAGACAAAGCTCCACCCACCAGGGGGCAGGAATCAGCCCTGGTACCCCCTGGGCCCTGGCCCCGCCACCTGCTGGCCTACCTGGACTCTGGGACGAACAGGGCCCTGCAGCCATGGTCCTGCACCAGATTCGGCACACCAATGGACCAGCACTAGCCCTAGGACTTCCTGGGCTGTAGCCCACCTACCAGCAAACTGAACAGCTCTAGGACCCCCAAGCCCCAAAGTTAGAGACCCCAGAACCCAGCTCCACCCACCATGGGCCACCACTAGCCCTGGGACCAGATTTACCCACTAATGGGCAGGTACGAGTGCCTGGACTCCCTGGACCCCACAGACACCATCCCTGGGAAGCACCATGGCCCCACAGCCAGCTGTCCTGGGATCCAGCCCCACCCACCAGTGAGCTACCACCAGGACCAAGCCTCTCCTAACCATGCAGCCAGCCACACCAGGACCCAGCCATACCCACAAGTGGCCAGCAGCCTCCGCACAAGGCAGAACCTGGCAACCAACAAGACCAAGATGACTGAAATCATATCAAGCATCTCTTCTGACCACAATCCTATGAGACCTGAAATCAACTACAAGAAAAATATTGTAAAATACACAAATATGTGGAGGCTAAACAACATGCTACTAAACAACCAACAGGTCACTGAAGAAATAAAAAATACCTAGAGACAAATGAAAATAAAAACACAACAATCCAAAATCTATGGAACATAGCAAATGCAGTTCTAAGGGGAACGTTTGTAACAACACAAGCCTACCTCAGGAAACAAGAAAAATCTCAAGTAAACAACTTAACCTTATACCTAAAGGAACTAGGGTAAAAAGAACAAACAAAATTCAATGTTAGTAGAGGGAAAGAAATCATAAAGGCCAGAGAAGAAATTAATAAAATAGTTACAAAAAAATAATAGAAAAGATCAATGAAACTAAGAGCTGGTTCTTTGAAAAGATAAACAAAATTGATTTATTCAGACCCATCAAGAAAAAAAAGAGAAAGGGCTAAAATCAATAAAATCAGAAATGAAATAGGAGAAGTTACAACTGACACCACAGAAACACAAGGGATCCTAAGAAATTACTATAAATGATTATATGCCAATAAAATGGACAACCTAGAAAAAATGGACAAATTCCTAGAAATATACAATCTCTCAAGACTAAATCCCAGGAAGAAAAAGAAAATATAAAAACACCAGCACATGAAGTTCACTAGTAATGAAACTGAATCAGTAATTTAAAAAACTCCCAACTAATGAAAGTCCAGGGCCAAAGGGCTTCACAAGTGAATTCTACCAAACATTTAGAGAAGAGTTAACACTTATTCTTCTCACACTATTCCAAAAAATTACAGAGGAAGGAATGCTTCCGAATTCATTCTACAAGGCCAGCATCACATTGATACCAAAACCAGACAAAGATATCACAAAAAAAAGAAAATTACAGACCAGTATCACTGATGAACATAGATGCAAAAATCTTCAACAAAATGTTAGCAAACTGAATTCGACAATACATTAAAAGGATCATACACCATGATCAAGTGGGATTTATCCCAAGGATTCAATCCTTCAATATCCGCAAATTAATCAATGTAATATACCACATTTCATTATCTTGGTGAACCCTATCACTTGACATCATGTTGGCAGATTTAGATAAGTTCATGACTGATGCTAGAATGGCAAAGATGTAGTATGGTAGGCAGTTTATCTTGCAGTACAATGTATTTTAAACATTAACACCAATAAAGATCCGAAGAAGCCACTTAAAACTTTCAATTATACTTATCTGAATTTTTAGGATAAAACGTATACAATGGTAACATCCTTGAATTTGGGGGATTTGCTGTAATATCTATGGCTAGACTCATTTTTAATAACAAGACTATAATATGCTTAGATAACTAAATATCCATGTTATTATGTAACTATAATATCCATCTGCTAGATCTTGAAAAAAAGAGTAAAATTTTAATTCACTTGACAACATACTACATCAAACAAATAAGACAAAAACATTAATTCAACTAGCAGAACAAAAGTTGACAGCGAAAAGGAAGAATGCTGAAACGCAGAGCAATCGCCTCCTTGGATAATCTCTTGATATAAGACTCACCCTTCGAGAAAACCTACCATCCCAGGACCACAGTTTGTTCCATCTGCCAGTGGCATGTGTTGAGTGCGACAGCCCTTGTGAACTCCTTCTGCACTCGTGCACCAGAGACGCCTGCATTGTTTCTGCAGAGTGAGAAAAGGCACGCAAGCAAGAGTGAAAATAACACTGTAACCACGGAATCAATTCAGTATCATGCATTGGTTTATAAGCTGATCCTAGGTACTTCCTGGTTTCATGGTCAGAGCGGGAAATAATCAGTAAAAAAATATTTGCTAAGTCAGTCCAAGTCATCGATTTTCCTCTAAACACATAAAATGGCAAGATTTCATTTTTAAAAACTTTTGGATTATCATCAAACACTGAACAATGGAAGAGATGTCTTGGAGTAGAAGTATTCAAAATTATGTGGGACATTTTTCTCTCTTTGCAAGACATTTTTCTAAAGGACTTTTTGTTGTTAAATGTCATTCACAAGGAGTTTCCAAAAGTCCCTTTTGATCCAACAGTGGAATGTATGAATAATGTGCATAGAAATATTGTATAATGTATACTGGTTTCCTATTTTGTGAATATAATGCATACTTTCAACTTTTGAACAAAGCGTTCTGAAGTTTTCACAAGATACGAAAATTCACAGAGGCTCACAGGAGCTATACCCAAGATAATCCCTTTCTGTTTCTAAATTTAAATTCAAAGTTCATTCAGTACCTAAGTCAGGTAGGAAAGAAATGTATCTTTTATAACAAAAAATTAAGGTAAATCTTCCCCCCTCCAAAGTAGATGTTTAAAAGCTTATAAAATTTGTGATTATAAACTTAAGATTTTAGGAATATTATTCACTGTATGGAATATGCTTTGTATGTCCCTGTGCTCACTGTTAAGTAACTTTCATTCATTCATTTATTCATACATTCCTTCACACATTCATTTATTCATTCATTCAACATGCAGTAAGCACTTATTTTCTGGTGCCTATTATGTGGCAGACCCTGAACTGCACCCTGGGGATACTTAAATGAATAAATAAGGCTGGATTCCTGGTCCAATGATCCTCACAGTCGAGTAGTATAGTAAGCAATTTGGCAAAGTTTTATACAGGAATGAAGAAAATGGAATGAGTATTCTGCTTGGAAAAGAAAGGCATGGATTCACCAAAGTAGTGACGTTTATTCAAACTAAATCTTAAATTTAATTTACCCTCAAGATAAGGTAAAAACTTGGTTATAGATTCAGTAAAAATGTTAACTCAGCTATTTCGGTGGAAATTTAAAGCATCTAACCTGTGAAAAATCCTCAAAATAAATTATAGAGTAATGGTTTAATGAAAACTAAACAACAAGAGCCAAATTTCATTCCTTTGGATTCAAATCTGTATAAATTAAAATGTAGTCTCTGAGACTCCTGGGGCCTTTAATACAATTCATTATCAAAACACTTATATTTTCTTCTCCCACCCACAAAACAACATCATTTGAAAATAACTATTTGAATGCTTTTAATTTTCAGCAACCTCTCTGTGACTCTTGTTTTCTGACTGGGGATACTTTTTTAAACCTTTTCCTGACAAACACTAAATTTTTCTAATCCTTAAAAATTTTTAAGATATATTCAGCACACTGTCTGTCCAAGAGAATAAATGTACACTTCGAAATGTAGTCAAACTACAACTTTATGGTAGTTTTCAAACAAAAGGACATAATTTTTCTTACCAAATAGGGACACACTTGTGATCCAGGACCAAACATAAGTTCACATTGCTTGTTCACGTCATACACTGATCCAGGAAGTTGTGAAGACAGATCGTATATTCTTCCATTTGGTTTGTCAAGGAGGCATTCCCCATGACCAGTACTGTAACAATGACAGAAAACAAAGTACTGTGAATACATATGGATGCATTTCAGTATAAGATTCTTTATCACATTTTCTATAGCTCTGCACTTTCAAAGAAACTATCAATATTTTTTCATAATTTAAAAACCAACTCACATGAAAGTCAGTATGAAAACCTCAGTTTATAAAGGACATTTTATGTGTTTGTTCTCATTTGATCCCCACAACTGCCTTAAAGGTAAACATTTTTAAAAAAGAATAACAAATAAACAAAAATTCATCACAATATCATGTTTGAAACATACATTCCTATTTTGATCACACTACACTTTTGGTCTGCTTTGCTATCCGATAGCAATGCCCTACCTATATCTAATGTCCAAATTGTCAAAATGTAAAAAGTAAAGTTTTCAGATCATCTGAGAAAGTACATTGATAGCTCTAAGTGACAACAAAACAAAGGAATTTCCAAAAGTGTTATGTGGTCTCCATCTCAAAGAGTTTTTTTAGGAAAAGAATATAAAGCAGAGTCAATAATGTCAGCTTTGGGAGTTTGCTTTTGGGTCTCATCACTTCCCAGAATGCATGGTGTGAACAAGTTATTTAGTCTGCCTGAGCCTAAGTCTCCTCATCTGTAAATTGAGAGTGGTATGTTTACCTTGCAAATTGCTATTAAAGTATATGATATATTATCTTGAAGGAGTTAGAAAAGTGGTAAATAGTGGTGAAAATGTGTATGTGCTATTCCTAGTGTGTCACACGATAGATAGTCTGCAGAAAACTTTGTGAAAATGTTCAGCCATTCTAATTGGGTTAAAAGCAGCAATTTATTCAATGGAAATAATTAGAAGAAATATCTTGGGGGGGGGGATTTTTTACAGCTAGAGGGCAAATTAAATTTTGTCCCAAAAATGAACATGGAATTTTTAAAATACCCATTGGCTAGAATCATATTACCCCCTTCCAAAAATAAGCACACCCACTGGTATTTTTAATCAATACCTCAGTCAGCAATTGAACAAAGCTATATGCAATCATGTATAGATCAGCAACTGTGTATTGTACTTTCAAATCAAGTTCCCATACAAGGATAAATAATCACTGCTGATTATAATTAAGGGATATATTTATACACATATATTCCAAAACACGGTTTCATTTATTCCTGTAGTTCTCGTATAGATAGGTAACTAAAACTGCATAAATTGGTGATTAGAATATGTAGTAGAAAAAAATCAAACAGTATTTTGTTTATAAGAGCTTGGCCTTGCCTTTTGAACAAGTTTCAGTAAGTAGGATAGAAATACCATTTGGATAAGAAGTTGGGAAGCAGAGAAACCTGGTAGGAGTCGAAGAGGCAAGGCAAGAACAATCTGGACCTGCCTCCTGTCTTCAGAGCTGGGAAGAGCCTCCAAAGAACAGGCAAACCTAGAGATTCCATGTCCCTTCAGAGAACGATTTGTAATATTCATAGTTTGACTTTAGCTATTCTTTGCCCTTCAAGGGCACCTCAAACTTGAACTAAACTCCTCTTAAACTATTACCTAGTAGCTTCTGAAAAAATTCAAACACACACAAGGAAGCTTTGATTCCCATTAAGTCTCCCCCTAAAATAAGTTTTTCCCATAACAGAGAGCCCAAATAAAAAAAAACATGATAGCTAGATCTGAACTGCCCCCCCCGCACACCAAAAATATTAGTTAAGAATGAAATAAAATTCTTTTCTTGTTTTTAAACATCCATTTGTACAGTGAAAGTAAGCTTAAACAATAAAAAACTCAACAGAGATTGAACCACTCTAAAAGAACATACAAGTTTCAAATTTCATAATCTAATAAATGTTCAATTATTTAACTAAAGTAACACAAAATCACTTACTCTAGGAATTCAGTGATGTATTTCTGACTACATTTTGACCAGGTCCAAGGACTTGTGTGGTAATTTAAAGTTGGAGCCATTACATGATACTGATGTTTAATTCCACTTTCCTTACATTTAAAACTATCATCGTGTGGAACATTAAATCTAAAAATAAAAATAAACACTTAAAAAAGAATACTAAAATATGTATACAACATTAGAAACAGATCTCTTATATTTAAAGTATAATCTAAAATGCAGATAAATCTGATTACATCAGGATTTGTACTCTTGATCTCTCCATAAGTATTGTAATGCTAGGGTTACCTTCATGTTTAGAAGCACATGATGCCTAAGAAACAGTAGATAGCACAGTCTGTTGATTTGGTATTTGAATTTAAACAATCAAAATATTTGGATTCTGGCTCACTTCATCACAATATGGACTTAGCATTAACATAAAAATAACTGTAGTTTCCAACACACATACCCTAGGAGATGCATGTGGAAAGATTAGGTGAAGGCTCTACCACACTAAATTCCAGACCATTGACTATCGCTACAGTATCAAAAAAACCCACAAAAAGCACTTCTTTAATTTCGTATCACTCTATATTTTCCATCTATTTCATATGAAAGAGCCGAAGTGCTCTTTCTGGTTTATAATCAATAAGTGATGATTTGATTGAACTGGAATAATAAAAATATTCCTAAAGGGCAACCAAATCTTCACAATAAGAGCAATGCTATTAAATGATTAGCTGGTCAGCAACAAATCCTACACATTCTTTTGAGGACCCCAGTAAAAACTCACATTTAGAAGAAACCACTTGATTCAGATCCTTGCCTGTCAAAATGTGTACATAAATCAGTATTGTAATTAAACTACTTACCTATATTCTAAAGACACCTAAAGAGTTTCTCAGGAAGAAAATAAATGTCTAAGATGGTACCCTCTGCAAGAACACTCTTCTCCTAGTTAGCACCAGTAGTAACCAGAAATCAGTGCTTTCCAGATGTTGCAACGCATGATGTACCTCAGGCAGGTTCCTGATCTGCCCCGACTTCAACAAACAATATAAAAATCTGAGTGTGCATCTTGTGGATGGTCATGAGATATAACCATGCTAAAGGGAACTGAAGAGGCACTAGTCTAATAAAAACAATCTCCACGTGAAATTATTCCAGCTGAATACTCTAATGACGTTAAGCCATGACCAGGAAAAGAAAATGTAGTCAAGAGAGGCAACTCTAGCCTCAATTCCTTATTAGCAGATAACCAAGAAATCAAAGGAGTACTGGGGGTACATTTGGGAGCATTTTTCAGGGGATGAGTTTCAGAGGGGTTTCTGATTTTCTCTGGGAGCCCCAAGGGTATCATGGGAAATCACAGCCTCCACATTCTTAGAGCATAAAACCCCAGTAGAATTTTTAATAATGCAGGAACAGATAGGAGAATCTCAAATTAAAAAACAAAAAAAAACAAACAAGAAAACTATGGAACTGGGAGGAAATTTTTTAAAAAATCTTTTAGTAATTAAGAAATTCCCACAGGCCACATCTTCTGCTGGGGCTCTGAGCTATAAAAGCAGGAAATGAATTGGTACTACAAATATTTTGGGGAGTTCCCCAGAACCAGGGGCCCCTGCAGGCCCTCCCATAAGATGGTAGAGCACAGTACCTGGTCATGTATAGGATAACAAGGGATAGAGGCCAGAAGTGCTTGTCATGTAATCCAATACAGTAAATGAAATAAAAGAATTCCCAAGCTCTAGTTCTTTGCTTAGTCTGTTGATCTGTGCAGCCTGTCTGACCTAACATAGATCACAAAAGAGCCAGAGTTAGAATTTCAGGGGTGAAAATTATGCTACTAATACTTTATAAAGATATAAAGGTGCTAATTACTCAATTGAAGATGGAATTTTAGACATTTGTGCAATGGTATATAGAAGGCACGTTACTGAGGTGACAGAAGGTACTTACACATGCCCAAGCTCGTGGGCTATGGTAAAGGCAGCACTGAGTCCATTTTCTTCACTAATAGAGCAGCTCCGTAAAGGATCACACAGGGTACCTAATTCTGCTAAACCTGAAAAATTTCATGTTTGTATTTCAACAAAATGGGAAATACCAGAATCATAAAGAAAGCACTAAAGCATTTATCGTTGGCATTACTACTTAGAAATGAATGCAGTTGACTGTTAATATTGCATGAACGTTTTGAAAGGTAAAGAAAAAAGAACAGAATGTTTTGTCTGTAGTTGAAATCTTTTCAGCAAATTCTTGGATTCTTTCACTGAAGAAAATAATCCAAAATATGGGACAGGCAAACAGTTTTTTAAAAAACAGAAAAATAAATTTAAAAATTTATTACAGGAAGAATGAAGTTTTAGGCCACGTTAGTGTGCGTAATAGGAAAGGTAATAAATGTTTAAATTGATAATAGCACTAATAAAGAAAATAGCACAGAACAATATAAATTATAAATTTTCTTTTATTTTTTAAAGTTTTGAAGCAGCATACAATTATTCAGTTACCATATGATAATTAAATGAGTAAAAATATGTTAAATGCTTAGAATAGTGCCTGAATTTAATATGTGTTAAATAAAACATGATAATAATATAATCACTGGAAGCACTTGATTTTGTAACCACTTCAGCAATGGGAAATGTATCACATGTCAAGATCTAGTCACTCATTTAAATAACAACGTGCAACTGTGCAACTCGAATTGCTGCTGAAAGAAGAAGACACCATGAACTGGTTGGACACCAAAGACAGCAATAGTTACAATTGATATAGTCTTTTAGTCTAGAAAAAGAAATTCAAAATAAATGTTCATTATAATAATCCTACTCCATCATCAACCAAGGTAGCATTTCATTTTACTTTTTAACATAATACAATGGTTTTTGCTATTGCTAGCCTTCAATATTTGCCTGCAAATTTATCTGCTCTCCTACAATGATTCCTTCCATTAAAAAAAGATTATCATATGTAAAATAACCAGTTTCTTACTGTAAAGTTTTACATTTAGAAATTTCTTAATATAAAATAAATACTTATATTAGCTACTGTGTTTTAGCTCCCTCTTCCTATGTATTCTTTTAGTCATAAATGTCAGAATAAACTGAACACATTTCTTTCATGAATATGCTGGTGTTCCCTTGCCTTCATTAGTATTTTCAATTTGCCTAGTGGCTCAATTCCAGTGTATTCATTTTCAGGGCTGTGTATTTGGAACACAATATTGACTCCATTACCACCTAAACTTTATGTTACATGCTTAAAGATAGATATATTCTAAACTGAACATTTTAGTCACATGACATATCTGTAAAAATATGCATTGCATATGATTAGAGACCATGATCAAATATCTCCATAGGCAAGACCAACAAAACTCAAAGTGAATGTATAGCCTTATGGTACCAAGCAGCCGGCTGAGGGTTTGTGCCTAGATTCACTCAAGGGTTCTCTAAAACTGGGCAGAGATAGAATAAAGCAGCACAGGCCCAAATCTGACACAGATTCCCCATGTTTGGAAGTGTAAGAAGCTACACAGAGTCACCAATCCATCATGTTAAAGAATAAAAACCATTTTTTAACATACTTTATAAAACATGCTCAGAGACTAAGGCAACAGTACTTGCAAAAGGATAAATGAGCAGGAAACCTAGTAATTATTACCAACATCTTGTATTTGTCATTAAGAACTATCCTTAGGGTGTGTTCAATTGAGGAGGTAAGAATAAAGGAGCAGCAGCTACTCAGGGGAGGATTTTGGGGGGCAATGGGAGAAGTATAAGAAAGCAAATCCAACTCCAAGAAAATATTGAATTCTCTCCTATGCCATGTTCTGCAAGTTCCCAAATAGAGGCACTTTTTGGACTCAGAGGCCATTGCCTAAAATCCTGGCTGAGTCCCTGGGTGGAGAAAGACCCTGTAAAACATCTGTGTGGCTGACACGGACTTGGTGCTCCAGCCTGGGGTCAGGGCTGAGCCCCTGATGTGGGAGAGCCGAGTTCAGGACATTGGACCACCAGAGACCTCCTGGCCCCATGTAATAACAATCAGTGAGAGCTGTCCCAGAGATCTCCGTCTCAATGCTAAGACCCAGCTCCACCCAACAGCCAGCAAGCTCCAGTGATGGAGGCCCCATGCCAATCAACTAGCAAGACAGGAACACAACCCCACCCATTAGCAAAGAGGCTGCCTAAAATCATACTAAGTTCACAGACACCCCAAAACACACAACCAGATGTGGGCCTGCCCACCAGAAAAAAAACATCCAGCCCCACCCACCAGAACACAGGTATCAGTCCTCTCCACCAAGCCTACACAAGCCACTGAACCAACCTCACCCACTGGGGGCAGATACAAAAAACAACAGGAACTACGAACCTGTAGCCTGGAAAAAGGAGACCCCAAACACAGTATGTTAAACAAAATGAGAAGACAGAGAAATATGTAGCAGATGAAGGAGCAAGGTAAAAACCCACTAGACCAAACAAATGAAGAGGAAATAAGCAGTCTACCTGAAAAAGAATTCAGAGTAATGATAGTAAAGATAATCCAAATACTTGGAAATAGAATGGAGAAAATACAAGAAACATTTAACAAGGACCTAGATGAACTAAAGAGCAAACAAACAATGATGAACAACACAATAAATGAAATTAAAAATTCTCTAGAAGGAATCAATAGCAGAATAACTGAGGCAGAAGAACGGATAAGTGACCTGGAAAAGAAAATAGTGGAAATAACTACCACAGAGCAGAATAAAGAAAAAAGAATGAAAAGAATCGAGGACAGTCTCAGAGACCTCTGGGACAATAGTAAATGCACCAACATTCGAATTACAGGGGTCCCAGAAGAAGAAGAGAAAAAGAAAGGGTCTGAGAATATATTTGAAGAGATTATAGTTGAAAACTTCCCTAACATGGGAAAGGAAATAGTCAATCAAGTCCTGGAAGCACAGGGAGTCCCATACAGGATAAATCCAAGGAGAAACATGCCAAGACACATATTAATCAAACTATCAAAAATTAAATACAAAGAAAAAATATTAAAAGCAGCAAGGGAAAAGCAACTAATAACATACAAGGGAATCCCCATAAGGTTAAGAGCTGATCTTTCAGCAGAAACTCTGCAAACCAGAAGGGAGTGGCAGGACATATTTAAAGTGATGAAAGGGAAAAACCTACAACCAAGATTACTCTACCCAGAAAGGATCTTATTCAGATTCGATGGAGAAATTAAACCTTTAGAGACAAGCAAAAGTGAAGAGAATTCAGCACCATGAAATCAGCTTTACAACAAATGCTAAAGGAACTTCTCTAGGCAGGAAACACAAGAGAAGGAAAATACCTACAAAAACAAACCCAAAACAATTAAGAAAATGGTAATAGGAAAGTACATATTAATAATTACCTTAAATGTAAATGGATTAAATGCTCCAACCAAAGACACAGACTAGCTGAATGGATACAAAAAAAAAGACCCATATACATGCTGTCTACAAGAGACCCACTTCAGACCTAGGGACACATATAGACTGAAAGTGAGGGGATGGAAAAATATATTCCATGTAAATTGAAATCAAAAGAAAGCTGGAGTAGCAATTCTCATATCAGACAAAGTAGACTTAAAAGTAAAGACTATAGCAAGAGACAAAGAAGGACACTACATAATAATAAAGGGATCAATCCAAGAGAAGATATAACAATTGTAAATATTTATGCACCCAACATAGGAGCACCTCAATACATAAGGCAAATGCTAACAGCCATAAAAGAGGAAATTGACAGTAACACAATAATAGTAGGGGACTTTAACATCCCACTTTCACCAAAGGACAGATCATCCAAAAGGAAAATAAATAAGGAAACACAAGCTTTAAATGACACATTAAACAAGATGGGCTTAACTGATATTTATAGGACATTCCATCCAAAAACAACAGAATACACTTTCTAGTCAAATGCTGATGGAACATTCTCCAGGACAGATCATATCTTGGGTCTAATAAAGCCTTGATAAATTTAAGAAAACTGAAATCGTACGAACTACCTTTTCCAACCACAATGCTATGAGACTAGATATCAATTACAGGAAAAAAACTGTAAAAAATACAAACACATGGAGGCTAAATGATATGCTATTAAACAACCAACAGATCACTGAAGAAATCAAAGAGGAAATCAAAAAATACCTAGAGGGCTTCCCTGGTGGCGCAGTGGTTGGGAGTCCGCCTGCCGATGCAGGGGACACAGGTTCGTGCCCCGGTCTGGGAAGATCCCACGTGCCGCCGAGCAACTGGGCCCATGAGCCATGGCCGCTGAGCCTGTGCGCCCGGAGCCTGTGCTCCGCAACGGGAGAGGCCGCAGCGGTGAGAGGCCCACATACCACAAAAAAAAAAAAAAAAAAACCTAGAAACAAATGACAATGAAAACACGATGACCCAAAACCTATAGGATGCAGCAAAAGCAGTTCTAAGAGGGAAGTTTATAGAAATACAATCCCACCTTAAGAAACAGGAAACTATGAGACACTGATGAAAGAAATTAAACATGATACAAACAGATGGAAAGATATACCATGTTCTTGGATTGGAAGAACCAACATTGTGAAAATGACAATACCCATAGCAATATACAGATTCCACGCAATCCCTATCAAACTACCAATGGCATTTTTCACAGGGCTAGAACAAAAAATTTCACAATTTGTATGGAAACACAAAAGACTGCGAATAGCCAAAGCAATCTTGAGACAGAAAAACAGAGCGGGAGGAATCTGACTCCCTGACTTCAGACTATACTACAAAGCGACAGTAATCAAGACAGTATGGTACCAGCACAAAAACAGAAATATAGATCAATGGAACAGGACAGAAAGCCCAGAGAAAACCCACACACATATGGTCACCTTATCTTTGATAAAGGAGGCAAGAATATACAGTGGAGAAAAGACAGCCTCTTCAATAAGTGGTGCTGGGAAAAATGGACAGCTACATGTAAAAGAATGAAATTAGAACACTCCCTAATGCCATATACAAAAATAAACTCAAAATGGATTAAAGACCTAAATGTAAGGCCAGACACCATCAAACTCTTAGAGGAAACATAGGCAGAATAATCTATGACACAAATCATAGCAAGATCCTTTTTGACCCACCTCCTAGAGAAATGGAAATAAAAACAAAAATAAACAAATGGGACCTAATGAAACTTAAAAGTTTTGCATAGCAAAGAAAACCATAAAAAAGACCAAAAGACAAATCTCAGAATGGGAGAAAATATTTGGAAATATTTTCCAAACTGACAAAGGATTAATTTTCCAAACTGACAAAGGATTAATCTCCAAAATACACAAGCAGCTCATGCAGCTCAAAATCAAAAAAGCTAACAGCCCAATCCAATATGGGCAGAAGTCCTAAATATACGTTTCTCCAGAGAAGATATACAGATTGCCAACAAACACATGAAAAGATGCTCAACATCACTAATCATTAGGGAAATGCAAATCAAAACTACAATGAGGTATCACCTCACTCCGGTCAGAATGGCCATTATCAAAAACTCTACAAACAATAAATGCTGGAGAGGGTGTAGAGAAAAGGCAACCCTCTTGTACTGTTGGTGGGAATGTAAATTGATACAGCCACTAATGGAGAACACTGTGGAAGTTCCTTACAAAACTAAAAATAGAATTACCATATGACCCACCAATCCCACTACTGGGCATATACCCTGAGGAGACCATAATTCAAAAAGAGACATGTATCCCAATGTTCACTGCAGCAGTATCTACAATAGCCAGGACATGGAAGCAACTTGAGTGTCCATCAACAGATGAATTGATAAAGAAGATGTGGCACATATACACAATAGAATATTACTCAGCCATAAAAGAAATGAAATGGATGGCCATAGAGTCTGTCATACAGAGTGAAGTAAGTCAGAAAGAGAAAAACAAATACCATATGCTAGCACATATATATGGAATCTAAAAAAAAAAAAAAAAATGGTTCTGATGTACCTAGAGGCAGGACAGGAATAAAGATGCAGACAGACATAGAGAATGGACTTGAGGACACAGGGAGGGGGAAGGGTAAGCTGGGATGAAGTGAGAGAGTAGCATTGACATATATACACTATTAAATGTAAGATAGCTAGCTATTGGGAAGCAGCTGCATTGCACAGGGAGATCAGCTCGAAGTTTTGTGACCACCTGGTGGGGTGGGATAGGGAGGGTGGGAGGGAGATGCAAGAGGGAGGGGAAATGGGGATATATGTATACATATAGCTGATTCACTTTGTTATACAGCAGAAAGTAACACAATATTGTGAAGAAATTATATTACAATAAAGATGTTAAAAAAAGCTATTCTTAGCTTGTTATTTTTTTCCACATATTTTAGATGGGAAAAAAATACTAAATCTTGTATTAATACACACTATGTAGCCTTGGGCAAATTATTTATCCTCATTTATAAAATTGAAATTATAGGTCTTACTTCATAGGTTTGTTGTGAAGACTAAATAAGTCCAATCATGTTAACCTTAATATAGTGTATGATACATAGTAGGCACTCAAATATATCAGCTATCATTATCATCACCATTACTCTTGACTTAAAGGATAATAGGAATACTTTTATTTTCACATTCTATGTTTCTAGATATCACTATGATTTATGTGCACAGGAGTGGCTGAAAACGGCAAAAAAAAGAATAGGGACCAGGAGACCACCCACTTCTACATGAATAGCCAAGAATGTCTAACATTAAATCATTAAAAAATAGTAAGATATGGCTGACATATTCATACTTAACTTTTAGTATAAAGATGTGACCACAAGGCATAGATAATATAAGAAATATAACATATTCAATGGATTCTTCTTAGATGATTGACTCATAAAATATGTCTACAAAGTCAGAGAATAGTTTGCAAGGAGAAGAGAATGGAGTCTGTTGTAAAAATTAGAGTAGCAGGTGTCTGTTTCCACATTTGTGGAAGATTAGAGTTTCTAGACAGTCCTCCTACCACAAAGAAACAAGACCAGTATTAAAAAGTACTTTTTTAATGAATACTGACCTCACAGTGTACAAGAACTATCAAATCCCCACACCTCCAAAACCTAACATATATTCTCTCCCTGCCCATCTCATACCTATGCACGCATGCATACATACATATAAACATTTATACCATGGGCTAAATTCTAATTGGTAAGCAATGAATAGTAGGGATAGGAATTACTCTGAGGGATAATACTGATAAAAGCAATATGATCCAGAGCTTGCTAAAGGAAGTTTCAAGGTACAGGATCTGATTCTGAATTCTCTGCCTTAAGTCAGGGACCTTGGTTAGTAACACCCTTTGGATTACAGCAAAAACAACTGAAAACGCTCTCTAAAGGAAAGCACACACTTTTTAAGTGGTCCACCACTAACCTTATAGATTAATATTAAGTAAATATGAGCTTATGATCAGAGATCACCAAACATACAAACCAACAAGTCAGCATAAGAGAAAGTTAGCAGAAACCACATATTTGGCTATCAAATGTTTAGGATATGGGAATTGTCAAAGATGGTATATAAAATTACTCCAAATAAATGTGTCAGTAAACATGAAAGGCAATTACAAATATAAGCAAATATAAAAAGAACGTAAACAAAATGAACACACAGATTTTGAATAAGAACTAACTAGGACATTTTAAATTGAAAAACTTCTGTTGAACTGGAAAATTCAGAGGACAGGTGAAATATCAGATTAGATGCAGCCAAAGAGAAAAATAATAAAATGCATGTTAGAGATGCTTGAATAAAGCATGAAGACAAAAAGAAATAAAAGCATGGAAAACAATTATAATAAATGTACATGGACTAACGTTGGTAGTTAAACAGACATTATTATGGATGTTATTTTTTAAATCCAATTATATGTTGTTTCCAATAAAAACACCTGAAGTAACAGGACATTGGAAAATTGAAGGAAAAGATATCTAGCAAATACTAAACAAGAAAAACTTGGGTGCATAAATATTTACAATCGTTATATCTTCTTCTTGGATTGATCCCTTGATCATTATGCAGTGTCCTTCTTTGTCTCTTGTACTAGACTTTATTTAAAGTCTATTTTGTCTGATATGAGAATTGCTACTCCAGCTTTCTTTTGATTTCCATTTGCATGGAATATCTTTTTCCATCCCCTCACTTTAAGTCTATATGTGTCCCTAGGTATGAAGTGGGTCTCTTGTAGACAGCATATATATGGGTCTTGTTTTTATATCCATTCAGCCAGTCTATGCCTTTTGGTTGAAGCATTTAATCCATTTACATTTAAGGTAATTATTGATATGTATGTTCCTATTCCCATATTCTTAATTGTTTTGGGTTTGTTTTTGTAGGCCTTTTCCTTCTCTTGTGTTTCTTGCCTAGAGAAGTTCCTTTAGCATTTGTTGTAAAGCTGGTTTGGTGGTGCTGAACTCTCTCAGCTTTTGCTTGTCTGTAAAGGTTTTAATTTCTCCATCAAATCAGGAGCACCTCAATACATAAGGCAAATACTAACAGCCATAAGAGGGAAAATCGACAGTAACACATTCATAGTAGGGGACTTTAACACTCCACTTTCACCAAAGGACAGATCATCCAAAATGAAAATCAATAAGGAAACACAAGCTTTAAATGATACATTAAACAAGATGGACTTAATTGATATTTATAGGACATTCCATCCAAAAACAACAGAAGACACATTGTTCTCAAGTGCTCATGGAACATTCTCCAGGATAGATCATATCTTGGGTCACAAACCAAGCCTTGGTAAATTTAAGAAAACTGAAATTGTATCAAGTATCTTTTCTGACCACGCTATGAGACTAGATAGCAATTACAGGAAAAGATCTGTAAAAAATACAAACACATGGAGGCTAAACAATACACTACTTAATAACGAAGTGATCACTGAAGAAATCAAAGAGGAAATAAAAAATACCTAAAAACAAATGACAATGGAGACATGACGACCCAAAACCTATGGGATGCAGCAAAAGCAGTTCTAAGAGGGAAGTTTATAGCACCCTACCTTAAGAAACAGGAAACATTCTCAAAAAAACAATCTAAACTTCCACCTAAAGCAATTAGAGAAAGAAGAACAAGAAAACCCCAAAGTTAGCAGAAGGAAAGAAATCATAAATAACAGAACAGAAATAAATGAAAAAGAAATGAAGGAAACAATAGCAAAGATCAATAAAACTAAAAGCTGGTTCTTTGAGAAGATAAACAAAATTGATAAACATTAGCCAGACTCATAAAGAAAAAAAGGGAGAAGACTCAAATCAATAGAATTAGAAATGAAAAAGGAGAAGTAAAACTGACATTGCAGAAATACAAAAGATCATGAGAGATCACTGCAAGCAACTCTATGTCAATAACATGGACAACCTGGAAGAAACGGACAAATTCTTAGAAAAGCACAACCTTCTGAGACTGAACCAGGAAGAAATATAAAATATGAACAGACCAATCACAAGCACTGAAATTGAAATTGTGATTAAAAATATTCCAACAAACAAAAGCCCAGGACCAGATGACTTCACAGGTGAATTCTATCAAACATTTAGAGAAGAGCTAACACCTATCCTTCTCAAACTCTTCCAAAACATAGCAGAGGGAGGTACACTCCCAAACTCATTCTATGAGGCCACCATCACCCTGATACCAAAACCAGACAAGGATGTCACAAAGAAAGAAAATTACAGGCCAATATCACTGATGAACATAGATGCAAAAATCCTCAACAAAATACTAGCAAACAAAATCCAACAGCACATTAAAAGGATCATACACCATGATCAAGTGGGGTTTATTCCATGAATGCAAGGATTCTTCAATATACACAAATCAATCACTGTGATACACCATATTAAGCAATTGAAGGAGAAAAACCATATGATCATCTCAATAGATGCAGAAAAAGCTTTCGACAAAATTCAACACCCATTTATGATAAAAACCCTGCAGAAAATAGGCATAGAGGGAACTTCCCTCAACATAATAAAGGCCATAAATGACAAACCCATGGCCAACATCATCCTCAATGGTGAAAAACTGAAAGCATTTCCAATTCCACTAAGATCAGGAACAAGACAAGGTTGCCCACTCTCACCACTATTATTCAACATAGTTTTGGAAGTTTTAGCCACAGCAATCAGAGAAGAAAAGGAAATAAAAGGAATCCAAATTGGAAAAGAAGAAGTAAAGCTGTCACTGTTTGCAGATGACATGATACTATACATAGAGAATCCTAAAGATGCTACCAGAAAACTACTAGAGCTAATCAATGAATTTGGTAAAGTAGCAGGATACAAAATTGATGCACAGAAATCTCTTGCATTCCTATACACTAATGATGAGAAATCTGAAAGTGAAATTAAGAAAACACTCCCATTTACCACTGCAACAAAAAGAATAAAATATCTAGGAATAAACCTACCTAAGTAGACAAAAGACCTGTATGCAGAAAATTATAAGACACTGATGAAAGAAATTAAAGATGATACAAATAGATGGAGAGATATATCATGTTCTTGGATTGGAAGAATCAATATTGTGAAAATGACTATACTACCATAAGCAATCTACAGACTCAGTGCAATCCCTATCAAATTACCAATGGCAATTTTTATAGAACTAGAACAAAAAATCTTAAAATTTGTATGGAGATACAAAAGACCCCGAATAGCCAAAGCAGTCTTGAGGGAAAAAAACAGAGTTGGCGGAATCAGACTACCTGATTTCAGACTATACTACAAAGCTATAGTAATCAAGACAATATGGTACTGGCACAAAAACAGAAAGATAGATCAATGGAATTGGACAGAAAGCTCAGAGATAAACCCACGCACATATGGTCACCTTATCTTTGATAAAGGAGGCAGGAATATACAGTGGAGAAAGGACAGCCTCTTCAATAAGTGGTGCTGGGAAAACGGGACAGGTACATGTAAAAGTATGAGATTAGAACACTCCCTAACACCATACACAAAAATAAGCTCAAAATGGATTAAAGACCTAAATGTAAGGCCAGAAACTGTCAAACTCTTAGAGGAAAACATAGGCAGAACATTCTATGACATAAATCACAGCAAGATCCGTTTTGACCCACCTCCTAGAGAAATGGCAATAAAAACAAAAATAAACAAATGGGACCTAACGAAACTTCAAAGCTTTTGCACAGCAAAGGAAACCATAAACAAGACCAAAAGACCATCCTCAGAATGGGAGAAAATATTTGCAAATGAAGCAACTGACACAAAGGATTAATCTCCAAAACATACAAGCAGCTCATGCAGCTCAATAACAAAAAAAAAACAACCCAATCCAAAAATGGGCAGAAGACCTAAACAGACATTTCTCCAGAGAAGATATACAGATTGCCAACAAACACATGAAAGAATGCTCAACATCATTAATCATTAGAGAAATGCAAATCAAAACTACAATGAGGTATCATCTCACACCGGTCAGAATGGCCATTATCAAAAAATCTAGAAACAATAAATGCTGGAGAGGGTGTGGAGAAAAGGGAACACTCTTGCACTGTTGGTGGGAATGTGAATTGGTACAGCCACTATGGAGAACAGTATGCAGGTTCCTTAAAAAACTACAAATAGAACTACCATATGACCCAGCAATCCCACTACTGGGCATATACCCTGAGAAAACCATAATTCAAAAAGAGTCATGTACCAAAATGTTCATTGCAGCTCTATTTACAATAGCCAGGAAACTAACACACCATTGTAAAGCAATAATACTCCAATAAAGATGTAAAAAAAAAAGACTTCAGAGACCTAAAAAAAAAAGAAAAAGTTTGGCTAGCTATAGTATTGCCAGACACAGCACTTTAAACATAAAGCTATACTGACTTTATTTTCTTTAAAAAGCATTATTAGAGATAAAAAAAGTCACTGCACAATTGTAAAAGGTTCAATTCAAACTTATATATGCCTAATAAGTTAGCCTGAAAATAGATGAAACAAAAAATTTGAATACTGTAATTGTAAAAATTATAATGTAAAATTGAAAAGGGATAGAGTGACAGAGATATATTCATGTTTCAAGTAAGTGACCTAGTAAGCAAAAAATTAGTAAATATAGAGTTGATTTGAACAAGATAATCGGCAAGTTTGATTTAACAGGCATATAGAAACCTGTATACCATAGTTAAAGAATGTACCTTCTGTTTAAACATACATGAAACATTTTTTTTAACTGACCACATAATAGACCATACAGGTAATACCAAAATATTTCAAAGAATGGGTATCGTATAGATCATGTTCTCCAACTACAGTGAAATTAAATTAGAATTTAAATTAGAATTTAATAAACAAAAATCAGTAAGTCTGAATATATTCATAAAATTTTAAACGCATTTCTAAACTATAAGTCAAAAAAGAAATCATGATGAATTTATACATACTTAGAATTTAGAATTTTAAATGACATGAAAAATACCTATCAAAATTTGTGAGACACAATAAAATGATACCTTGAAGTAAATCGATAGTCTTAAACAATAAAATTAGAAAAGAAAAAATCCTGGATGTTATTGAGCTAACAGGCAGTTTACATTATAAATAGAACAGCATGAGTAAATTGGAAAGGAAAGGAGAGAGAGAGAGCAGAAATTAATGAAATAAAAATGAGATTGAAAGCAAAGAGTTGATCATTTAAAAGACAAATGCAATAGACAATATTCCAGTGAAATTGGGCCATTATGAAGAAGTGTAAATAGATAATATCAGAAATAAAACAAGGCAGAAGTATAGCTATTGACAGAACTTAAAAGAAAGTGCTATGAGACTAATTTAAGCTAATTAATTTTACTACTACTAAAAGAAATGGTCAGATATCTAGAAAAACACACTTTTTAAAATACCTTCAAAAAGATTTTTTTAAAAGTCTGATTACCGTTGGAAAAATCAAATAGTTAAATATCTTTCCACAAAGGAAAGATGAAACCCAGATGGTTTTCTAGGTGGGATCTCCCATGCTTTCAAAATATAGATCATTCCAACATTATATAAAATCTTCCAGAGAATGGGAAAAGAAATAATACAGTTCCAACAAATTCTGTATGGTGAATAAAACCCTGGTATCAAAATTAGACAAATATAATCAAAGGAAGATCATTTCACTCCTGAAAATATATGCATGGAATGGAATCTAGCAGTGTGTTTAAAAAAAAAAGGAAAAACCTTGATCAAGTTTGGTTTAGTGTTACAAAACTCATAAAAGGAATTCACAGGATTAAATTAATTGTATGATCATTTCAATATCTGCAAAATTTTTTAATAAAAAAGCATACATTTTTTAAGTCTCAGAAAACTATGATGATAAGTTTATCTGCCAAGAACCTATGTCAAATATTATTCCTAATGGTGAAACTGCACAAGTATTCCTTTCAAAATCCAGGATAAAAGGCTACCATCATCATTTCTATTCAACGTTCGACAAGGTTTTTGTCTTGCTTTAAGACAAAAGAAAGAAAAAGAGAAAAACGAGAGAAAGTTATAAGGATTGAAGAAGAGGGGGAATAATAGCCATAATTCACAAGTGATATAAATATCCACAGGTAAATTATAAGGATTAGTTAGAGCAATGAATCAGGTGGCTAGATTTAAAATCAATAATCCAAATAATCTAATGCATTTCTCTCAATCAACATCATAGACCATACACTAATAAAAGAGGTAAATGAAAGTTGTGCATGACCAGCTTTGAAAGAAAATATTATATACTACTGAAAGAAATTTTTAAAAGACCTTCATAAATAGACAGATAATTGTTTTATAATTACTTGACATGCTGGTCTAAAATTTTTATGGAAGAGCAAAGGTCCAAGAATAGCCAAAATACTCTTGAAGAAAATTAGATGGAGTTATATATCCTATGAATTATGATGATCTATTATATAGCTATAAAATTTGAACTAATATGAAATTGGCACATGGACTAAATAAAAAGTATTGATTAATGAAACAGCGGGATGATTTGCACATACCAGTGCAAACAGAAACTTTATATACAGCATTGCAGATTCTAATGAAAGGAGGTAAACTAGTCAATGCGTGATCTGAGGAAACTGGACATTCACAGAGAAAAGGAACTTACAAAACTAGATCCCTATGTGATACCACATCAAAAAAATTATGCCAAATGGTTTAGAGATTTAAATGTGAAAAGACAAATTTTTAAATATTTACAAGGAAACAGGATAATACACTCAGACTTTTGAGCTACAGAAGGCTCAGAAGGCTATAATTTCTTTAATAAGATACAAAATTGCTAAACCTAAAATTATAAATTCAGCTACAGCATACATTTTCACACACACAAAACAATTAACACTAAGGAACAAATTATTAACAGATATTTACAATACATATAAACCAAAAAGGGTTTGGTATCAAGAAGTTATAAAGAACATTAAAAGGCAGTAAGAAAACGAAAAATACCACAGCAGAAAAATAGGCAATGTTTTCTTCATTTCTTTCATTCCTCTCCAAAAAGGAAATATAAATGACCAGTAAATGTATAAAAAGACATCCAAACTCATTAGTGACCAGGGAACTGAAAATTATTGCTATAATGAAATATATTAAATTTAGATTGGCAAAAATGAGAAATTTGAAGATCCTGGTATTAATAGTGACATAATCAAAACAAATGCTTATACACTATTGATTAAAGGTATAAATTGGTACCACTTTAGAAAACAATTTGGTATTTCTTATAAAGTTAAACATAAGCACATTTAGTGGCATGCAATTCTAACCGTAGGAATATACCTTAGCTCTTATAATAAAGTTCATAATAGAAAACAGCTGGAATCAGCCCAAATATTCACTGACAGGATATAGATATGTGAACTGTGGATGAAATATTGTACAGCAGTGAAAATGCATGAACTAAAGCTCAAAAATAAGCATAATCAAGCAATTTCTTTTAGGAATATATACATATACAATAAAACTATTTTTCAAAAGATGGAAGGAACTGCCACATACAAAATTCATGCTATTGGTTACCTCTTGGGGAAGTGCAAGGGAGAGAATAAGGACTTAGCACAGGCCATAGAACAGTACCGAAAAATTTCTAATTCTTAAATCTGGTGGTGGATTCATGACTACTCTTTTTTTTTTTTGCTTTAAATTTGCATATAAGTTTTTATGTACTATTTTGTATGGATCAAATATTACACAATAAAACACTTTAAAATGCCAAGCTCTGCATAGCACTTGATATTTAGAAATTAATTGGTACATAAATATTAGCTCTTATTATTCTTTAAAACTTAGAGCAGAATCAAATAGTGACACTAACCATTAATTAATAATCAAAATGATTGTGTAAATTAAAAGGAAGATAATCGAGACATCATTTTAAATAATTCAGTAAACAATTATACAAGCTATATTTTATTTACCAAATAACTTACCTAATGTGTCACATTTCTCTCTAGCTCCACAAATGTCTTCCCTTAAAACAAAAAATTTTGAAGCATTTTCAGAAAATATTTTTGCAACATGCCAAAACAAAGATAAAGAAGCTTTAACTATGACATGACTATTACCCTAAACCTAGAGTAATACACCATTTTTGCATATCAATAAGCAATAGGTGCTATATAAAAGTGATTGCTGTGAACAGCTGAAGCTTAACCAAGTTCAATGAAAAGCTTTCTAAGTGTATTTTTCTCCTCTCTGCCTTTATTTATGCAGTAGTATATGCAATATACTCTTGATGTTTCAATGCCTTTATGAACTTCGGCTATTATTCTCAGCTGCAAAATAATGATGTTCTCAGATGTTACCAAGTTGCTTAAATTTTTTCCTTCTTAAATTACTTAGTCCTTAAACATTCATTATGACAGTTCTCTAGTCTCCTTCCTCATGGTCTCCTCTTACAGCCCTTTTCTTCCCTCCCATCATTAATCTGTTATCTTCAGTCTTTGCTGCTTGGCCTCTAACTATAACCCAGGGCAGTACCATGGATTGGTAATAGAATACTCTGTATAAATTTGAGTCAATTCTGTTTTAGTTTAGAAAAGAAATAAAGCACATGGACAATATGTCAGCTGTTTTACATGGACTAAAGGTTTTCATTTCAGGGTTCTAGAAAGCCAAAATTTCTCTGAGTCTGACCCTCAAGTAAAAGATTTTTCCCCCTTGGCCAAGCAACCAACTGAAACAAACAACAAACTCAGGATCTAAATATTCTGGTAGCATGACCGTTGCTGAAACAAAGATGTGAATTAACAATGTATGGTGGTACATGTAAAATGGATACTCATTTTATAATAGCAGCAGCTGCATATAAATAAATAGGTTTGAGAAAAACCCTAGCAAAAGCAGCCCGGTAATTAAGTCATGTGTTGAGCATCAAAACAAGGAGCAGATAGATATTTTTAAGTATAGGGCGTCCAGAATAAATTCAAAGGCTTTCTTTTACAAGCGATTTAAAGGTCAAGTTAGGGAAGAAACAAAACGCGTTCTCAGTTCCATAACTATATTAATTTCCAAGTAATTTTCCTAATTCTTACTCTGTCACTAATATAATAAGGAAATTATCTTGTTTATGTCAAACCATTACTTAGCAACCTAACGTTGCTAATTTCCTAAGGAATCAGGCCAGTGTTCTGGTCTGAAAAAAACAGAAGAATGCTTTCATTCAATGGTATCTTTTGTAATACAAGTTCTCATAGAACGTTTCCATGTATTATCGATAAAGAATTAACGTAAGAAGAAGTACTGGTGATCACACAGGAGATAAAGGGTAAACAATTTCATTGCAAGCGTTATTTCTAGAACTGTACCTAGTGATAAGAACAGCAGTATCATGGTGGGATGGGTGGGCATCATCTAGAACATTCTGAGTTTGCTGCCATAAACAGAAGTTGCGTAACGTGGTAGCCGCATTAAAACTGATGACTGGTCCTTCCTACACACAAAAAATCAGCAATTTAACATTACGTCAAAACATTCATGCCCTTTTTCCTTCCAAGCCTGTCAATGTTTATGCAATTCATTAAATAGCATTTTCACAGGCAAAGGAAGAAGTGGTATCATCTCTCCCTCATATCTAAAACATATTTCAGCAATACTTAAAACACTGTGATCAAAACACAAAAATTAGACCTTCCAAAATTTGGGATTGAAAAGCTAACTTCTGAAAATTACTATATTTTAAATCTTTCAACAGTAGGATTATAAAAGTGAATACCTCAATGTTTTCAACCTTAAATTTTTAAATTGTTTATTAATTTTTGTTACTTCCTCTGTTGTCATTCCATTTTGTTTCCATCACGACAGAAAAAGTTAACCCCACTCCTTTTCAAATCAAGTTTTGTAATATACATTTTTAAAATATCTCATTTCTAATAAGAGTTTTAATGATCTCTCTATATATTCCCGCTAAGAGCCTACTACAGCTAGGATTACTACTTTTAGAACTGTTTCTTACCTGTTCATCATGAATTATAACTAATTTTACAATTACTATATTTATAAGATTTCCAATACTTGAGTCCTTGTAGATCGCTGCAACCTGCAAGGAAAAAAATATAAGATTAGATGCCTAAAATGAACACCTTTTCTCAAAAAGTAAATTGAAACCAGTCTGAGCCAGAGCATCAATTCTCCAATTTAGCTGCACACTGGAATCTCCTAGGGAGCTTTTCACAAATCCCTAAGCTCACGCCACATCCCTTATCAATTAAATCAGAATCTTAAGGGTTGCGACCCAGGCATCAGCATCTTTTAAAATTCCCTGGCTTTTTAATGATTCCAATGTGAAGCCAAGTTTGAGAAACAGTATCTTAAATCTTGCTACTGAGATTCACTCATTGATCAGCAGCATTTGTATCACCTAGAGCTGATTAGAAATAAGGAATCTCAGGCCCCACCCTGGACAGGTGAGTCAGAATCTATATTTTAACAAGATCCTCAAGTGATCTGAACACGCATTAGAGCTTGGAAAATACTGTTCTAGATGATTCAGCAAAAAATTCACTACATTCTGTGTCACAATCCACAATTTATGTGTCCACAATACACCATAAAAATAAATATAGGGGGCTTCCCTGGTGGCGCAGTGGTTGAGAGTCCGCCTGCCGATGCAGGGGACACGGGTTCGTGTCCCGGTCTGGGAAGATCCCACATGCCACGGAGCGGCTGGGCCCGTGAGCCATGGCCGCTGAGCCTGCACGTCCAGAGCCTGTGCTCCGCAACGGGAGAGGCCACAACAGTGAGAGGCCCGCGTACCGCAAAAAAAAAATAAAATAAAAACAAGGTCATCTTGCTCATTTAATTGTATGCACCTCCTATTGTTTTATGTACTGACCTTTATAATCTATGTGCTCACACTCTATACATACATACCTTTTATAATATTTGGATATTCAGAGGTGCTTTTATTGAATAACTATTCAATTAAGCTGAATTGTGAATCAGGCAGATGAATGACCAGAAGGCCCACGTGTTACTTCAGAGGCTTTCCCAGTTAGCATGCACAACATGCTTCTCTTATTCCTAAAAGTACCACCCCATATTAGGTCACCATAATGGTAGGGTATCCATGTTTGCTACTTCCTCATAAACACATAACTAGAAATAATATTTACTGAATGTTTACTATGTTTGTGATGTGATCTAAGTTTAAATGTATTAATTCATTTAGTAATTCTCACAACAAATCCTATGAGCTAGAAACTATTGTATCCATTTTACGGATGAGAAAACTAAGGTACAGAGAAGTTAAGTAACGGACTCAAGGTTAGGTGGCTGGTAAGCAACAGAACAATTTCCATCCAAGGCAGTCTAGCTTCAGCTCTGACTACTTTATCTGATCTTATGGAGCTTCAGCATTCTACCCTAAGTATTTCCTAATTAGCTCTTGGTACAAAAGTTATTTCAGAACCCTGATGTGGTTCATGCCCTAGCCCCTGACACTGTCCTGCTATAGTCACTTGAGCATGGCCTCAGAAGTCCTACATAGTCAGGAGACCTGGGTTTTAGTTCTAGCTCTTATCAGTTACAAGCCCGTTGTCTAACTCTAGAAATGGATGTATCTACTTTTTGGCTCAATACCACAACTACACTGAGGCACTGAGCACCCTCCGTCACAGTGCCCTGGTGTGCCGGATTAGTATTTACCAGATGCTGTTGGGGAAGGGGTGTGAAAACGTTGGTTTTAAAGAACAAAATCATTCCACAGTTTGAGAAAAGTTGAGTAAAAAAATTAAACAGATGCCTTCATGGAGTCTTGAATAGGCTAACATATATGCATAAATATTAAATCTACAAGAGAGGTATTACATGCAGCATCTCACACAACTACTTGGCCAAGTCCTCTCTTCCCTTTCATGGAACATGCCGAAGGACGAGTATCGCATCCCAGACTACACTGTAGGAACTGCTAGGTTAGATTTGTAAGGTAGCTTTTGTTTTATAAAATCATGGAATATTGTTAAATTTTACTGTAATCACTCCACTTTAGAGTGCTATATATTAGAACTTTTATTGATCCAGTTAAAATGTATTCAATCTTTTATTCTTTTTTTATCTTTTAAAAAATTTTTATTTCATTTATTTTTTTATACAGCAGGTTCTTATTAGGTATCCATTTTATACATATTAGTGTGTATCTGTCAATCCCAACCTCCCAATTTATCCCACTACCACCCCCACCACCAGTTCCCCCTTAATGTCCATACGTTTGTTCTCTACATCTGTGTCTCTATTTCTGTCCTGCAAACTGGTTCATCTGTACCATTTTTCTAGGTTCCACATATATGAGTTAATGTACGATATTTGTTTTTCTCTTTCTGACTTACTTCAGTCTGTATGATAGTCTCTAGATCCATCCACATCTCTACAAATGACCCAGTTTCATTCCTTTTTATGGCTGAGTAATATTCCATTGTACACATGTATCACATCTTCTTTATCCATTCATCTGTGAATGGACACTTAGGTTCCTTCCATGACCTGGCTATTGTCAATAGTGCTACAATGAACATTGGGGTGCATGTGTCTTTCTGAATTATGTTTTTTTCTGGGTATATGCCCAGTAGTGCGATTGCTGGGTCATATGATAATTCTATTTTTAGTTTTTTAAGGAACCTCCATACTGTTCTCCATAGTGGCTGTATCAATTTACATTCTCACCAACAGTGCAAGAGGGTTCCCTTTTCTCCACACCCTCTCCAGCATTTGTTGTTTGTAGATTTTCTGATGATGCCCATTCTAACTTGTGTGAGGTGATAACTCCCCGTAGTTTTGATTTGCATTTCTCTAACAATTAGTGATGTTGAGAGGGTTTCATGTGTTTCATGGCCATCTGTATGTCTTCTTTGGAGAAATGTCTATTTAGGTCTTCTGCCCATTTTTTTGTTTGTTTTGTGGTTTTTTTTGTTTTTTTTTTGTGGTACGTGGGCCTCTCACTGTTGCGGCCTCTCCCGCTGCGGAGCACAGGATCCGAACGCGCAGGCCCAGCGACCACGGCTCATGGGCCCAGCTGCTCCGCGGCATGTGGGATCCTCCCGGACCGGGGCACAAACCTGTGTCCCCTGCATCGGCAGGCGGACTCTCAACCACTGCGCAACCAGGGAAGCCCTGTAAAAACTTTTAAGTATCATTAGATCCCATTTGGTTATTTTTGCTTTTATTTCCATTACTCTAGTTGGTGGATCAAAAAGAGATCTTGCTGTGATTTATGTCAAAGAGTGTCCTTCCTATGTTTTCTTCTAAGAGTTTTATACTGTCCACTCTTACATTTAGTTCTCTAATCCATTTTGAGTTTATTTTTGTGTATGGTGTTAGGGAGTGTTCTAATTTCATTCTTTTACATGTAGCTGTCTGGTTTTCCCAGCACCACTTATTGAAGAGACTGTCATTTCTCCATTCTTGCCTGCTTTGTCATAGATTAGTTGACCACAGGTGCGTGGGTTTATCTCTGGGCTTTCTATCCTGTTCCATTAACCTATACTTCTGTTTTTGTGCCATTACCATATTGTCTTGATTACTGTAGCTTTGTAGTATAGTCTGAAGTCAGGGAGTCTGATTCCGCCAGCTCCGGTTTTTTCCCTTAAGACTTCTTTGGCTATTCGGGGTCTTTTGTGTCTCCATACAAATTTTAAGATTTTTTGTTCTAGTTCCGTAAAAATTGCCATTGGTAGTTTGATAGGGATTGCATTGAATCTGTAGATTGCTTTCGGCAGTATAGTCATTTTCACAATATTGATTCTTCCAATCCAAGAACACGGTATTTCTCTCCATCTATTTGTATCATCTTTAATTTCTTTCAGCAGTGTCTTATAGTTTTCTGCATACAGGCCTTTTGTCTCCTTAGGTAGGTTTATTCCTAGGTATTTTGTTCTGTTTGTTGCAATGGTAAATGGGAGTGTTTCCTTAATTTCTCTTTCAGATTTTTCACCATTTGTGTATAGGAATGCAAGAGATTTCTGTGCATTAATTCTGTATCCTGCAACTTTAACCAATTCATTGATTAGCTCTAGGAGTTTTCTAGTGGCATCTTTAGGATTCTCTATGTATAGTATCATGTCATCTGCAAACAGTGACAGTTTTACTTCTTTTCCAATTTGTATTCCTTTTATTTCTTTTTCTTCTCTCATTGCTGTGGTAAAACTTCCAAACTATGTTGAATAAGAGTGGTGAGAGTGGGCACCTTTGTCTTGTTACTGATCTTCGAGGAAATACTTTCAGTTTTTCACCATTGACAATGATATTTCCTGTGGGTTTGTCATATATGGCCTTTATTATGTTGAGGTAGGTTCCCTCTATGACCACTTTCTGGAGATTTTTTATCATAAATGGGTGTTGAATTTTGTCAAAAGCTTTTTCTGCATCTATTGAGATGATCATATGGTTTTATTCAATTTGTTAATATGGTGTATCACAGTGATTGATTTGTGTATATTGAAGAATCCTTGCATCCCTCGGATAAATCCCACTTGATCATGGTGCATGATCCTTTTAATGTGTTGTTGGATTCTGTCTCCTAGGATTTTGTTGAGGATTTTTGCATCTATATTCATCAGTGATATTGGTCTGTAATTTTCTTTTTTTGTAGTATCCTTCTCTGGTTTTGGTATCAGGGTGATGGTGGCCTCACGGAATGAGTTGGGAGTGTTCCTTCCTCTTCAATTTTTTGGAAGAGTTTGAGAAGCATGGGTATTTGCTCTTCTCTAAATGTTTGATAGAGGTCACCTGTGAAGTCAACTGGTCCTTGACTTTTGTTTGTTGGAAGATTTTTAATCACAGTTTCAATTTCATTACTGGTGATTGGTCTGTTCATATTTTCTATTTCTTCCTGGTTCAGTCTTGGAAGGTTATACCGCTGTAAGAATTTGTCCATTTCTTCCAGGTTGTCCATTTTATTGGCATAGAGTTGCTTGTAGTAGTCTCAGGATGGTGGGTATTACTGCAGTTTCTGTTATAACTTCTCCTTTTTCATTTCTAATTTTACTGATTTGAGTCCTCTCCCTCTTTTTCTTGATGAGTCTGGCTAATGGTTTATCAGTTTTGTTTATCTTCTCCAAGAACAAGCTTTTAGTTTTATTGATCTATTGTTTTCTTTGTTTCTATTTCATTTATTTCTGCTCTGATCTTTATGATTTCTTTCCTTCAGCTAACTTTGGGTTTTGTTTGTTCTTCTTTCTCTAGTTCCTTTAGGTGTAAGGTTAGATTGTTTGAGATTTTTCTTGTTTCTTAAGGTAGGCTTGTATTTCTATAAACTTCCCTCTTAGAACTGCTGTTGCTGCATCCACAGATTTTGGATCATCATGTTTCCATTGTAATTTGTCTCCAGGTATTTTCTGATTTCCTCTTTGATTTCTTCAGTGAGCTTGGGTATTTAGTAACGTATTGTTTAGCCTCCATGTCTTTATGTTTATTTACGTTTTTTTCCCTGTAATTCATTTCTAATCTCATAGTGTTGTGGTCAGAAAAGATGCTTGATATGATTTCAATTTTCTTAATTTACTAAGGTTTTATTTGTGATCCAAGATGTGATCTATCCTGGAGAATGTTCCATGTGCACTTGAAAAAAAAAGTGTAATCTGCTGTTTTTGGATGGAATGTCCTATAAATATCAATTACATCTAGCTGATCTATTGTGTCATTTAAAGCTTGTGTTTCCTTATTAATTCTCTGTTTGGATGATCTGTCCATTGGTGTAAGTGAGGTGTTAAAGTCCCCCACTATTATTGTGTTACTGTTGATTTCCTCTTTTATAGCTGTTAGCAGTTGCCTTATGTATTGAAGTGCTCCTATGTTGGGTGCATATATATCTATAATTGTTATATCTTCTTCTTGGATTGATCCCTTGATCATTATGTAGTGTCCTTCCTTGTCTCTTGTAACATTCTTTATTTTAAACTCGATTTTATCTGATATGAGTATTGCTACTCCAGCTTTCTTTTGATTTCCATTTGCACAGAATGTGTTTTTCCATCCCCTCACTTTCAGTCTGTACGCGTCCCTAGGTCTGTAGTGGGTCTCTTGTAGACAGCATATATATGGGTCTTGTTTTTGTATCCATTCAGCGAGACTGTGTCTTTTGGTTGGAGCATTTAATCCATTCAGGTTTAAGGTAATTATCGACATGTATGTTCCTATGACCATTTTCTTAATTGTTATGGGTTTGTTTTTGCAGGTCCTTTTCATCTCTTGTGTTTCCCACTTAGAGAAGTTCCTTTAGCATTTGTTGTAGAGCTGGTTTGGTGGTGCTGAATTCTCTTAGCTTTTGCTTGTCTGTAAAGCTTTTTATTTCTCTGTCGAATCTGAATGAGGTCCTTGCCGGGTAGAGTAACCTTGGTTGTAGGTTATTCCCTTTCATCATTTTAAATATATCATGCCATTCCCTTCTGGCTTGTAGAGTTTCTGCTGAGAAATCAGCTGTTAATTTTATAGGGGTTCCCTTGTATGTTATTTGCCATTTTTCCCTTGTTGCTTTGAATAATTTTTGTCTTTAATTTTTGTCAATTTGATTACTATGTGTCTCCATGTGTTTCTCCTTGGGTTTATCCTGCCTGGGACTCTCTGCACTTCCTGGACTTTGGTGGCTATTTCCTTTCCCGTGTTAGGGAAGTTTTCGACTATAATCTCTTCAAATATTTGCTCAGGTCCTTTCTCTCTCTCTTCTCCTTCTGGGACCCCTATAATGTGAATGTTGTTGCGTTTAATGTTGTCCCAAAGGTCTCTTAGACTGTCTTCATTTCTTTTCATTCTTTTTTCCTTATTCTGTTCCGTGGCAGTGAATTCCACCATTTTGCCTTTCAGGTCACTTCTCCATTCTTCTGCCTCAGTTATTCTGCTATTGATTCCCTCTAGTGTAGTTTTCATTTCAGTTATTGTATTGTTCATCTCTGTTTGTTTGTTCTTTAATTCTTCTAGGTGTTTGTTCTTTAATTCTTCTAGGTTTTTGTTAAACATTTCTTGCATCTTCTCAATCTTTGCCTCCATTCTTTTTCCGAGGTCCTGGATCATCTTCACTATCATTATTCTGAATTTTTTTCTGCAAGGTTGCCTATCTCCACTTCATTTAGTTGTTCTTCTGGGGTTTTATCTTGTTCCTTTGCCTGGTACATAGTCCTCTGCCTTTTCATGTTGTCTATCTTTTTGTGAATGTGTTTTTTGTTCCAGAGGCTGCAGGATTGTAGTTCTTCTTGCTTCTGCTGTCTGCTCTCTGGTGGATGAGGCTATCTAAGAGGCTTGTGCAAGTTTCCTGATGGGAGGGACTGGTGGTGGGTGGAGCTGGCTGTTTCTCTGGTGGGCAGAGCTCAGTAAAAGTTTAATCTGCTTGTCTGCTGATGGGTGGGGCTGGGTTCCCTCCCTGTTGGTTTGGCCTGAGGACAACACTGGAGCTTACCCAGCTCTTTGGTGGGGCTAATGGTGGACTCTGGGAGGGTTCATGCCAAGAAGTACTTCCCAGAACTTCTGCTGCCAGTGTCCTTGTTCTCACAGTGAGCCACAGCCACCCCCACGCCTCTGCAGGAGACCCTCCAACAAGAGCAGGTAGGTCTTGTTCAGTCTCCTATGGGGTCACTGCTCCTTCCCCTGGGTCCCGATGCTCACACTACTTTGTGTGTGCCCTCCAAGAGTGGAGTCTCTGTTTCCCCCAGTCCTGTCGAAGTCCTGCAGTCAAATCCTCCTAGCCTTCAAAGTCTGATTCTCTAGGAATTCTTCTCCCATTTCCGGACCCCCAGGTTGGGAAGCCTGACATGGGGCTCAGAGCCTTCACTCCAGTTGGTGGACTTCTGTGGTATTAAGTGTTCTCCAGTTTGTCAGTCACCCACCCAGCAGTTTTATTTTGATTGTGCCCCTCTTACCAGCTCATTGTGGCTTCTCCTTTGTCTTTGGATGTGGGGTATCTCTTTTGTTGAGTTCCAGTGTCTTCCTGTCGATGATTGTTCAGCAGTTAGTTGTGATTCTGGTGCTCCCGCAAGAGAGAGTGAGTGCATGTCCTTCTACTCTTCCATCTTGAACCAATCCCCCAATCTTTTACTCTTTAAGTATTTGTTTCCCTGGCATATAGAATTCATATTGCTTTATAGTAGGTCTCATAAAATAGTAAACATTAATTCATAATTAGCAAAAGGAAAAGAAATGGTATGAATTGTTTAAATAGTTTAAGAAAATCCTAGGCAAAATAAAGTTCATGCAAAGCATGAAACAAATTATGTCGCTAGTAACTGACCAACTATTTTGAAATAATTTCCAAATAGTGCTTCAGCAAATGTTCATACATGGCATGTTTAGAGACTACCTTCTTTATTATTTTAGCCATTTTTTAAAATTAAGATAATTGACATATATCATTGTATTAGTTTTAGGTGTACAATGATTTGATATATGTACATATTGCAAAATAACCACTACAATAAGTTTGGTTAACATCTATCACCATGCATAGTTGCAATTTTTTTGGTTATGATAAGAACTTTTCAGATCTACTCTCTTAGCAACTTTCAAATATACAATACAGCATTGTTAACTGTAGTCATCATGCTGTACATTACATCCCCAGGAGTAATTTATCTTATAACTGTATATTTGTACCCTCTGACCACCTTCACCTTCAAAGTCATCTGTAAAGAACTGATTTTAACAAAGTGAACACATTTTGCTTACAGAGACCATTACTCTTATTAGAAAGATGTTTTCGTTTTTAAGTTAGAAAATGACATTCTGCATATGCACACAGTAAATATGTGCAAAGAATTAAGAACAGGTAGAGCACTGAGTTGAAGGGAAAGGTAACATAAATGGTTGAACATAAAGTACGAAAATAAATCATTAGTTTTTATTTTAGTGTGTTTGAAAATTTTCCCCATCCTAAATAACATCAGTAAAAGCAACTCAAAGAATTGAAAGCAATGATATTAAGTCAGTGTAATGTAGGTTAGGCTTTCTAGTTGATAAGTGTCTCTAATAGCAATTGTGTTTTAATAAATAGGGCTAATTCCTGAGAATCAAATGATGCTCTTGAAATTTACATTATTAAATCTGTAGCAAGGTGAATAGCATCAAGTCAAAACTTTGTAAACCCGAAGGAATGTGGAGTTTTCTGACACAGTAAGTATTTCCAAGATTAATTAAACAGTAAGTCATTGCATATCAAAATAAATCTGTTGAAAAAATAATAATGCATGTAAAATTACATTTTAACCTGATCATGTCACCCAAATTTTCTAAGGATAAAATTTTTGGAATAGCAAATAATTGAACATCTTTGCTCATTTAACACACACTTTTTTCATTAGATATACTATACACCACATATGTGCTCTTCCCAGCTAATTTTAATGTTATTTCCAGAAACTCTTTGAATAGAGATCACTAAGTTATTTTTGCAACATGAGTAAAGCACTCTAAAAGGTGAATTAAATCACACACACTATTTCTATATCACTGCACTCAGATATTTTTAAACTGTTGAAAGCAAAGGAAAAGTTTGAGAAGAGAGCATAATTGTTTACTTTGTACAGGATGAGTAAGTGTAGATAATCCTCTTTCTAAATTACGTGTGTAATCGATCTGCTCAATGCTGAAAGCATTCAGCAGTTTTTCCCACTATATCTGGAGCTCAACACAGAAACTCTTTCATCACTTTGAACTTTTCTTTAAATGGCTCTCAATCATATTCCAAGTCCAAATCACATATTCATGTCTTTTTCCTAAATTACTATGACCAAAAAACATTACCAATATCTCAAGTGTGTGCTTGAAATGCAGTTAATGCCTTTTTAAAAATTAGGACAAAGGGCTTCCCTGGTGGCTCAGTAGTTGAGAGTCCGCCTGCCAATGCAGGGGACACGGGTTTGTGCCCCAGTCCGGGAAGATCCCACATGCCGCGGAGTGGTTGGGCCCCTGAGCCATGGCCGCTGAGCCTGCACGTCCAGAGCCTGTGCTCCGCAACGGGACAGGCCACAACAGTGAGAGGCCCGCATACCGCAAAAAAAAAAAAAAAAAAAATTAGGACAAAATATGCAAAACTTGAATGCCTTCTTCTTCAACTGGAAACATCTGGGGACATTTATGTGGAAATAGTATTCCTCTTACTTCTTTAGAGCAATTTTGGAAATGGACTTCACAAGTGGAGATAAAACAAATTGGATTAGATTTGACTATCTCTGTGTAGTGTGACCAACTGTCCCAGTTTGCTCAGGACTAAGGGATTTCCAGAGACATGAGACTTTTAATACTAAAAGTAACAAAGTCCCAAAACAAGAGTCTGTCAACTCTTTCTCCAAGTTTCCATTCACCTTTAACATGGTTTACATCTACAAATATAGCTATGACCTCTTTTTTTCACTAATAAAATAACAATAACTGTCCAGAACCTGACAGAAAATCTGCTGACTTTCCTGCATCCTTATCTAAACATTCAACAGAAGAGAAAAAGAATAAAGAGAGCAAAAACCCCAGGTAATTTGAAGTCATCTGAAATTCGGCCTCTGAGGAGGAAAGAAAGTATATATAAAACCAAGACTACCTCAAAAGAGAGATTTACCCTCCTGAAACTTTCCTCCTGCCCCATCTGTATTTGGAATGTTCCCCTATTCCTCAACCTGTGGCAGTATCTCCCTGTGAATGAAAGCTTAACACAAACCAACTGACTACATCTACAAACATCTCGTCTAAACTGAATTTGGCTCTCCTAGTGGGACTAAAAATCTAGGAAATGGTATGTGCATGCACTGGTCTTCTGTTTCAAGCAATCTCAGAAGCAGATTTACTTTCCATGAAGTCAGAATGTCGGCTTTGTCCTTGATGAACTCTGGCTTTAAAACTCCCATGGACACAAGGTACATCACAATATCTTCTAAACAGTGATTACATTGATTTTTATGTAAAATACAGATGACAAAACTTTTCAGAGGATGGCATCATCACCAAAACTGTATTTGAGAGCTATCTGAAAATTACTCTTGTGCTCCTTGACTTCTTCTAGTCATTACTTCCAAAGCACTGATATGGGAGTTGTCACTTAACATGCTACAAAACCTGTTGCATTTATAAAATCTAATATTTTCCTTCAGTATCTCTATCCCCTCCCCAGTTTTCTTAATGAGTATCTGCTTTAACCATTTAAAATTGCCAAGGTTATCCCACACTGTTCCATATAATTGATATAATTTCCTACATATCAATCAACATCCTCCATGTCAATGTTCTCATTAGAATCCCTTCATAATGAGCATGCCACACCCATATCTAGATAATTATACATCTAGATAACTACTTCAGATTCGGAAGTTAAAAAGTCATCAGAATAAATCTGTATGTATAGCTCTGTTGTCATTTTAAAAATTCAACTCAAGTAAACAAAAGACATCTATACTGTACAAATTTAGGAAAATCATTTTGGATCATCTCTGGTTTTTGTCTGTTACAATGTCATTTATTTTGAAAAAAGTATCACTTTAATCACTTATTTACTCATTCTTTAACTAACTAATGAGTGACCATTTCATACCAGATACTGTGTTTAGGCAGCAGAGATCATGTATTCTTAGCACTTATAAGAATTTAAGATAAAATGTTATACGTAAGGAAAATAACAAAGTCTTAGGATCTTTAAGTCACAATGAAAGTAACTGGCGAGTTCTTGTTAAAGGAGATTTAAAATAGCCTATATATGTGTCCTGGTCAAGTTTTATCCACCAAGTAGGCCTGAATTCCCTACCTGTGAATAGAGATACTTCTAGCCATGAGATGTGTTCCAATATCCTGGATGTGTATAAACAGGGGACCATATAATTCATCAACTAAACCAAGATACTCCTGAGAATGAAAGAGGTACTTTTAGTAATTACTTCAAAACAGCAGGACTTAATCCAGCAATGTCCCAGACAGTAGATATATGTGTGTATATATGTATGTGGGTGCCTATATACGTGCATGTATATAGGACATAGAGTGCTACCACTAACACAGAACCAGTGTTCTTTACTGGCACTAGAATTCTGTTCTAACGATACTGGCACCACCATTGCTCAAAGAGATATTAACATCAGCTCAAAAGCTCTTATAACTACTGTGATCTTACACCCCAAATTTGCTAAAGCAGCTCTATTAGTAACAGGTTATCCTTTTATTGCCATAATACTTTTATAACTTAAAATATCATGTGTCCCAATTTGAGTTGGCGAATGCAGTAGTAGTAAAATTAGTATCCCCTCCTTCTGTGCAGAAATAAGATAAGGTTTAAAAATTCAGATTCAAAGGGCAAAAGATCAGTTCTACTAAGATCTTCCCTGTCACTAGGGGGCAGAAGCCATTCATGTGATGAAGTAAAGATTCAAGCAATTTCTGTAAGTGGCTTGTTTCAAAGATTTTAGATTTTTTAGAAAACTGTCCAAGTAACAGAATGGGATACTTGCTATATACATCTATTTAAACTAAATTTCAAGGAAATATTTTTGGCTTAAATATAGACAATTTGCTTACATCTAAAGTTCGGGAAAACATTTTAATTAAATGTGAAAAAATATTATGTTAAACACCTTAGAAAATACAAAGGACCCGTTAAGTTTACTTACAATTGACATTAGAGTTAGTACGTAGTGCTGCAAATTCTGTCCATGATGATGAACCATTTTAGCATCAGCTGTAACCATAACTTCCACATATCTTGGATACGACAAAAAACGTTTTTTCCTGGAATGTAATTGACTTCTTTCATCTTTCAATGATATATTTTTTGAAAAGTCTCCTAAAACCATTTCCTCCTTTATATTAAGATCTTCATTCATGTCGCTGTAGTTATGAAAGGGTAAAGTGGTTTTCTTTATTTGACTTTCTGGTGGGGGAAGAATACAACAATGTGGAGTCATTAAGTTGGAGGTGACTCAAAATACTGCACAGAATAGAATAACCAAAAATATTGAATACTTACACACCTGCTTCCAATATGAAATAAAAGGACAAAAAGAAATTATTTTAAAGTGTTATACCATATTATCATAAGCATTACTACTCACAGTAATATAATGTTCACATTTTCATAGATTGCACTAACAAAACTGTATGTAATACATGTCTTATTTTAACAGCTATGACTATTCAAAATATATATTAACCACTGGGCAGAAAATAAAAACAAATCAAAGAGAACTTTTGTTTTTTTCAGTAGGTAAATTAGGTCCTCAAGCCACTGATTGCATCTAATCTCATTACAGAGAAGTATTTTGTAGGATGAAACTTCATAAAATACAGAAAAGAAACATATTTTTTGTTATACAGCATGTGAAGAGCACCAACAGAAAATGAACCCATATAACAACAGACGGCTTTTCAAACCCAGAAAGTCAAAGGTTGATATAAATTGTATAATACTTGATTATATGAAATACCTGATTATTTTTATTACATTTCTTTATATATAAATACAGTGTTAAAACTGATGAAACCTTAGGGATTATTATGGCAACTACTTGAAGTCCTATGCATTTATAAAAGTCACTTCTAAATTCTTATTTGTGCTAATGGAAAAAAATTCACAGGCAGCATGAGTGTTTGCCCTCTTTCCTTCTCTTTAAATTTATTCCTCTACTCTCTTTCTTATTTTTCTCTTATAATTGTTTAGTGAAACTATTTAGAACAGAAAAGTGGACCAAAGACATCAGGTAAGAAGAAATAAAAGGTCCTGAATAACTCGTAAGGCAAATCATCAATACCACAACAATCAAGATTTAGTTGTACTATAAGGATTAGACAAAATATAAAACTATATTACAGAAATAATTCATTTCACTTAAAATTAGCAGCAATCCTATGGTTGTAAAAAAAGAAACAAAAGTCCTTGAACAATGTTTCCACAGATGAACTACTTCTTCTAATTCTTAAAACCATCCTGCCTTTTAATGTTACTATGCTCTTAAGTTTTAAAATTTATCTCAGTGGGAGATTGTGGGAATCTGGCAAACTGAATATACATTCCTAAAACTTTGTCCTGCCATATTTTTCCTAGGGTGATTCAACCACCAAAATATCCATGACGAATTATTAGACCCTGGAGAAGATCCCAGATATATCTGATGAATACAAACCTCAGATATATCAGAAAGAAGCTAAATATTCATGTTTTGTTTTATTTTTTCATCCACTTCATTCATTCAAAATAAACTTTCATTGAGTACCTACTCTATGTCAGCAAACATTTAGAAACTGAGGAGCAAACAGCATCTAGTAAGGCTTACACTCTCGTGGGAAGAGAAAAAATAAATGAACACATATTGAAGCACTTAAAGTTACCTCAAATTTGTTCTTAAATAACAATTCAACCAAAAGACAAAAAAAGTGACTCAACCTTACCAAAACGGCTAAAACTTAAAAGACTGATAATACCAAGTGTTGGTACAGCCACTTTGGAAAACTATCTGGCAATTTCTAAGTTAAGTTACACATGTACCCAACGGCTCTGCAATTACACTCCTAGATACATACCTAAGAGAGGGAAAATATATGTCCACAAAACACTTGTATAAGAATGTCCATAGCATGACCAATGGAACAGAATAAAGAACCAAGAAATAAACCCTCACATATATGGTCAAATGATCTTTGACAAGGGTGCCAAGGACACTACATGGGGAAAGAACAGGCTCCTCAACGAATGGTGTTGGAAAACTAGATATCTCCATATAGAAGAATGAAATTGGACCTTATCTTACAACATATATAAAAATTAACTCAAGGGCTTCCCTGGTGGCGCAGTGGTTGAGAGGCCGCCTGCCGATGCAGGGGACACGGGTTCGTGCCCCAGTCCGGGAAGATCCCACATGCCACAGAGTGGCTGGGCCTGTGAGCCATGGCCGCTGAGCCTGCACATCCAGAGCCTGTGCTCTGCAACGGGAGAGGCCACAACAGTGAGAGGCCACATATCACAAAAAAAAAAAAAATTAACTCAAAATGGATTAAGATCTAAAAGAAAGACGTAAAACTTTGAAACTCCTAAAAGAAAACAGACGAAAAGCTTCATGACAGCTGGTGTGGCAATGATGATTTGGATGTGACACCAAAGCACAGGCAATAAATGCAAAAAATAGACAAATACGACTACAAACTTTAAAATGTATGTGCATTAAAGAACACAATCCACAGAGTGAAAATGCAACCTATTGAATGGGAGAAGATATTTGCAAATCATATCTGATAAGGAGTTAAGCAGGTAATATACAGAAAAAAGAAATATATATATATATATATATACACATAAACTCTTACAACTCAATAAAAATAACCTGATTTCTTAAATGGTAGAAGGACTTGAATAGACATTTTACCAAAGAGAATATAAAAATGGACAACAAGCATATAAAAAAAGATGCTCAACATCACTTATCATTAGAGAAATGCAAATCAAAACTACAAACAGATATAATTTCACACCCATTAGGATGGCAACTATTTAAGAAAAAAAACAGAAAATAAGTGTCAATGAGGATATGGAGAAATTGGAACCTTTGTGAACTGTTGGTAAGATTATAAAATGGTGCAACAGCTACGGGTAACAGTATAAAAGTACTTAAAAAATTTACATATAGAACTACCATATGATCCAGCAATTCTACATCTCAGTATATATCCAAACAAATTAAAAACAGGGTCTTGAAGTAATAGTTGCACATCCATGTTCATTGCAGCATTATTCACAACAGCCAAAGGGTGGAAGCAACCCAAATATCTATTGATAGATAAATGTATAAATGAAATGTGGTATATGTATAAAATGGATTATTCAGCCTTAAAAAAGGAAATTATTTCATGCTCTGACATGGACGAACCTTGAGGATAGTATGCTAACTAAAAATAAGCCAGCCACAAAAATATAAATCCTGTATGATTCCACTTACAAGGTATCTAAAATAGTCAAAATCACAGAAACAAAGTTGAATGGTTAGTTACCAGGGCCTGTCAATATCTCACTACCTGAGATAGCCCCCAAAGTCTGTCCAGCCTGAGTGCTAAGAAATCAAACATCTCACTGGCTAGTAGTAAGTTAAACAACACATTTGATGAAGCACTATGTCTTGAAGGAGTCAGACTGATAGTAAGTTGGAATAGGTGGTTCTTTGCAGGCTGAAATAATGAAAGAAACAAATAGAATTCCAAACTGGAATGAAAACACTGGATATAGTAATATAGCACAGAAAAAAGAAAGTCTCTAGAACAAAAGAATATATAAATTTTAAATTCAATTCTGGAGTAATTAATCAATTGAAAAAGGAAAAAATAGCAAATATCAGGATCCTGTAAACATTAAGACCACATTATAAACAGCTTGATGCAAAAAAATTCAGAAATGTTTTCTAGAACATTTATGAAAAAAATACAACATCAAAACTGACCCATAAAGAATTAGAAAGCCTAATAGCCACATAACTTAAAAAAAACTGAACTCTAATCAAAATCCAGTCTCAAAGGGCTTCACCAGTAAATATGATTAAACATTTAAAGAAGAAATAGCTCTACTTTCTCAAATACTTTTCTAAGAATTAAAAAAAAAAAAAGAGGGAGAAAGATCCCAAACATGTTTTATGAGGATTTTAAATGACGATATATCAGAATATCTTCAAGATCTGGTTTTTATTTTTAAAACAGGACTCTTTAGGACACAAAAAATACTAACCATAAAGACTATTCATTTGAGTAAGTTAAGACTTTGAATTTGTGTTTACCACTATGGGAGTAGGAGAAGGTATCTGCAATAAATATAAAAGGGCTTGAGGAGTCAAGCTGGCAGTGTGGAAAGACGCAGAGTTCACATCTCCCCACAATTAGGGTGCCTGCCAGATGCTGGTAGGAGACCCCGACACCCAAGGAGACAGGAAGAACCCCCAAGCAAACCGGTAGGACGTGGGGGCACTGAGCAGGGAGGAGAAGTGGAGGCCAGACAGAACTGGTGCCCCTGAGGGATGACTGAGAGGGGGGAGGGGTTCTCATGCCTGGAGGAACCCTCAGGGGCTCGGACTGGGGGGAACAGACCCAGCATCTCCCTTGCCCAATCAGCTGGGGAAGTCTGCCCGGCTCTTGGGCCCGGTTCTACGCCCTCAGAGGTCACCTCTGGCCTGGGTTGGTCTTGGGGGCATAGAAGGGAGGACAGGAGAGAACAGGAGAGGCAGGCAGGAGGGTCCCTCCAGGACCAGAGGAGCAGGAAAGGAGTGGAGGGTGTTTGCCCCACCGAATTGGGCATGGGGAGCCTGTTGAGTTCCCAGGCCAGTCCCCCATCCTCCAAAGCCCCCTCCAGGCCACATGGGTCCTGAGAGCATAGGAGGGCAGCCAGAGAGATCAGGAGAGGCAGATGGGAGGGATCCTCCAGGACAGGAGGAGCAGGAGAGGAGCTGAGGGCATTTTCCCCACCCACTTGAGCCCAGGAAGCCTACTGGCCTCCCTGGTGGGGTCCCCCACCCTCTGAGACCAGGGGTGGGGGGCACACCTGGGCCTCTTCTGTTCTGTTGAGCCTAAGCCCCAACCCCCACACCCCAACCCACCCCGTTGAGCCTAAGCCCCAACCCCCACACCCCAACCCACCCCGCCATTTCCAGCCCTGTGGGTACTAAGCATATGCCCAAACCTCACCCCTGCTTAGGTCCTGCCCTCCACAGCCAAGGCCTTTTCAACTTTTTCATTTTCCTCCTCTTCCTTTTTACTATTGCGGTTCTGTTTTACCTTCCAGTTGTTGTTTCATCTATATTTTTATTTTTATATTTTTTCTAACATAGCTGGATAATTTTGCACCCCCGCATGGCTTGCGGGATCTTGATTCACGAGCTGGGGGTCGGGCAGAAGCTCCTGTAGTGGGAGCTCCAAGTCCAAACCACTGGACTACCAGAGAACCTCAGACCCCAGGGAATATTCATCGGAGTGAGGTCTCCCAGAGGTCCTCATCACAGCACGAAGGCCCAGCTCTACTCAACAGCCTACACACTCCAGGGTTCGAAGCCTCAGGCCAAACAACCATTAAGACAGGAACACAATCCCACTCATAAAAAAAAGGAAAAAATAAAATTAGACAGCAAAAAATATGTCACAGATGAAGGAGCAAGGTAAAAACCTGTAAGACAAAATAAATGAAGAAGAAATAGGTGATCTGCTGAAAAAGAATTCAGAGTAATGATAGTAAAGATGATCCAGAATCTCGGAAAAAGAATGGAGGCACAGATTGAGAAAATACAAGAAATGTTTAACAAAGATCTAGAAGAACTAAAGAACAAGCAAACAGAGATGGACGACACAATAACTGAAATGAAAAATACACTAGAAGGAATCAATAACAGAATAACTGAGGCAGAAGAACGAATAAGTGAGCGGGAAGACAAAATGGTGGAAATATCTGGCAAGGAGCAGAACAAAGAAAAAAAAGAGAAAGAATTGAAGACAATCTAAGAGACCTCTGGGACACACTAAATGCACCAACGTACGAATTATGGGGTCCCAGAAGAAGAAAAGAAGAAAGGGTCTGAGAAAATATTTGAAGAGATTATAGTAGAAAACTTCCCTAACATGAGAAAGGAAATAGGCACCCAAGTGCAGGAAACACAGAGAGAGCCCCATACAGGATAAACCCTAGGAGAAACACACCAAAGCACATATTAATCAAACTAACAAAAATTAAATTGAAAGAAAAAATATTAAAAGCAGCAAGGGAAAAACAAAAAATAACATACAAAAGAATCCCCATAAGGTATCAGCTGATTTTTCAGCAGAAACTCTGCAGGCCAGAAAGGAATGGCAGGATATACTTAAAGTGATGAAAGGGAAAAAATCTACAACCAAGATTACTCTACCCATCAAGGATCTCACTCAGATTTGATGGAGAAATCAAAAGATTTTCAGACAAGCAAGACCATCAAACCAGCTTTACAACAAATGCGAAAGAAACTTCTCTAGGAGGGAAACACAAGAGAAGAAAAAGACTCACAAAAACAAACCCAAAACAATCAAGAAAATGGAAATAGGAACATACATATTGATAATAACCTTGAACGTAAACGGATTAAATGCCCCAACGAAAAGACACAGACTGGCTGAATAGATACAAAAGCAAGACCCACATATGCTGTCTACAAGAGACCCACTTCAAAGTGAAAGGATGGAAAAAGATATTCCATGCAAATGGAAATCAAAAGAAAGCTGCAGAAGCAATACTCATATCAGATAAAATAGACTTTACAATAAAGACTGTTACAAGAGATAAGAAAGGAAACTAATAATGATCAAGGGATCAATCCAAAAAGAAGATATAACAGTTATAAGTGTTTATGCACCCAACATAGGAGCACCTCAATACATAAGGCAAATGCTAACAACCATGAAAGGAGAAATCGACAGTAACACAATAATAGTAGGGGACTTTAACACCCCACTTTCACCAATGGACAGATCATCCAAAATGAAAATAAATAAGGCAACACAAGCTTTAAATGATACATGAAACAAGATGGACTTAATTGATATTTATAGGACACTCCATCCAAAAACAACAGAATACACTTTCTTCTCAAGTGCTCATGGAACATTCTCCAGGATAGATCATATCTTAGGCCACAAATCAAGCCCTGGAAAATTTAAGAAAATTAAAATCGTATCAAGCATCGTTTCTGACCACACGCTATGAGATTGGAAATTAATTAGAGGAAACACACTGTAAAAACCACAAATACACAGAGGCTAAACAGTGCGCTACTAAATAACCAAGAGATCACTGAAGAAATCAAAGAAGAAATAAAAAAATACGTAGAAACAAATGAAACAAAACCACAACGACCCAAAACCTATGGGACACAGAAAAAGAAGTTCTAAGAGGGAAGTTCATAGCAATTCAATCTCATAACAAGAAACAAGAAGAATCTCAAATAAACAATCTAACCTTACACTTAAAGCAACTAGAGAAAGAAGAACAAACAAAACACAAAGTCAGTAGAAGGAAATAAATCATAAAGATCAGAGCAGAAATAAATGAAATAGAAACGAAGAAAACAATAGCAAATATCAATAAAACTAAAAGCTGGTCCTTTGAGAAGATAAAAAAAATTGATAAACCATTAGTCAGACACATCAAGAAAAAAAGGGAGAGCAAATCAATAAAATTAGAAATGAAAAAGGAGAAATCACAACTGACACCGCAGAAACACAAAGGATTATAAGAGACTACTACAAACAACTATATGCCAATAAAACGGACAACCACGAAGAAATGGACAAATTCTTGGAAAGGTACAATTTTCCAAGACTGAACCAGGAAGAATTAGAAAATATAAACAGACCTATCAAAAGTAATGAAATTGAAACTGTAATTAAAAGTATTCCAACAAACAAAAGCTCAGGACCAGATGGCTTCACAGCTGAAATCTATCAAACATATAGAGAAGAGCTAACACTGATACCTCTCAAACTCTTCCAAAAATTGCAGAGGGATGAACACTCCCAAATTCATTCTATGAAGCCACCATCACCCTGATACCAAAACCAGAAAAAGATATCACAAAAAAAGAAAATTGTAGACCAATATCACTGATGAACATAGACGCAAAAATCCTGAACAAAATACTAGCAAACAGAATCCAACAACATATTAAAAGGATCACACACCATGGTCAAGTGGGGTTTATCCCAGGAATGCAAGGATTCTTCAATATATGCAAATCAATCAATGTGATACACCATATCAACAAATCAAGGGAAAAAATAATGATCATCTCAATAGATGCAGACAAAGCTTTTGACAAAATTCAACACCCATTTACGATAAAAACTCTCTAGAAAATGGGCACAGAGGGAACCTACCTCAACATAATAAAGGCCATATATGACAAACCCACAGCAAACATCATACTCAATGGTGAAAATCTGAAAGCATTTCCACTAAGATCAGGAACAAGACAAGGAGGTCCACTCTCCCCACTCTTATTCAACATAGTTTTGGAAGTCCTAGCCATGGCAATCAGAGAAGAAAAAGAAATAAAAGGAATACAGATTGGAAAAGAAGAAGTAAAGCTGTCACTGTTCGCAGATGACATGATACTATACATGGATAATCCTAAAAATGCCACCAGAAAAATACTAGAACTAATCAATGAATTTGATAACGTTTCAGGATACAAAATTAATGCACAGAAATCTCTGGCATTCCTATACACGAATGATGAAAAATCAGAAAAAGAAATTAAGGAATCAATCTCATTTAACACTGCAACAAAAAGAATAAAATACCTAGGAATAAACCTACCTAAGGAAGCAAAAGACTTGTACCCAGAAAACTCTAAAACACTGATAAAAGAAATCACCAGATGATATAAACAGATGGAAAAATATACCATGTTCTTGGATTGGAAGAATCAACATTGTGAAAATGCCGATACTACCCAAAGCAATCTACAGATTCAATGCAATCCCTATCAAACTACCAACGGCATTTTTCACAGGACTAGAACAAAAAATTTTACAATTCGTAAGGAAACAAAAAAGACCCTGAATAGCCAAAGCAATTTTGATAAAGAAAAGTGGAGCTGGAGGAATCAAGCCCCCCAACCTCAAACTATACTACAAAGCTATAGTAATCAAGACAATATGGTACTGGCACAAAAACAGAAATATAGATCAATCATACAGGATAGAAAGCCCAGAGATAAACCCACGCATATATGGTCACCTAATATATGACAAAGGAGGCAAGAACATACAAAGGAGAAGAGACAGACTCTTCAATAATTGGTGCTGGGAAAACTGGACAGCTACATGTAAAAGAACGAAATTAGAACACTACCTAACACCATACACAAAAATAAACTCCAAATGGATTACAGACCTAAATGTAAGACCAGACACTATAAACCTCAGAGAAAAACATAGGGAAAACACTCTTTGACATAAACCACAGCAAGATCTTTTTTGACCCACCTTCTAGAGTAATGGAAATAAAAACAAAAATAAACAAATGGGACCTAATTAAGCTTAAAAGCTTTTGCACAGCAAAGGAAACCATAAACAAGATTAAAAGACAACCCTCAGAATGGGAATTTGCAAATGAAACAACGGACAAAGGATTAATCTCCAAAACATACAAACAGCTCCTTGAAACAATGGACAAAGGATTAATCTCCAAAATATACAAACAGCTCATGAAGCTCAATATCAAAAAATCAAACAATTCAATTAAAAAATGGGTGGAAGATCTAAATAGACATTTCACCAAAGAAGACATACAGATGGCCAAGAGGCACATGAAAAGATGCTCAACATCACTAATTATCAGAGAAATGCAAATCAAAACTACAATGAGGTATCACCTCACACCGGTCAGAATGGCCATTATCAAAAAATCTAGAAAAAATAAATGCTGGAAAAGGTATGGTGAAAAAAGGAACCTTCCTGCACTGTTAGTAGGAATGTAAATTGATACAACCACTATGGAGAACAGTATGGAGGTTCCTTAAAAAATTAAAAATAGAACTACCATATGACCCAGCAATCCCACTACTGGGCATATACCCTGAGAAAACCGTAATTCAAAAAGAGACATGTACCACAATGTTCACTGCAGCACTATTTACAATAGCCAGAACATGGAAGCAACCTAAATGTCCATCTACAGATGAATGGATAAAGAAGATGTGGCACATACATACAATGGAATATTACTCAGCCACAGAAAGAAACAAAATTGAGTTATTTGTAGTGCAGTGGATGTACTTAGATTCTGTCATACAGAGTGAAGTAAGTCAGAAAGAGAAAAACGAGTACCATAGGCTAATACATATATATGGAATCTAAAAAAAAATGGTTCTGAAGAACCTAGGGGCAGGACAGGAATAAAGACATAGACATAGAGAATGGACTGAGGACACAGGGGAAGAGAGGGAAGCTGGGGCAAAATGAGAGTAGCATCGACATATATACACTACCGAATGTAAAATAGTTAGCTAGTGGGAAGCAGCAGCATAGCACAGAGAAATCAGCTTGGTGCTTTGCGATGACCTAGAGGGGTGGGACAGGGAGGGTGGGAGGGACGCTCAAGAGGGAGGGGATATGGGGATATTATGTATACATATAGCTGATTCACTTTGTTGTACAACAGAAACTAACACAGTATTGCTAAGCAATTATACTCTAATAAAGATCTCTTAAAAAAATAAATAAATAAAGGGCTTATATGCAGATTATATAATTAACCACTGCAAATAAGAAATAAGACAAAAATAGGAGAGTTGAATACCTCAAAAAAGACAAAAGTCAAAGCAATAAATATATGAAAACAGTGCCAAAAATTTATCGATAATCAGGGAAATGCACATTAAAGCACAATGAAACTTGACTATTTACCCTCCCAAATGGCTAAAATGAAAAATATTGAAAATAACAAGGCATGGTAATATAATGTTATTACCATGAACCTCTCGTATACTGCTGGAGATGGTGAAAAGTGGCGTATTTACTTTGGAAAATTTCAGTGGGGCAAGAAGGAACTGGGATAGGTCACATAGCTTCGTGCAAAAAAGGATATAATTATTATTTACTTTTAATATCAGCAAGTATCAGGTGTGTGTATATACAAGTGTTAAAATAACCACATCACCAAAGGAAAAAGATACTCAGTAGAACTTCTAATTTCAAAAGGGTGGGGGATGACTTAAGAAAACTCAGCAAAAGTAAGGAAATGGAGAAAAAAGAAATCAGAATATCATTAATATGAAATACAAATAACACAATATATTGGTTATTATAATCCGAGCACAGAAGAGCCTTGAACAACATGGGTATGAGCTGTGTGGGTCCACTTATACGTGGATGTTTTTCAATAAATAGGTACTATAGTACTATGACCTGCAGTTGGTTGAATCCACGGGTGCAGAACCACAGATATGGAGAGCCAACTATAAAGATATATGCAGATTTTCCACTGAGCGGGGGTCAGCACCCCAAACCCCCGCCTTGTTCAAGGATCAGCTGTACATTTCTGACAAATTTATTTGTATTAACTAATTTAATAGTGGCATACAAAATAAGTACTATTGTTAATCCCATTTTATAAATGAGGAATCTACAATATAAACAGATTACAGAACTCACATAAACAGTTAATCATTGATAAAGCTGAAAATGAAAACAGATAAAACTAACTAAATAGTTCATATCATAATAAAGGTAGTTTAAATTTGCCTATCAAAAAGCAAAAGCTTTATAGAATTGGGTTGGTAAAATCCAGCCCTATGTAACTAATAAGTAGCACATCTAAGGTTTAAATCCTGGGGATCTGGCTCCAGAGTCAGTGGTTTTAACCCCTAAAACATACTGCTTGACAATGAAGGTTAAAGGAAAAAAGAAAGAAAACCATAATTTAACAACAAATACAGTGTTATCAGTACAGATCTCAAGAGTTTAATCTCTATAGCAAATGAAATAATGATAAGAATATTCTAGAGGACTCTGTCAAAATCATTGAATAATTTAGAAGAAATCTAATTTCATAGTTCAACACACAACAGTATGAATCTATTTTGTCACTATAAGTGACAAAAGTGGAAAAAATTAAATACAACGTATTTTTATATAGCTTAAAAGCTAAAAGATATATACTTTAAGAAATATCTATGGATGTAATAACACTACATTAAAGCAAAGCAATGACAAACATGACATTCAGAATGATGCCTCAAGTGAGGGGAGGTAGGTGGATGAATGAGAGGGTGGGTGACAGCAGAACTGTGTGGCCATGTATAAGTTGTTGTCCAAGTCCTATATTTCGTATTGGTTCATATCTTCATGACTTGCATTATATTATTAACAAGTTCTTAACCAACAGTAATTTACAAAATTAACTGCCGTTAAAATAATAGGACAGCTCTCATCACTATCATACAGTATTGTTTTGGTAATGCTAAAGCAGTAAGACAATAAAATGAAATATACAGAATGAATATTAGGGAGAAAGTTTTCTTCACTATTGTTTTGATTTGATTTTGCAAATATAATTTTGCAAAGACAAATGGCTGGTAACTAAAAAAAAACAAGAGATGCAATTTAAAACTTTTAAAACCAAAAATCCTCAGCACAGGAATAATTCAACAACAGAATGTTATGCAGCTGTGAAAAAAAAAAGAATGAGGTCTATGTGTTTTTATAAGGAAGGATGTTCATGATGCATTTTTAAGTAAAATGTGTAAGTGGCAGAACAATATGAATAGTATGTTCTCATTTTTGTGAAAACAAACGTTCACAAAATATTGATATATACTCATAAAATTTTATAAAATGAGCCAAAAAGATATAGAAATATATACCTCAAACTTTTAGCACTGGTCATATGGATAGGTGTGACTGAACAACTATTAAATTCTTTCATTAAATCTCAGTGCCCTTTAAATCATTAAAATGAATTTGTTTACTGTTTATTTTAATTACAATATTATTTTTAAAATAGTATCTATAACTATTTTATAGGATAAATGTTTTATCTCATTATCTTTTTTCTGATATTTATACTTAAGCAGTATAACAAATAATGATAATGTAACCTTTCCAAATACCCTAAATAAATGGGCATTATTCAAAGCTCACTTGCCAATTCAATTACATCATTTCTATGCAATGCTTGTCTTTCTATGTTCTATTGACTCAAATGTTTAAGCAACGTCTTGTCCTTTATTAATAACAAGTGTATTGTGACCCAAAACTAATTTAGACCAAACCACCACATCTCAAACATCATGCAACAATGATAATCTACTTACTAGAACATAAAATACTTAAAATTACATCAGTGAATATAACCCTTAAAACAGCATAGTGTATTCTAGAATGCAAGGAGATTAAGTTATAATCTATAGGAGTATAAACTACTAAAAAATTTCTCAAATAATGAAATTAGAAGCCCATAATTTGACTTGAATGTCTTATTGGTACCTCATACTCAAAATATATAAAAATGAGGGAATTTTCTTTTCCCATTCCCAGTTTCCCCATTTGTATTAATGTGAGCAATAACTTTCAAATACTATACTGACACTAAACTGTACACCACCATTGCGTTCTTCCTATCCTTCCTTTACCCTTTGCATCTGGTCACCAAGTTTTGCCACTTCTCCTTCAAAATGCTCCCTGTATTGCTCCTGTTGGCAACAATATTGTTGCCTCTAACTTCATTCAGGTCTTTCTCACTTTAGAGCAACACTGCTGGAATCATAAATGCAAAATAGGAATCAAAGGGTCTCCAAAAGGTCCCACCATCTTCAATCTCTTCTCCCTCCCATTCATCCTTCATTGGTATCCAAAAAGATTAATTTTTAGAAACATCTCTTTTATCTCACCCTTATTCAAGAAATTACAATGGATCCTCATTGCCCATAAGATGAAGTCCAAGCCCCTCCCCATCAGCCTACCACTAAACACAGTCATCCCCACTACCATCAAGCGATACCCTCCCTAAAGCCTGGGAACACTACTGGGTAATGTGTTCTGCCCTTTGTATGTGCTCAACAAATGTTCATGGAAAGAAGGGAAAAGGATTAAGAGAAAGAAAATGAGGATGATAGAAAGTTGGAGGTGAGATGGAGAAAAGGAAGACAGATGGAGAGAGACAGAAGAAAGGAATACACTGAGGAACAAGACAAAAGAGTTATCAGACCAGAACATCAGAGAAGGGGTAATACTAATCATGAAGTGCAGCAGCAATTCAAAGACAAGAGAGATTGCCTTTGACTCTCCTAATATCAAGTACAACATTTGCTCCAGTCTCTGGGCTGAGGCTAGAATTGATACTCATGCTCTGTATTTGACCAGATGAGTAAACAAATTTTATACTTCTCCAATAGCACCTAACCATCCATTTAAAAAATGATGGCATGAAATCAAATGAAGCTTATTCTAGACCATCAACATTTCAAACTACCTGTTAAATACCCAGTAGCACTCCCAGCTCAAAGAACTGGGTGTGCCTTGAAATAAAGGATGATCATAGCAGGTATACTGTGAAATCTAAATTATATTTTCTCATGGTTTAAACTGTTTTCTGGATCTATTAAATGTCCTATGTTGCAACCCTATTGAGTTTTCTTATTAATACTACTAGCAGCAATAATGGCAAACATAATACTCAGTGACTGCTTACAATGTACCAGGTACTTGTACATTTCACATAGATTATCTCTTATTATTAACAATAACTTTATAAGGTAGGTATTGTGATTATCTTCACTTTATATATGAAGAAAGTGAGGAACAGTCAAGTAAACTGCCCATGCTAACATAGCTTATAAATATAATTCCAGAACATATTTTTTAATAGTAATATTCTATAACATAAAAACTTATACAAATCTATAGCTCTCTGATTTGTCAATATTAGAAATCTCAACCACTATTACAGAATTATGACACTTAGATTATGAAATATTTTATAGTGCTTTATTTAAAAGCAGTTCACAAGTTAATAATTAGAACTCCACCTACTAATAATAAATATGCAGAAGATTATGGACTTGCCTGTGGCCAGCTGAAACCTGAAATATAAAAGAATCATTATGTCATTAGTCCTCATTGCATCCCTGAATCAGCTACTATTACAGTACACTTTTTAAAACAGAGATGTGACACGGGTTACATAAAATTTCAACAGCCACCAACTAAATAAGTGGCATAACAAAGAGATGAATTCGTATTTCCTCAATATCAATTATTACACCTGAATTCCACATCACATGACTCTTCTAAAAGTCATATGTGGGTAATATATGCAGAATGTTAAGAATTTAGTAACCAAGGTCATAATGGAAAATCCTGCCTCCTACAAAATTAAAAGAGGAACTAGCTAGTCATAATGAAAATACGGGGTCTAGTCTTCTTTGTATTACAGAATCATAGAGTTGAGCCAAGATTTGGATATAAAGGGATTTAGCTCGAACTTGCAGAGACTTGAGACAGACCTGGTACTGTCATTTTACCCTACTGGCCCTCAGAGAGAAGAAAAGAGGGCACTGGAAACCCCCAAATTACTCACATTAATCCTATATCCAGCAAGAAATTCTAGTTCCTTCGGCTACGTGTGCTGACAGGGCAAAGGGCACACTGGTCAAATATTACAGAGTAAATACCCTTTCTTCTTCCATATTCTCAAGAAGTCAACCCTAGGGGCTTACTCTAAAGGTGTAGAAGACAATTTCCCTAACAAGCTGATCAAGGATTCTTGCATAGATCAAGAGCTGAGGGACTTCCCTGGTGGTCCAGTGGCTAAGACTCGACGCTCCCAATGCAGGGGGCTCAGGCTCAATCCCTGGTCAGGGAATTAGATCCCACATGCTGCAACCAGGAGTTCGCATGCCACAGCTAAAGATCCTGCGCATGCTGCAACTAAAGATCCCATATGCTGCAACTAAAGATCCCGCATGCTGCAACTAAGACCTGGTGCAGTCAAATAAATTAATTAATTTAAAAAAAAAAAAGAAGAGTTGAGGGCTTCCCTGGTGGCACAGTGGTTGAGAGTCCGCCTGCCGATGCAGGGGACACGGGATCGTGCGCTGGTCCAGGAAGATCCCACATGCTGCGGAGTGGCTAGGCCCGTGAGCCATGGCCACCTGAGCCTGCGCGTCCGGAGCCTGTGCTCCACAACGGGAGAGGCCACAACAGTGAGAGGCCCACATACCGCAAAAAATAAAACAAAATTTTAAAAAGAGTTGAAAACAGGCACATATTCATTCATAAATTCAAAACCTTTAAGGTTTTTTTTAATGGAAAAGAATACACACCAGTTGTCTCTTTTCAGCTTTTGGCATCCCAACCTCTACACTTGATGGTTATAAAAGAGGAACATTTGTATTGCCCTTTGCATTTTGTGCCTTTTCGCATCTCCAAATCCTATCCCTTATCAGAAATTCTAAGCAAAGTGAGACTAAGACAAACTAACCAACCAACACAAATATCAGAAGAATTTAGGTTTACAATTACATATATAACAATGTGATATTCCAAACTCCTACTCCATTACTGCTTGAAAAGGTGTTTGAAAATCTTATCAATGAGTTAAATTTATACCCTAGGAACTGAACATGTAAATGAAATGTATCATTTCATTCTTTAAAGAAAAATTAGTTATTCAGAATTCATGCTGAACACTACATATCACATTGATATGTAGTGAGTTTATTTTGCAAGGGTGCATGGCTGCTAAAATTAGAATATAGCATAACACTATTAAAATGGATACCAGTACGGAATTCTACCTTATCAATCTTATCTTCTTGTTTTCAGATGAGCCTTCATGGCAAGCCACTCCTAAACCATATCCACTTACTATTATTTAACAGTAGATAACATAACTCCCTCTGTTTTTCAAACTTTGCATGAGTTGCTCCTAGAGCTCAGTTTTCCCATATTATCTGACAATCTGATTCATGCGGAATCATTCCAGAACTTCCTTGAGGTAATTTTAAGTACTAACTAAGCATTCTAAAACACCTCCCAAAGTGCAAACTTAGTTCAAAGTAGGCACTTATATAAGCATTACACCCTATTTGCTCTATCAATTCAAGTATTGATATAATACTATTTTCTACACTATTACTAAGTAACTCATTAAAATCCTAGATGAGCACTTCCTTTTGTGTTATTAACTATAATTTATGTCTTGGATATTTTTGGAAAATAAAGTTATAACTCATAAAAATCTAAAATGTAATCTAAGGTTATACTTAAACCCATTCTTTATTCCAATGCTACTCTGGTCATTACAATTTATTTCTTAAACTATATATCTACTTCTCCTGACTCTAAAATTCCTGAAACAGCTTTGACTGAAAATAGAATTCTTATATGAAATATTCTTTGAAACTTTAATATTTGCTTGAAAGATTTTTTAAAATAAGGAATATTAAAGGTGCTTTCCGAAGTAAATATAACACTGAAAAACTCAGAGATATAATTAAAAGATAGTCATTAAATGAATATAAAATGTTAAAAATTAAAATTTTATGTGCTATCTTAATAGATATTATGGAATCAGTTTTTACTCACATTGCTTTTGTAAAAGCTTCTATTAAGTCCGTATTTTTAGTTTTTGACAAAAGTGGGAAAAAATCCAACTTTGAAATTAGATAGACTGAACTCATATTTTCAAGCAGGTATTTTATTTTATGCTACATCTCAGAATTTAACAAATCACCACTTTCCGAAAGAATGTTTCCATCAATCTTACACAAGGAAGTGACTGTAACATCCAGGTACATTTGTATTTATGCAAAAGAAGTTGCAAACTGCAGCCTGACAGATCAGAGTGGGAAGGGAGTTTTTCTCTTCAGTTTTCTGACTCTCTTCCAAGGAAGAAAAGCCCAAGAAAGAAGCCTTCTTGGGGCAGATCCAGAGATCTGGATGTTCTCCACATGAAACAGTGTATCTGTCACTGACCTGGCCATTGGCCCAACTTTCATTCTGGAAGTAATGATCTTCACAAATAGTGGAACACAGGCTGAGACCAGCCAAGAACATGGCCCATCCTTGTGCAGTTTTCCCCTACATTTGTACTCATTGTGAGAGTAGCCCAGTCTCATGTCTCAATGTCTTTAAGCAGAGCTGCTTTTGAATGCTGCAATTCTGAATTGGATTTTAATTGCAAATAATTAGAATCTTGCACCCTCTTCATGAGGAAAGCATAATGTGACTCAACAGTTAGCAAGCCAAAGATAAAAATTTACTTCACTAAGCATCTGCAGTTAAGTCATGTGTTTGGTAGACCAAAATAAAACTGTAAAATGAGCTATCTGGCTGATTAGTAATCTAATACTTCAGATAGAAAATTTTACATTTATTGCTCTCCACAAACCTATTGATTTATTGACTTCTCTCCTTTACCTGCTGAGTAAATCTAAAAGAATATCAAGTGTATAAAACAAAAATGATTATACAGCTCATATTCCATGGTCCATCATTTTAACCATTCTTTTCAATAGGCCCTCATATTGCTTGCTCTTTTCCATGGAAAAATTACAAACCATATTCATTCATGAACATAGATGAAGAAAGTCTAAAGAAAATATTAGCAAACCTAGTCTGATAAGAACCCAAGCCAGACTTGCCATTAGAGAATCAAATAACTGAACAAAGGGGGAAAATATGATCACCTTGGTACATGCAGCATAAAACGTTTTGATAAAATTCAATACCCATTCATAATAAAAGTTCTTAATAAAGCAGGTGTTCAGGGGAACTTTCTTAATCAGATAAAAATTGATTTTTCTTCCTAAGAAAAACATACATCTTGTTGTAAACATTGTACACATCAGAACAGGTCAAAAGCTTTCATTCCAAAATTGGTGATGAGGCAAGGATTTTCATCATTGCCATTTCCATTCAACATTGTTCTAGAAATCCTAGCCAGTGCATTAAGGCAAGAAAAGAAATAAAATGTTGAAATAATCTTTCAAAGGAAGAAATAAAACTGTCTTATATGATTGTTCATGTACAAAACCCAAAAGTATGAACAGATAAACTATTAGAATATATGAGCACAGTTGCTAAATATAAGATCAATATAGGGACTTCCCCGGTGGTGCAGTGGTTAAGGATCCACCTGCCAATGCAGGGGACATGGGTCCGAGCCCTGGTACAGGAAGATCCCTCATGCCGCGGAGCAACTAAGCCTGTGCGCCACAACTACTGAGCCTGTGCTCCAGAGCCTATGAGCCACAACTACTGAGCCCATGTGCCACAACTACTGAAGCCCGTGTGCCTAGAGCCCATGCTCTGCAACAAGAGAAGCCACCACAATGAGAAGCCCACGCACTGCAATGAAGAGCAGCCCCTGCTTGCCGCAACTAGAGAAACCCCACACGCAGCAACAAAGACCCAATGCAGCCAAAAATAAAATAAATTTTAAAAATAAAAAAGATCAACATAAAGTTTGCCTGCATTTTTATGTACAATAATTAGAAGATGAAATTTTAAAAATTATACCATTTACAATAGTGTCAAAACTGACGAAATACCCAGGAAGAAAACAAAGACACAAGACCTCTACAAATAAATCTATAAAATATTAAATGGGAAATTAAGCAAGAATATAGGGATATGCCATACTGATGGATTAGAAGACAATATTAGAAAGATGTCATTGTTCCAAATTGATCTATTGATGCAATTAAATCCAATCAAAATCCCTTTTTTTCCTTTTGTGGAAACCAACAAGTTGATTCTAAAATACATATACGGAAATGTAAAGGGTAATTTACATATATCAAGGACTTGTCCTACCACATTTCAAGACTTATAATAGAGCTATACTATTTTTAGGACTATTTTTAGCAACATTGTTTTTGGTGTTGGCACAACAACAGATATAAGAACCAATGGAAGAAAAACTACTATGCAAAACAGATGGACATATAAGGACACTTTTCAGAATAAATGTTATGCTAAATGTTTTCAATTTCTATGAAACATCTCAATTAACTTTTACACAAAATAAACTTATTTACACTGCTTTTGGTAGTTTTATTAAGTCCACTATTTCTGGATTTTGACAAAAGGAATAAATCAAAGTTTGAAATTGATATATTGAGCTCTTAATTTCAAAGATTTATTTTATTTCATCTTTTATTTTATTTTATGCTACATTCCAAAGTTTAATATATCATCTTTTCTATAAAGGTTTTCACCATTGACAGGATTAGTCCTCAACAAGGAAAGCCTAAAGATAGTTCATCTAATCTTAATAATACCTTAATTTTATGAGTTTTATTCCTGAAAATATTCTGGAACCCATTCCAGTCAGCACAGCAGTTAGGGTCACCAATCATCTCTACTTTGCAAAATCCAATAATCAGTTCTAAATCTTCATGTTCTTTGAATTCTCAGCATCATTTAGCTAATTAATCAGTCCTACCTTTTGAAAATTTTTTTCACTTGGCTTTGGGGCACACATTCCTCAGGGTTCTCTTTAATTATCACCCTGGCCTCTACTTTTCAGTCTTCCTAGTTTTCTCCTCATCTCCCCAACTGCTAAAAATCGACATGCCCCATATAGTACAGTCCTCGGACGTTTTCTCTTCTCTTTCTAATCCATTCCCTATGCAATTTCACACAAACTTATCTTTCAATATAATTTATGGTATGACTCCCAAATTATTATCCCAAGCTCAGATTCCCCTACTGAGCTCTCAACTCATATTTTCTCTTGCCTACCTGACTATTCTCCCTTTGGATACCTAATTGGCACCTTAAATTCAAAATATCTAAAACCTAATTCTTGTTATTCCCTCCTAACCTGTGGTTCCTTCAGACTTCCCCATCTTAGCAAGTGACAACTCCATCCTTCCATTTGTTCAGGCAAAACAAACAGACAAACACAGAATTATCTGTGACAATTTTTACTGTCAACCCTCACACTCAACCCACCTATCAGCTTGACAAAACATACACAGTGAGACCTTCAACATGGCGGACGAGTAAGACATGGAGCTCACCTTCCTCCCCACAAATACATCAGAAATACATCTACACGTGGAACAACTCCTACAGAACACCTACTGAACGCTAGCAGAAGACCTCAGACATCCCAAAAGGCAAGAAACTCCCAACATACATGGGTAGGACAAAAGAAAAAACAGAGACAAAAGAATGGGGACAGGACCTGCACCTGTGGAAGGGAGCTGTTAAGGAGGAAAGGTTTCCGCACACTGGAAGCCCCTTCGCGGGCGGAGACTGCGGGTGGCAGAGCGGGGGAGCTTCGGAGCCGCGGAGGAGAGCACAGCCACAGGGGTGCGGAGGGCAAAGTGGAGAGATTCCCGCACAGAGGATCGGTGCTGACCAGCACTCACCAGCCCGAGAGGCTTGTCTGCTCCCCCGCCACGGCCCGGGTTTCGGTTGCAGCGCAGGGAGAGTACTGGGGTTGGCGGCATGAACACAGCCTGAAGGGGGCTAGTGCGCCAGAGCTAGCCGGGAGGGAGTCTGGGAAAAAGTCTGGACCTGCCGAAGAGGCAAGAGACTTTTCCTTCCCTCTTTGTTTCCTGGTGCGTGAGAAGAGGGGATCCAGAGCACCACCTAAACAAGCTCCAGACACGGGCGCGAGCCGCAGCTGACAGCGCGGACCCCAGAGACGGGCATGAGACGCTAAGGCTGCTGCTGCCGCCACCAAGAAGCCTGTGTGCGAGCACAGGTCACTATCCACACCTCCCTTCCAGGGAACCTGTGCAGCCCGCCACTGCCAGGGTCCCATGATCCAGGGACAACTCCCCCGGAAGAACGCACGGCGCGCCTCAGGCTGGTGCAACGTCATACTAGCCTCTGCCGCTGCAGGCTCGCCCCGCCCTCCGTGCCCCTCCCTCCCCCGCGGCCTGAGTGAGCCAGAGCCCCCGAAGCAGCTGCTCCTTTAACCCCATCCTGTCTGAGAGGGGGAACAGATGCCCTCAGGCGACCTACATGCAGAGGCAGGTCCAAATCCAAAGCGGAACCCCAGGAGCTGTGCCAACAAAGAAGAGAAAGGGAAATTTCTCCCAGCAGCCTCAGGAGCAGCGGATTAAATCTCCACAACCAACTTGATGTAGTCTTTATCTGTGGAATACCTGAATAGACAACGAATCATCCCAAATTAAGGCGGTGGAATTTGGGAGCAATGATATATATATATTTTTTTCCTTTTTCTCTTTTTGTGAGTGTGTATGTATATGCTTCCTTGTGTGATTTTGCCTGTATAGCTTTGCTTTTACCATGTGTCCTAGGGTTCTGTATGTCCGTTTTATTTATTTTTTGTTAGTATAGTTTTTAGTGCTTGTTATCATTGCTGGGTTTGTTTATTGGTTTGTTTGGTCTCTCTTTTTTTTTTCTTTACTTTTTAATATTTTTATTTTTAATATTTATTTTTATAACTCTATTTATTTTTCTTTTTTTCTCCCTTTTATTCTGAGCCATGTGGATGACAGGGTCTTGGTGCTACGGCCAGGTGTCAGGCCTGTGCCTCTGAGGTGGGAAAGCCGAGTTCAGGACATTGGTCCACCAGAGATCTCCCGGCTCCACGTAATATCAAACGGCTAAAATCTCCCTGAGATCTCCATCTCAACACCAACACCCAGCTCCAATCAACGACCAGCAAGCTACAATGCAGGACACTAGCAAGCATTGACACACAACTAGCAAGAAAGGAACGCAACCCAACCCATTAGCAAAAAGGCTGCCTAAAATCATAATAAGGTCACAGACACCACAAAACACAACACCAGACACAGACCTGCCCACCACAAAGACAAGATCCAGCCTCATCCACTGGAACACGTGCACTAGTCCCCTCCACCAATAAGCCTACACAACCCAATGAACCAACCTTAGCCACTGAGGGCAGACACCAAAAACAACGGGAACTACGAACCTGCAGCCTGTGAAAAGGAGACCCCAAACACAGTATGTTAAGCAAAATGAGAAGACAGAGAAACACACAGCAGACGAAGGAGCAAGGTAAAAACCCACCAGACCAAACAAATGAAGAGGAAATAGGCAGTCTACCTGAAAAAGAATTCAGAGGAATGATAGTAAAGATGATCCAAAATCTTGGAAACAGAATGGAGAACATACAAGAAACGTTTAACAAGGACCTAGAAGAACTAAAGAGCAAACAAACAATGATGAACAACACAATAAATGAAATTAAAAACTCTCTAGAAAGAATCAATAGCAGAATAACTGAGGTAGAAAAACAGGTAAGTAATCTGGAAGAAAAAATAGTGGGAATAACTACTGCAGAGCAAAATAAAGAAAAAAGAATGAAAAGAATTGAGAACAGTCTCAGAGAATTCTGGGACAATATTAAACACACCAACATTCGAATCATAGGGGTCCCAGAAGAGAAAAAGAAACAGACTAAGAAAATATTTGAAGAAATTAGAGTTGAAAACTTCCCCAATATGGGAAAGGAAATAGTTAATCAAGTCCAGGAAGTGCAGAGAGCCCCATACAGGATAAATACAAGGAGAAAAACACCAAGACACATATTAATCGAACCATCAAAAATTAAATAGAAAAAATATTAAAAGCAGCAAGGGAAAAACAACAAATAACATACAAGGGAATCCCCATAAGGTTAACAGCTGATCTTTCAGCAGAAACTCTGCAAGCCAGAAGGGAGTAGCAGGACATATTTAAAGGGATGAAAGGGAAACACCTACAATGAAGATTACTCTACCCAGCAAGGAACTCATTCAGATTAGACGGAGAAATTAAAACCTTTGCAGACAAGCAAAAGCTAAGAGAATTCAGCACCACCAAACCAGCTTTACAACAAACGCTAAAGGAACTTCTCTAGGCAAGAAACACAAGAGAAGGAAAACACACACATTAACAAACCCAAAAGAATGAAGAAAATGGTAATAAGAACATACATATCAATAATAACCTTAAATGTAAATGGATTAAATGCTCCAACCAAAAGACATAGACTGGCTGAATGGATACAAACGCAATACCCGTATATATGCTGTCTACAAGAGACCCACTCAGATATAGGGACACATACAGACTGAAAGTGAGGGGATGGAAAAAGATATTCCATGCAAATGGAAACTAAAAGAAAGCTGGAGTAGAAATTCTCATATCTGACAAAATAGACTTTAAAACAAAGACTATCACAAGAGAAAAAGAAGGACACTACATAATGATAAAGGGATCAATCCAAGAAGAAGATATAACAATTGTAAATATTTATGCACCCAACATAGGAGCACCTCAATACATAAGGCAAATGCTAACAGCCATAAAAGGGGAAATTGACAGTGACACAATCATAGTAGAGGACTTTTAACACCCCACTTTCACCAATGGACAGATCATCCAAAATGAAAATAAATAAGGAAACACAAACCTTAAATGATACATTTAACAAGATGGACTTAATTGATATTTATAGGACACTCCATCCAAAAACAATAGAATACACTTTCTTCTCAAGTGCTCATGGAACATTCTCCGGGATAGATCATATCTTGGGTCACAAATCAAGCCTTCGTAAATTTAAGAAAATTGAAATTGTATCAAGTAACTTTTCTGACCACAACGCTATGAGACTGAATATCAACTTCAGGAAAAAATCCATAAAAAATACAAACATGTGGAGGCTAAACAATACACTACTTCATAACCAAGAGATCACTGAAGAAATCAAAGAGGAAATCAAAAAACACCTAGAAACAAATGACAATGCAAACATGACGACCCAAAACCTATGGGATGCAGCAAAAGCAGTTCTAAGAGGGAAGTTTATAGCAACACAATCCTACCTTAAGAAACAAGAAACATCTCAAATAAACAACCTAAACTTACACCTAAAGCAATTAGAGAAAGAAGAACAAAAAAACCCCAAGTTAGCAGAAGGAGAGAAATTGTAAAGATTAGATCAGAAATAAATTAAAAAGAAATGAAGGAAACAATAACAAAGATAAATAAAACTAAAAGCTGGTTCTTTGAGAAGATAAACAAAATTGATTAGCCAGACTCATCAAGAAAAAAAGAAGACTCAAATCAATAGAATTAGAAATGAAAAAGGGGAAGTAACAACTGACATGGCAGAAACACAAAGGATCATGAGAGATTACCACAAGCAACTCTATGCCAATAAAATAGACAACCTGGAAAAAATGGACAAATTCTTAGAAAAGCACAACCTTCTGAGACTGAACCAGGAATAGAAAATATAAACAGACCAATCACAAGCACTGAAATTGAAACTGTGATTAAAAATCTTCCAACAAACAAAAGCCCAGGAACAGATGGTTTCACAGGTGAATTCTATCAAACATTTAGAGAAGGGCTAACACCTATCTTTCTCAAACGCTTCCAAAATACAGCACAGGGAGGAACACTCCCAAACTCATTCTACGAGCCCACCCTGATACCAAAACCAGACAAACATGTCACAAAGAAAGAAAACTACAGGCCAACATCACGGATGAACATAGATGCAAAAATCCTCAACAAAATACTAGCAAACAGAATACAACAGCACATTAAAAGGATCACATACCATGATCAAGTGGGGTTTATCCCAGGAATGCAAGGATTCTTCAATATACGCAAATCAATCATTGTGATACACAATCTTAACAAACTGAAGAATAAAAACCATATGATCATCTCAATAGATGCAGAAAAAGCTTTCGACAAAATTCAACACCCATTTATGATAAAAACCCTGCAGAAAATAGGCATAGAGGGAAGTTACCTCAACATAATAAAGGCCATATATGACAAACCCACAGCCAACATTATTCTCAATGGTGAGAAACTGAAACCATTTACACTAAGATCAGGAACAGGACAAGGCTGCCCACTGTCACCACTTTTATTCAACATAGTTTCGAAGTTTTAGCCACAGCAGTCACAGAAGAAAAAGAAATAAAAGGAATCTAAATCGAAAAAGAAGAAGTAAAACTGTCACACTTTGCAGATGACATGATACTATACATAGAGAATCCTAAAGATGCTACCAGAAAACCACTAGAGTTAATCAATGAATTTGGTAAAGTAGCAGGACACAAAATTAATGCACAGAAATCTCTTGCATTCCTATACACTAATGATGAGAAATCTGAAGGTGAAATTAAAGAAACACTCCCATTTACCACTGCAACAAAAAGAATAAAATACCTAGGAATAAACCTACCTAAGGAGACAAAAAACCTGTATGCAGAAAACTATAAGACACTGATGAAAGAAATTAAAGATGATACATATGGAGAGATATACCATGTTCTTGGACTGGAAGAATCAACATTGCGAAAATGGCTATACTACCCAAAGCAATCTACAGATTCAATGCAATCCCTATCAAACTACCACTGGCATTTTTCACAGAACTAGAGCAAAAAATTTCACAATTTGTATGGAAACACAAAAGACCCCAAATAGCCAAAGAAATCTTGAGAAAGAAAAACGGAGCTGGAGGAATCAGGCTCCCTGACTTCAGAGTATACTACAAAACTACAGTAATCTAGACAGTATGGTACTGGCACAAAAACAGAAATATAGATCAATGGAACAGGATAGAAAGCCCAGAGATAAACCCTCGCACATATGGTCACCTTATCTTTGATAAGGGAGACAAGAATATACAATGGAGAAAAGACAACCTCTTCAATAAGTGGTGCTGGGAAAACTGGACAGCTTCATATAAAAGAATGAAATTAGAACACTCCCTAGCACCATACACAAAAATAAACTCAAAATGGATTAAAGACCTAAATGTATGGCCAGACACTATCAAACTCTTAGAGGAAACATAGGCAGAACACTCTATGACATAAATCATAGCAAAATCCTTTTTGACCCACCTCCTAGAGAAATGGAAATAAAAACAAAAATAAACAAATGGGACCTAATTAAACTTAAAAGCTTTTGCACGGCAAAGGAAACCATAAACAAGATGAAAAGACAACCCTCTGAATGGGAGAAAATATTTGCAAATGAAGCAACTGACAAAGGATTAATCTCCAAAATTTACAAGCAGCTCATGCAGCTCAATAACAAAAAAACAACCCAATCCAAAAATGGGCAGAAGACGTAAACAGACATTTCTCCCAAGAAGATATACAGATTGCCAACAAACACATGAAAGAATGTTCAACATCATTAATCATTAGAGAAATGCAAATCAAAACTCAATGAGATACCATCTCACACCAGTCAGAATGGCTATCATCAAAGAATCTACAAACAATAAATGCTGGAGAGGGTGTGGAGAAAAGGGAATCCTCCTGCACTGCTGGTGGGAATGTAAATTGATACAGCCACTATGGAGAACAGTATGGAGGTTCCTTAAAAAATTAAAAATAGAACTACCGTACGACCCAGCAATCCCAGTACTGGGCATATACCCTGAGAAAACCATAATTCAAAAAGAGTCATGTACCACAGTGTTCACTGCAGCTCTATTTACAATAGCCAGGACATGGAAGCAACCTAAGTGTCCATCCACAGATGAATGAATAAAGAAGATGTGGCACATGTATACACAGGAATATTACTCAGCCATTAAAATAAACAAAAGTGAGTTATCTGTAGTGAGATGGAGAGACCTAAAGTCTGTCATACAGAATGAAGTTAAGTCAGAAAGAGAAAAACAAATACCGTATGCTAACACATATATATGGAATCTAAAAAAAAAAAAAAAATGGTCATGAAGAACCTAGGGGCAGGATGGGAATAAAGATGCAGACCTACTAGAGAATGGACTTGAGGATATGGGGAGGGGGAAGGGTAAGCTGGGAGAAACTGAGAGAGGCATGGACATATATACACTACCAAACGTAAAATCGATAGCTAGTGGGGAGCAGCCGCATAGCACAGAGAGATTAGCTCGATGCTTTGTGACCACCTAGAGGGGTGGGATAGGGAGGGTGGGAGGGAGGGAGATGCAAGAGGGAGGGGATATGGGGAATATATGTATATGTATAGCTGATTCACTTTGTTATAAAGCAGAAACTAACACACCATTGTAAAGCAATTATACTCCAATAAAGATGTTTAATAAATAAATTAATTAATTAAATAAAATGTACAGAGCATGTGGCCACTTCTCACTAACTTCATGGCTATCACCCTAATTCAAGACATCATTTAGCAACATGATTACTGCAATAGCCTCTAACCCTCTTTGCTTCTGCCCTTCTGCTAGCCTTACAGCATTCCTTACAACAATCTGAGTGATCCCTTTAAAACGTAGGCTGATCAGGTCACTCCTACGTTCAAACTCCTACAGTGGTTTCCACTGTTAAAGTTAAAGCCAAAGCCATTACTGTGACTTACAATGTCCTACAGGTTGAGGTGGGTTCACCATGAACCTAAAACGGGTTAACTTCTGACCTCTCACTTATGAAGTCCCTTTCAAAGACCTTAAAGGAACCCTAGAAATTTTGTATTCATAATTTCTCTATTATTTTTCTTAAAGAAGCCCCCCCCCGCCCTTTGTTTAATCTTCAGGCCCCACAACCTGGATCCACCTACAACTATAGGATCTAGCCTCCCACTACCACGCTGGCTTCATCTCCTACTACCGTCTCCCCCTCCCTCACAGCAACTGTACTTGTACAGGCTGGTCATGGTACGTGTTATGCAGCCCCAGCACCTTTGTAGCTTCAGTGAAGGAGGTACTCAATAAATATTTTATAAATGAATGAACCAATGAATAAACAAACCCATGTTAGGGTAAAATTGAGACCTCATCCTCCAGAGTTATTGATGTAGAACAAGGACCTGAGTCTCCTCTTAGCAGTCAGCCTTCTTCTCCACTTATTAAATTCAACCCCACCCCAGAACGTGGAGCAGGGAAAACCTGCCCACACACACTTCACGACGACACTCTTCTTGCTTTTTTATTGTCCTTTCTTCTCCTGGCACACCACGAGATGGGAAACAGAAAGGGCAGGCTTTTTATTTATTGACCCTACACCATACATTTTCTCTTTCCAGCTGAACTATAAACGGAGTCCTCTAGGGCTAGCAGTGGATATACTACTAGAGTAAAAGATAAAGGATTCAGAAATTTCTTCTATTTTCTTGTGGCACCAATTTTGAAAGTCACAACCTGAATATTAGGCTAGTCTTTCTATTTGCATTCTCTCCAACCCCAAAATAAAAAACAGAGGTGTGGTCAGATAATCCAAGTTTGCTAGAATATATGTGAAATTATTGAATTTTCTGACAGCAGAAAAAATGAGGTAACTGAAAATTCTGGACAGTATTACACTAAGAATAATATTACCAGTTCTCTTTCTTGTACCATAGCCTGTATTTTAGCTATTAATAACTCAGTCCTCTACACATTCTATGTCTTTCAACATGAAGTTCAGCTACTAACCCATTAATGTCAGAAATAACCCCTTCATTCTGTACTTATCAGTTGTTGGCATCGCCTTTTGCAGTGCTCAAAAGCTCGTCAAACACAATTTTTCTAACCCCAATATCACAACTGTCCATCCCGTGTTTCTGCATGTTATGGTTTTCTCTACCCAGCATTTATTCACCTAACTTCTTACAACAGTCCCCAATTTCTCTTTGGGTATCTATCCCTGTCCATCCACTTAGTCTATAGTTACAGTTACAGTGATCTGACCCCACCACCAGGGTGGGTGTGGCTGATTACAGCTCTGTCTCCAATAACAGCAATTAACTCAGGCCAAGTCAGGTCAAACAAAATAATCAGACCCTATACCGGGAACTTTGTCTGAACTACTGGGGGAGACGACTCCCAATATCTACTGGATGGGTGCTGAGTTAAAGCCCAAACACCTAATCCAGGTTTACACTGACCTTCACAAACTTTCCCCTGCTGACCTCCCCAGCATCAGGTCATCTCACCATCTCCTGGCATCCCACAGTTTTTACTAATTACTTATAGTTCCCACATGGTTCTAGTACTGCCTCATCTCCAGGTGTTTATACATGCTGTTGCTTCCATATGAAATACTTCTCACTCTCTCCCTGACTAATCCCTACTCTTCTTTTGAGTCTCAGATAATGAGTTATTTTCTCCAGTAAGCTTCCATGACTTCCATATCTGAGTTAGGTTCTCTTTCTATGAGGTCCCAAATCATCGTCTGAATGAACCTCATCTTACACGCCTACCTGTAAGCGGCTATTTTAGTACTAACAATTCCTCAACTATTTACACAGCATTTATTATATGCATAATATATTTCAATAGTATTAGTTGCTGTGAGGAATGTAAATAAGGAAATAAAATGTAACCTTTTACTTTAAGGAGCATAAACAAAGAATCTTAAAACTGAGAGGTAGGATAACAGAGCACATAAGAAATTTTAAAACAATGCAAGACAGTGTTAATTATGTGCAGCATAAATAGAGTAGCCCCTAAACTGTGAGACATTCTATGGGACATTCAAAAGCCTGTGTTCTTAGTCTTACAAAATCATGAGGAGGTACATTAACCACAGGAGAATGAATAAGATGCTAATTATAAGTAAAATGAATAGCAATTTTTAGTAAAGCAAGAACCTGTAATAAGATACAATTAGTAAAAGAGCTAAAACCTAATGACTCCATTCACATTTTTATCTCTGTAAGTGAAGAGCATCTAAATAAACTTCTACTTAGAGCAAAGGGATTTTTTTAAAAAAAAATTTGAGGAGACACATCTCATTGTACAGGAAACATTAATGAGAAAACTTCTTAAAGAACATGTGATTAAGTATGAAAGAAGCCAAAGAAAATACAAGGTGGTAGACAGATCACTGAAGAACAAGCACTGCTGTAAGAAAGGGAAAATGGAGATGTATCCAATTCTAGCAGTGAGGCTTATATTACTGTCAAGTTAAAACACATAGAAAATTTACCAAGTTGCAAAGTGACTAAAATCCCTACAAGGAATTTCAAAACAAGAAGTAGACCAATCTAAAGCAAAGACGGAAAAGTTCTTAATGAAGGTGGAAGAGAAACACACATGCACAGTACATTTCAAAGAAGAATTAATAATCTCATTCCCACCTCAACAGTAGATTTCATGAACACATGAACCAGAACAAGTTGACATCAGGATTCCTAGCAACAAACAAGAAGCTCAAATTTTACAGTGAGATGTAATCAAATCTTAACAGAAATATGAGAAGTGGTTTGGCACTATTATATTTAAGACTCTGATGTAGCTTACTCTCCAATCAGGGGTTATAACTATAATAGTTTCTCTTCTACCTCAAGAATCACAATTCTCCCCATTCATTCCCAAGCTAGTACAGAAACAACATCAAGAAAAAACACTACGCTTCAAAACTAGAAGAATGAATCATTATTTCTACCAGCAAGACATTCTCCAGTTTAAGGATATAGTATGAAATATGTAATCCCAATACAGAGAAAGGAAGATTTTTAAAAACTGTTTAATTCTAAAGAGTATGTAGTTTTCGGATAGTCCTTCCTGGAAAGAACTATTGTTACCACAGTTAAAATATAGAGGATTTCAGTTACCTATAGTGATATATACCTTTCAAAATACACCTGACAGACTGGATAAACATACCTTCTGGTTCCTAACATATTGGTTCCCTTCCTCATTTGCCCATTTCACACAATTCACCCAATGTGGGAATCATTAACTTCACTATAAGTAAAACTAGATAACACAAGACTTCACACATAAAATAGGACTTCAAAGCTCTGGGAATTGCCACAGGCCTAATAATGCAACACAAAATAAGCATCAAGTATAGCAGACTGATTCTTCTCTTTGGAATGCATTCTTAAATACACGCACATTTCACAATCATGGCAAAGCAGAGCACACAACTGGCAAAACAGGTCAGCTAATAAAATAACCCTGTGCGTGTGGAACAAACAATTGTCACAGCACCACGAGGTCTTCCCCTCACAGAAAACATGCATAAGTTGAGGATGATTATAGCTCAGAATTACTCTAAGGATCAGTGACATATGACTATGAAGAGTGCTTTGAAAAGCACAGAACCATATATATGTATCTTCTATTCCATAGCATTCACAGTCTCAAAATCTTAATAGGTCAAATTTCACAGTTTAGGATATTTCTTTGGTTTGGGATGAAATTTAACTTAAGAACATTACTAGTTCAATAAGACTGAAGAATAGCCACTTAGGAAAATAGTAAACTACCTCCATGCACTTTAGAATACTGATGAACAAATAAAGCAAAACAGGAAAACCTGAGTGGGTGAGGCAAATAATTTGTTATTCAAATATAAATCAGTCTTTTCTAGTTAATTGAATAAGGCTTTAAAAAGCAATACTTGTTAAGTTTCCACTACAGCATGTGCTTGATTTAAACATAAATTTGGACACCAAAAGAATAAAGGCTTCTTTTGTGGGTGCAGGCGAAGAGCGAGATAGAAGAGAGAATGGCTTCGGATTTAGATGTATTGAGTCTAAGATGCCGCTGGGACATCCAAGAAAACATCAGCATCACGCAGTTGTAAACCTGAGATTTCATCTCAAGACGAGCTGAATATAAACATTTTTAAGTTCTCTAACGTTTAAGTTAGTAGTTAAAATTAGAGAAGTACAAAAAAATCACAGACTATATAAGAAATGGTGTAAACTGGTGGCCAAGAAGAGCACTTTTAAAAAATGTTTACCTTAGAAGATGGTAAACTAACAAAGACCAGGAACTGAAATGGGAAGAAAGGTAAGAAAGAAAAGCAGCAAAGATGGACACAAAGTGTGTCAGAGAAGCCAAAGTTGATCAAGAGTGAGAAATAATCCCCCCAAATGACGTAGCAGTAAGCCTGAGAGAGATGATTGCTTTTGGCAAGTAGAAGCTCATAAGAGATCTTTGAGAGAGTAGTTTTAATAAACGGTGGGCAAATGAGTAACATCTCTATAGTCATTTCTATAAATATTTAGAAGCTTGAGCTGACTCTTAAAAATACCATTAACAAGTTATTAGTTCAAAATATTGGCCATTGTCACGGCCGTATTTACAATCCTCTCTTCCTAGATTAATGGCACCTCCTTCTCTACCCACAAATTTATAAAATGTTATAAATGTCAGGAACCTTAGAAATCATTAAACGATTGCAAACTGGCAGCCAACAGGCCAAATTCAGCTCTCATGTTTCTAACTTTTTCCCCCACTTAAAAAAAAATCTTAGATTTTCAGCTTCTCTGTAAGATACAAAGGATCTGGTAATAATGGTCCCACACTTCCAATGCACCTTTTGCAAGAAGCATGTCTATTCCACTGCCCTAAGGACACCTCAACGTCCTAATGACACCTCACTTCACTCATTTCTGGTAACTGCGTTCCTGTATCTGTGAGGTGTCTAAGATAGAAACTCCTAAACTTGACTTAAATAGGAACCATTAAATTCATCAGCCATTCACTACCTACTCTAGGTTAAGACCCAGAGAGGTTAAGGTCTCAAAGTCAGTTAGAGAGCCAGAAGTAGAACTCTGTTCCCTGACTCCCAGCTTACTAAGTGAACCGTGGCTTCTGCTGACACTAAAGATACCTCTGGGTTTCCCCAAACACATGCCAATTAATTATCTTTAAAGGAAAGGGAAATCATCTATATCTAAATATAATTTTATTAAGAAGACAATTCTCAGACATTCACAGAAATATCCAAATTGATCACTCACAAAAAAAAAAAATCTTTACCGTACCATCAAAATTGAAGGAAATGCGTTAAGGAAATCATCTTTAATTTATTCTTTATGTGCACTTTACTTGTTTGACACGTCCTTTGTTGACAAGAGAGCTGCTTTCTTGGATTCGGTCTTTCTGCCTTCAGTCTTTTCTTATTCAAATCCAAAGTTATCTTTAAAAATAATCTGCCAGCTGAGTAATACGTTATAAGAGAGGACGTCTCTGTTTTGGAAGTTCTTCATTTCCCCAGGGCTTATGGAATAGCCTACAAGACCCTGGAGCCCTTTCGGTCAGCCTGTGTGCCTTCACGGCCTCATCTTCCCTTACCACCTACACTCTCCTTCACACACATCAAGACGCTGAAGACACAAATATTATTCCCCCTTATCTAGAGGTCTGTCCTAACCAACTGCTGTAGTTTTTGTAACTGATGAGTTGGCATTAATCACAGGACCAAACTAACAGCCAAAGATGTTTATATGTCCGCCACAGTCCAGCTTTCAACAAGCACACTGAAACCGTATTACGAACCTTCCGACCACAAACCACAAATTGTGATCAGTGGTTCACTTCCTGCCCAACAGGAGACACCCTGTGTAACAACTTCCCATCACTGCAGGAACAAAGCCTTTGCCCATGCTTTTCCCTCCCTCCTTCACCTCCTGACCAAGCTGGGTGCTTCTCCATGAGACCCAGGGGGGCATGTCCCCATCTCTTGGGGACTGTAAGTAATAAACTCTTCTTTCAAAGGCAGTTATCTCTATGTCTATCTTCTTAGCATACTTAACTAAATCAAATCCCACAGATGTTTTAATATAAGCCCATCCTCCTTTTTTTTTTTTTTTTCTTAGAAAATACCGATAAATCCTTCATAGTGAAAATTAAATGGTTTAAATGTCACCTCCTTGGTGAAACCCAGGGCAATTTTTGTTGCTCAGCCGCTTGATCTGCTCCTAACACAGGTAGGGCAGCCTCCGCTCAGTTTTGCAATTTTTCTGTTTTTGTGTTCTTTTGTACCCATTGGGCTTGGAGAACCTAAGTGAAGAGAAACACTCAAGTCTTACCCAGTTCCCTCCTTTATATATATTAAGGACTCAATGAATAAATTTGCAATGGGAGAAAGGGAGCAAGGCTCACCGGGTCCCTTGAAGAACACAGACCAGCTCTGATCCGCCTTGGAGGATAAACAACAGCAGAACCACACTTAACAGAATCTAGAGGTTTATTTTCATTCCTGTCAGGCTTTTCAGGGCTTCCCTCTCCCTTGGGTTTTAATTTTGTTACTATGTGGTTGTTTGTTCATTTCATGGGTTTTATGGGCTTGTTTTGCTATTTCCACTGGATTTTACTTAGACTAAGTCTGATGTCTACCTGGGAACCTGGCATCCACAAAGGCTTAGGTTTGGCTACCAAATATAATTCGTATGGCCTCAAGGCACATGGTGAAATCTGATGTTAAAAACAACTTAATCTAATTCATCAAGGCTGAAGTCACTACGAATTACAACATTTTAGGGTTGTAATGAATTAAAATCAATAGAAATATGGGGGGAAAATGACCTTTCCTTTTCCAATTAATCCTTTTGGTTCAAGCGCTAAATCTTTAGGCCTACCTACTTGAAGAATTCTCCTGAATGAAGGTTTACCTTTAGAATACGTAAGATTCTGCAAGTATTTCTGAACAACAATGTGTGAACTGGGGAAGAAGAAAAAAGCCTTTGATAACATTTTACTAATTACATTTATAACTCTCCATTTTTACTAACAAGATGATGATTAACAGGTAAGTATTTAGGCCACTAATCGATTGCCTTTTTTAGTGATTAAAAATATGCATGTCAATTATACCTAAAAATGTAGGTAATTTAAGAACTGAAAAGAATGATACTACTTTTAACATTTTAGTAGATAAATGTTGTGGGAAATAATATCATGATTAAAAGTAAATCCCATAGCTTTCTACTTGCTTGTTATTTGTAGCTTTAAATAAATAATAAATCTAACTTAGTATAAGTTTTTTGGTTTTTTAAACAAAAGGGCCTGGCTTTTCTTGAACCATTCTCTTTCTGATAATGAACACTGATTGTGAATGCAAAACCTTGCATATCATTATGTGAAACATTTATGCATTCAGAGTGTCTACTTGGTGGCTTTCTTCTTAAGAAGCTAAACAATTCATTAAACAAGCTGCTCCTGAATGGTAGATCAGAACAAGCATAAGCTGCCTTCTGTAGAATTCTATTGTGGAGCTGTACCCATTTGTGTTTTCTTTGAAGCCACAAAAATGAAACCCTTATGCTCATATTAAAAGCATAAGAAAGGCATCTATTGTGTCAATAGATTTAAAACACGGCCTTAGACACAGTGAGAACCACTCCAAAATGGCACTCCTATAATAGCAAAGGTTAAGAAGTGCATTCCCAGGGAAAACCTTCAAAGGCCTACATATCATTATATCCCAAAACAGATGGCATCGCAGTGTTTGGAACTATAGTTTATGGACACCTACAATCTCAAATAAATCCTTTCTAATCCCACTCTTTTGTCTAGATTTTGTACTTTGATGATAACTGCAGGTGCTTTTCTCCATTCTTCATAGGGTGACAGAGTGACAAAATGATACAGTGAAGATTCATGTACATATATGGACACAACTCTTAATACAACTTCTATGCAATGTACAAGTATTCTACTAGCAAGAGACTTACACTTTATAGAAACTGGCAATTCCTAGATTCTGATCTATGATAAATCATTAGTCTGAATTTTATAGGAAATAATGAAAAAAAACACATCTCTCTCATATATTGCTGAAAATATAAACTGACAAAAACCACTTTGCAAAACAATGTGGAATTCTCTAGTATCTATGTGTATACTTTGGAAAAACTCAAACACAGGCGATGAGGACAAAAAATTTCACAGCAGCATTGTTTATAATAGCAAAAAACTGCAAATAACCCGAAAGCTCATCAACAGGAAAATGGATATGTGCACTGTGATATACTCAACAATGAAAATGAACAGCTGCTACATGTACCCATGTGGATGAACCTCAGAAACAATGCTAAGCAAAAAAGTCCCAGAAAACGATCTGCAATGCTTCCTTCATGCAAATTTAAAAGCATGCAAAATCGAGCAACATGTTATTGTTACTTAGGTTCAGTTTTTTTAATCATGTAAAATTCTGCTGAGAAAAATCATACTACTGTGACTAACAGACTGAAATAAAAGTTTTCTGATTTTTTGCTACAAATCTCGGATACAGTGGACCCTTGAACAACACGGGTTAGAATTGCACGGGTCCACTTATGTGGGTTTTTTCCACTAAATTTGTACTACAGTACTACATGATCATGGCTGTTTGAATCCATGGATGGAGAACTGAATATAAGGAGGGCTGACTATAAAGTTATACATGTATTTCCAACTGTGAGGGCGTCAGTGCCCCTATCCAACATGCTGTTCAAGGGTCAACTCTACTGAACACATTTTTGGATTCAAATTTAGTCTACAACAAAATTCTCTACAGATAATTTCTAATGGATCCTTACAGGTCAAGAAAATTTATTTAAAATATCATATATATCAGTATTTAAGGAAAATATGTGAATTCTAACCTGAAAAAGATTTAAATAGTATCATATTTTTACTGTAAAGAGTTTTACTTCATAGTTTACCTGAAACTTCACAAGGCTTGTGAGACTGCAGGAAATAGTTCCTCTTTAATTCCTGTCTGTATATAAGATGTAGCTTGTTATGATCATCTTCATGTTCACTCCCATCTGCCTTCATTATAGGTTCTAAGAAATATTCACCATCATGTGCTTTAAATGTTCCCATCTGGAAATAAAGAAAATAAAAATTAATTTTCTTCTGTCACTAAGCAGAGAAAGCACGCTTTGCCACAGGTTAACGTGAGAGCACAGAAACAAGACAGCCAGGAGTTCATTCACTAAATGGCATCAACTAAACATGATGTTTCTTTCCTGGCTCACTTCTCCCTCTTATGGATAAAGTCACGGAGACTGGATAATATTCCAGTAAACCAAGGTGAAATGACAGGTATTCCAGGTATAAAGAATAGCATAGGCAAAGGCATTAAAATGGCCAAAGGCTTAGCACATTCCAGAAGTAAGAAAGCCTCTTTGGCTTGGTCTATGTAAGGTAATAGAGTGAGACAAGACTTAAAAGGAAGGCTGGGGTCAGATAAAAGATCTTGAATGTGACGCTAGCAATTTGAATTTGTAAGCAATGGGGAGCCATTGAAGAGTTTTCTCAAAGACCTGTCTCCTGAATTCCAGAATCCAACATCCAACTTGCTTTTTTGACACTTCCTAGTAGCATTCTCAACCTCAACATGTCCAAAGACAAACTCTTTCTTTTCAGTCCAAACCTGCTATTTCTTCAATGCTCCCTCCTCAGTAAATGGCAACAGTAGTATTCAGATAGCTTAGGACAAAAGTCCTTAGAGAGAAACCAAGGATGGGTCTCTCTCAAATCCCACATTCAACTCATCTGCAAATGTAAATGGCTCAACCTTCAAGGTATAACTGAAATCCAACCACTTCTCCCAAATTTTATCACTACACCCATGATCTAACCTAACTTTCTCTCCTTTCTGAACTAAATCAATAGCCCTCTATTGTCTCTACAGAGGAGTCACAGTAATTTTTAAGTCTAGATCACGTTGCTCTCAAATCAAAAAAACAAATACAAAAAAGTAACATGACTTTTCACGTCATTCAGTAAGATTCAAATTCCTTACCATGGTCCACAATGTCCTGCGTGATCTGCCCACCCCTTTGCACCACCCGGCCCCTCCAAGCACACAGATGACCAACAGTTCTGACTTCACCTTCTCCCATTCTACCTTGGCTCATTCTACAGCTCCATTCCTGATGTCTTTGCTATTCCTCAAACATGACAAATATTCTCTCACCTCAGGACCTTTGCACTTTCTAAACCTGCCTCAAGCACTTTTTTCCTGATCACTCCCACTATCACTTGTTTCAGGTCCCTACTCAACATTCATGACCCTATTTAAAAACGTTACCCAGCCTCCTACGTCTATCCCCACTATCCAGTTTCATTTTTCTCCATGTTTATCACTACCTGAGAGATTATTATTTATATTTGTTTCTTGTCTGATACCATCCACTAACATATAAGTCCATGAGAGTAGAGCTTTGACTGTATTCTTCTCTGCATGTCTGTCATGCCTACCACATAGCAGATATTGGATAACATATATTAAAGGAATGAATAAGGCTGTAAGACATGGAATTTAATCTAGTGACACTGTATGGTAGAATACTAGCAGTTATGAGATAGAGGCTATAGCCCAGAAGAGAGGTAACAAAACCTGAATTATGGTGACAGTGATGGTATAGCAGTTGGAAGAGAAAGATTACCAGATGCGAATGCCTAAGGAAAGCAGAAAAACAGACAGTGAGAGGGAGAACTTATGATAGAGATAATTTTCTGGGAAAATAATATTTACCAAAATGACTCCAGAAATGTTAAAAATCCAAACAGACCCCTTTTCTACCAAACAACAGAAAAAGATGTCAGAGTTACATCACAAAAACTCCTGGCCTTGATGATTTCATAGAGGAATTCCACCAAACCTTGAAAGAGCAGATAATTCCATTGTTATTTGAACTGTTCCCAAAAATGAAAAAAAATCCAAGTTATTTTTATGAAGCTAGTGCAAACATATAGCAAAGCCTGGTAAAGACAGCACAAAACAAAACAACCACCCAGAAAAACAAAACAAATACAGGACAAGCTCACATATGAATATCAAGCTAAAAGTCTGAAACTGTATTAACAAACAAAAGTCAGTAATGTGTGAAAAATATACAACGAGGTGAAGTTTATCATAAGAATGTAACTATGGCTCAATATTGGAAATCTTAATTCATCATCATCACTTACACAAATGGAAAAAAATCACGTCTTTTGAAAAAAATCACCGAACATTCTTGATCTTAAAAATATCAATAAAATATAAATAGGTAGATGCTCCCTTAACAAGATAAACTCTATCACAGCCCAAAGACAGTATCATGCATAACAAAGATACATGCAAGGCATTCCCACTTAGATCAGGAATATAAGGATGCCCAGTATCACCTGTCCTAGACAACAGAACTAGGTAAAAGATTAGAAACATAAAATTGGAAAGGAAGAGTTAAAACTTTCATCTTCATAGGTAACATCAGTGTATACCTTAACAAATAAGAACTAACTGAAAAACTACTATAAGAACTAAGTGAATTCAGTGAGAAAATACACAGGCTTCAATAATATTCATGTGTATAAAAAACAGTGAGAAGATACTATGGAAGAAGCAATCCAATTTACAAAAAAAAGGTTAAATGCCCAGGAATAAAACAAATTTGTCAGATTCCTGTAAAATGTCAAAGGTCTACTGGAGAACAAAGGAAGAGAACTTAGAAACCACTTGCCATGTTCCTCAATATAACAAGATCTCAAAAAAATACCAACAGATTTTTTAACATGTAAACTGCTTCCAAAGTACATACAGAAAAAAGAAATCACCAAGATAATTATAAGAAAACAGTGAGGTGGGACTAGCACTATAAGATGTTAAAATATTACAAAGCCACATTAGTTAAACACTCCAATGCTGGCATGTGAGGAGACCAACCGACCAATGAACTGAAAAGAAAGGCAAGCAATAAATCCTAAACCACAGGACTTAGTATTATTAGTATATAGACTGCATCTCGAATCAATGAGGAAAGAGTATATTTAATAGATTGTGACATGTGGACAAAATAACTTGGATACATCCCACACAGAATAAATTCCAAAGGGTCAGTGATGTAAACTTTTGAAATAAAACTGTAACAGCACTAGAAGGTAACATGAGAGAATGCCCCTTTCACTTTGGAATAGGGAAGGTCATTCTAACCATGACTCAAAACCCATTAAAAAAATGTTAAACTTCACTCAGGAAGAACAGAAATTAATACTAAACTGAGAAACCATTTTCACCTATGAGACTGGCAAAATTCTAAATGTTTTATAACATACTTCAAATGTGTCTGTGGAAAAATGGGCACTCTGATACACAGCCGTTGAAAATGTAAATTAGTGCAATCACAGTGCAAAGCATTTAGCAATATCTATGGCAACTACAAATGTGTTTGTTCTTTAACACAGCAAATTCCCCTTTTGAAAATTTATCCAACAGATACTGTACATTTCCACACATGTTGAGCTAATATAATTAAGGTTACTAACTACAGCACTGTTTTTAACAGCAAAATATTGGAACCAATTCAACAGTCCACTGTTAAAGTATATTTACATAAACTATGGTATAACCATATAATGGAATATCTTGTTATAGACAAAAAAGAATAAACATTTTATGTAGTGATATGGAAAGACCTCCAATACAATTATTATACCAAAATATAAAACTGTAAAACAGGATGTATAGTATACTACCATTGTGTAATAAAGGAAGGAAAAAAAACCTAAATATTTCTATTTGCCTGGAAGAAATGCTAGAAGGATTCATTAGAAACAGTACAGGTAGAGGTGGGAGAAAGCAGATGGATTCAGGATGGACTAGGTATAGCATCCTTTTCACTTCAGGTACTTCATATACACTGTTCCCAATTCCCACCCTTCACCTCATATTCCTGCCACAGCCCCCTGCCTGGTGGACTCCATCTCATCGTTCAAGTCTCAGCTTCAAATAGCAGCTACCCAGAAAGTTTTTCCTTTACCAGCTAACTAGGTAACCACATCCCTACCCCAATCCTGAAAATAATTACTTTTTTAGAGTTTACTACTGTTTGACTTCTTCAGAGCACTTACAATGTTGTATTTATATATTCGTTTGCTATTTATAACTGTTCTCCCTCATTAAACAGGTTTCATACAGGAAGAGACCTAGCCCTGAATTTACATTGCCTTATACAGTACCTGACACACAGCCAGCGTGGTACACAATAAATATCTGTTAAACCAAGAAAGAGATTATTTCCTACTTTTTGTAAACTCAGCTTATGTTGAGCAGAGACGTAGGACAAATCTGGACACGCAAGCTGGAGCTAGAATATGAACTCTTGAATGTAGGGATGTTATAATAAAAAGAGTCCATAAGCAGGTGAGAAAAAAATTGCATTTTTATTACCATGAACCTATAAATGAAAGTTAGAATTTTCTTCAACTGTGAATGTAGGCAACAGATCCCAGTGATGTTGCCAGTGGAGAGCAGATATTTTCATCACGTGAAGATGTTTGAGATCTCAAAATATTGTTTATGCTCAACAACTGTGTTATTAGATCTGCCATTAGATCTTATTTAATGTGATAATAGGTAAAATTTTACATAATTATTTTTAATATCCTGATAACTGTATTTCAATAAAATTGGTTTATTTTGTAATTTATCTTAGGCACTTGAAAACATTCTGAGAAGGGCTCCATTGGTGAATTATCAAGAGGTTTGAAGAGAAATAGGAGGAGGAAGGAGAGTCAAAGCGATAACTTCAGAAGATTAAATAATATCTTTGTGCAGCTGCTAAGACAGCAAGGGATGAAACAGAAAGAACTTGCACCCACTGGTAGTCAAGAGAGTGGAAAGAATCCCTCAAATGGTCAGCTCTGATCAATAAATCTCTTTCTCTAGTTTGGTGAGGCTAAATCATCGAGGGTAGGCATTAATCATAATTTCAATAGCTAACTCGGATCTATACAGCAGACATCATTCATATACACTTATAATTTATTTCCACCTAATAATAACTGAGGTAAGTTATTATTATCCCCATTTTACAGGTGAGATGAATGAGGAACAGTGAGGTTAAGTACCCTGTCCAAGTCTCACACCTAGTAAGAGACAGGACCAAGATGTGAACCCAGTTAGGCTGGCTCCACAGTTCGTGCCTTAACCCAATGCACTGTGCTAGGGATCACACACCAATTCTGATAAACCCTACAAGACAGCTGAAAAATACTTAATGAGTAGGCAGAGTTCTAGGGGCTAGAGATACAGAGGTGAGCATGACGAAATCCCTGCCCTCAAAGAATTCATACTTACATGGGAAAAGACAGATAATAAAAATGTAATATGCCTGGTGGTAACAAGTACAATAAAGAAAATAAGGCAAGGAGACAGAGAATCCCAGAGGGTGGAGGGAGGCACTCTAGGCTGAGGCTAGAATAACGAGGGGGGAGCCATGGAAAACTCTGGGAGAACACTGCAAACAGGAGAGCGGTGACTGAAAGGCCCAGTGACGGGGAAAGCTTGGCAGGTTCAAGTGACAGAGAAGAGTGAGGCTGAAACTTTGCCAACAAGGGGACACACAGCAGAAGCTCAACAGGTAGGGGCAGGCTGCACTCATTATGCTTGACACTGGAAAGCACTCACCACGCCTCCAAATACACAAAGGTACATTTACCTACATGTAAAACTTGGCAAGTTTCCACTTAGAAAAGCGTATTTCTGTGAAAAACCAATTCAGAAATGAATAACTAAATTATGGATGCTATGATAAGCACAGTTTTAGTGAATGAGGCTTCATTTTCATTTCTTAATTATCTTTAAATTACTTAGTGATAATAACTTTGAAATTGTTGCTTTAAATTCCATTGTAAAGAGCATATGTAAATCACTATTTTAACTGAATAGTCACTGCAAGCTGTTTAAATGATTAGGGCAATTATAGTCATAAATTCTTCTTTACATTCATAATTATTACCACATCAACCTCTCCTTAAAGGTACCAAAGGCTTTACTATTTTTACAGTTCCCAAACCTAAAACATTGCCTGAGACGTAGCAGGCACTCAACACATATCTGTAGAAATAAACATTTTTTTAAATAAATTTATCTATTTATTTTATTTTTGGCTGTGTTGGGTCTTCGTTGCTTCACGTGGGCTTTCTCTAGTTGCAGCGAGCAGGGGCTACTCTTCGTTGCGGTGCGTGGGCTTCTCATTGTGGTGGTTTCTCTTGGTGCGGAGCCCGGGCTCTAGGCACACGGGCTTCAGTAGTTGTGGCTCACGGGCTTAGTTGCTCCATGGCATGTGGGATCTTCCCGGACCAGGGCTCAAGCCCATGTCCCCTGCATTGGCAGGCAGATTCTTAACCACTGCACCACCAGGGAAGCCCGAAATAAACATTTTGGTAACATGGTAAAGTACCTGATTTTCCCCCCATATACCCTTTAGTAATCCTTTTTTTTTCCCTCTAATATTCTTAAGTTACAATAGTTTAGGGACTTGTCTGAGATATAGTTACATGATTTTGTTTTCTTTTAATGCTGAAAAGTAAAATGTGTAGGTGCTCTTGGTTACATAATGTGCTAGTATATTAGGATTACACATTTTTTTTTTTTTTTTTTTTTTTTTTTTTGCGGTACGCGGGCCTCTCGCCATTTTGGCCTCCCCCATTGCGGAGCACAGGCTCCGGACGCACAGGCCCAGCGGCCATGGCTCACGGGCCCAGCCGCTTCACAGCATGTGGGATCTTCCCAGACCGGGGCACGAACCCGTGTCCCCTGCATCGGCAGGCGGATTCCCAACCACTGCGCCACCAGGGAAGCCCCAGGATTACACATTTTTAAAAGGCTTAAAAATTAAGGAAATTCCATCAGATATACTGAAATTCTAGTCTGTAAAATAGAAAAATTTATAAAGAATTCATCTATTTCTTAGAAGTATACTATACTCTAGCATATTTCATTCATTCTACCAGTGTTTATTTTCCAAATATAACTACAAATCCCTTATTTTCAATACATACCAAAATTCCAGCTTTGCTTTCCCAGAAAAAATAATTAACTATACTTAGAGGTAACAAAGACTACTTTTGAAACTTGAGTAAATGGACCCATGGGAAAAAATCACTTTCTACCTTTTTTAAAAAGCATGCTGAGCAGAAGAAATGTGATAGCATCCTGGTAAAAGATACAAACAGGAATGAGGCAGCTTGTTACTCATCCCAAAACGATTTTGAATAATGTCACACTTTCCCCAAACAATACTGTAAATATCTATACCTTGAAAACTTTTTTTATATACCTTTTGGATCAAACTCTGACTATGGGGTACTTCTATGATAATGTTCCAATAAACCCACACATGGGTCCAACCTGCACTCTCATGTGAAAGATGAATATAGTTGTTTCGAGTCCATCAGCACTTCCTTTAGTCATGCTAGAACACTCTAGCCTGCTAATAATACTGCCTTTATAACTCAGAGGCCTTTTCTTCAACAAAACCTCATGCTTAAAAGAGTAATTTCAAGAAAAAATAATTTGTCCTCAAAGGGGTTTGCCCGTATTTATCAATGAAGGACTTAAAAGCATTTTGCTTCCAGCCATTTTTCTATAAGCCACCCCACTGCAGAGGACTTTCTCTTCAAAAAATAAAAAAATTAGAGCTTTGCCTAAAGGCTCCTAAGGAAGCACTTAATTTTTTTTTTCAACTTGGAAAGGAACCTCGTAAGGCATTGGAGGACTTAATAAAACAGGTGGTTCGTAGAATTATATTTAGATCATGCCATATTTTTAGCAACCTGCCTATCTGCGGAGGGGCACTGCAATTTGATTCATGAGAAATGCCAATCAAATTCCAAAGTCTTTCTTTTGATGACTATTAAAAGTAGCATAACTAGTTTTCACTTGGGCAAAGGGTTCCCATTTACTTGAAGCAATGATGGTCCATTTGCCAAGGCAGCAAGTGATTATGCAACTGGTTCCAATTTACTCTCATAGGTCAAAATTTTTATGTTTAGAGAATTTTTATACAATAGTTTTTCCAAACTGTTCTTATTTCAGTATTTTGACATTCATTCATGTACTTTTCCCTAAATACATGGTAAACACATGTATTATAGCCACCAATAATAATGTACTCTCAGATTTTATTAAAGGGTAAAAACAACAAGCACAAAATGTAAACCATTTGGACTCTTTTCCCAAATCATTTACAGTTATCACATAAGCACTGGCGGCTATAGAACTAGTTCAAAATAAAGGTACTATTAAACAAGGCAATTATTTAGAGCCAATACTGAGAATTTATTTTAGTAACAGATTGCTCTCAACTATTAATAAAATTGGATTTTCATTTAAGGACTGAATCACTGGTAATTACTACCATGAAGACTAAAATGTTTAGTTTCTCAATCTTTAATCATATGTCGTATTAGAATCAGTTTGATGCTATTTGTAATAAGAAAGCCTGAGTATGAGTCCTGGGTCTGCACTCATGGAATCTTGGGCAAGCCACTTCATATCTCAAACCTCAGTTCCATGACTTATAAAACAAAACAAATAATTCTATCTACCTAACTTCCTTAGAAAGACAATGTGTGTTAAAATGATGTCAGTAACTGTTTTGAAAGTGAGTATAGTTTGATATAGGATGGAAAAGTCTCCACTAAAAACACAGATGTTACAGCTACCCTTTTTTACCCTAAGCAGAGGGTAAGTGTTATGTAATAAAAGGTCATGAAGATTAACTCTGAGATTCATCTTTATTTTAGGGTACTCTGTTCAATGCAAAAGATATTTTCCCCTGACAGTTCCTCATTATAACACCACTGACCACACCTAGGAAATAGCGTATTATACATAAGCACACATTGAATGAATGAATCGATGATATGAAGAATATGTAATTGGCCCCAGAAGCCTAAAGCAGAAGATTCATTGCAAAGTTTTTGAAAAGAGAGTCTTCTCTCCTCTAGTAGCATTCTTTATTCCCCATTCCACAGGGCAATTCCAGATCTCCAGCATAAATGTGAGAGGAAACATTGCTGATACTCACCTAAAAAGACACTGCTCTCTCACCACACCCCTACCCATGAGGATCAAGAAAATAAGACAGACTCTGGACTCATCTATCCGAGATTCGTGCAGCCAAATGATTCAGCTACATAAATAGTGTCCCAGCAACATCACTAACAAGGAGTGAATTCTGTAACATTTCTCTTTTTTGTAGGCACTGAGGTATATTTGAGGTCACATGAACTCACTAAAAGTGGAGAGAACTGTCAAAGAAATGGCCACGTTTCTTTGACCTGTGGGGTCCAGGTAGTGGTTCTCAGGACAGCCTCTGCCATCCTCTTACTAAAACATCTGCAGAGACATAAAGCCCAAAGTCATTATAAGAATTAGAAATTTAAAACAGTAAGAAATGATAAAGAACTACTCTGTAGGTATATAATGGAAAGATGTTCATGATATATTGTCAAAATGTTATAAAGCAAATTACTTAACAAAGATATATGTATACAACCTGGTCAGCTCTTTGTAGAGAAGATGGGACAAAGAAAAGAAGGCTCAGGATGGATCTGGAAAGATGAGTAGGAGTTTAAGGCAAAGGACATTCTAGACAAAAAGAAGAGTAAATATAAATTCAAACCATTATGAAGATTAAAGTAAACCTATGAGAGAATCAAACAAATGTTTCTAGAATAAGTATTTCTTTCTTGGCACCTCTCCTGTTATTAACTTTCCTGGTTAATGGCTACAGGATCACTCAGTCATTTAAGTCAGAGTCATTAGAACCATTTTGGTTGTCTGCTCTTCTGGTCCAAAATTCTAATGGGTCTCCTACAAGGTGGCTTAACTTCAGCACTACTGACATTTTGATAATTCTTCATTGTAGGAGGCTATTCTGGGCATTGTTGGATGTTTAGCAACGTCCCTGGCCTCTACCCACCCGATGCCAGTAGCTTCCCTTGCCCCCTGCACAGCTGTGACAACCGAGTGTCCCCAGACTCTGCCAAATGTTCCCCGGGGGGACAAAACTGCCCCAGTTGAGAACCACTGGTCTCATAGTGCACCTTCCGCAGGGACCCAACTCTTCTCGCCACTGCAACCGCATTGCTTCCTGCGGCTCCCATTCCCTGCTCTTCCTTACTGCAGTGGTGATCTCCTCAGCACCTCGCTGCCTCCCCTGCTCCTTGCACCATGATGCATAAGGGCAGACCCCTCCCAACACATCAAACTAACCCACCATCTACAGTCTAAGCCTTCACGCTTTCGCAGTACATTCCAGGCCTTAATCTGACTTCAACCTTACCTTTCACCCTCACCTCCTAATGCACCCTACTCTTCAGCTGCAGAGACCCACAAGAAGCCCTTGAATTTTCACATCCCCAAATGTTTATTCATCCCTCAAAGTCCAGCTGAGAAGCCTCCTCCAGCCCAGGTCTCATAACACTCTTCCTCCCTCCTTCCTCAAAGTTCACCCAGCACTCCTTGTACGCCTCTGTTAACAGTATTTAACAGACTATTTTCATTGAGTGTGTGTACATGTGCCCGGGGTCACTATGTGGTGGCCCTGAGAATGCTGAGCATAATTGACCAAGGACCCCCACTCCAGGTTTTGAGATCCATCCGTGCGTGTGCCCCAGCCATATCTCCCATGCACCACTCCAGACGGTAACTGAGTGTGGCAAGGATATGAAGAGGAAACTCATTCTTAGGAGGCAAGGCACCGTTGTCCCAGGCAAATCTGGCTTGAGGGGTGCTTTGCTGAACCTTGCTTAGACTGCCCGGAAGCCTGGGATGCTTCTACCCAACATTTTCATCCTCTCTTCACCTGTTTCAGACTCCACTGCTCGCTCCTTTTTTCTAACACAGACACTTCCCCTATTAAACTCTTTGCACATTTAATCCCACCTTACTATCTGCTTCGTGGAGGACCTAGGCTAACACGCGAATGTTAAAGGTAGAGGCCTAAGAAATTCTCCTTAGTGTTGCTTGAGTATTTGACTAAGTATAGGAATAACTAAAAGGGATCCTTATGAGTTTTCCAACAAAAAATATGAATACAGAATGGCATGTGTAATGACCTGAGGCTATGTGACTTCTGAGCAAATAGGAAGTTTAAAAAATAAGTTTTCTAAGAAGACAAAAACCGGTAAAGACACTACTGATAGTTTCCATACATTTATTTCCTGTCTGAACATGGAGGTACTACAGCACCTAAATAATCAGTCATCAGAGGGCATTAGTGCCTGACATGCCACAGAATGGTTCACATGAGAAACTTCAAAAAAGTACACACAGCCACTGCTCCGTGAGAATACTGTATAAGCCAGATGCAATGTCTGGTTTTATGACATCTGGAAACTGTTTCTTTCAACCAAAAAGACTGCATTGATTCAAATCCCACCAAGAAACAGTGAAGCTAATTGTCTAGGCAGTCGGGTTAGTCCCTGAGGGCCTTTGGAAGAAGGGAACCCAACCAGGTAATGTAAGAGAGCTGGTAGAGCGACAGGGGTTGTTGGGAATAGCCTCTGTACAATTTACATACACCATTCTGACAAGGATACGCCCCAAATATTACAACTTATGGAATACTGACCTCTAATTGGCAAGAGTGTATCAACATCATGAGAAAATAGATAATATGGCCATGAAAACAAAGTTTAGAGTTGAATCTAGAGATATTAACGCCTGATAACTATATATTCTGTGACTTTATCAATGAACTAAAAACAGAATTTGATTAGCCATTATATTACATATAGGTAAATTTATGATTTGGCTCTATTTTCATATCTACTATAGATTTTAGAAATGTCAAAATAAATAATCAGAAATGTTTGAATTACGTGATAAATACTTACACTTAGAAGAAAGAAAAGTTACAGAGAAAGAAAGATTAGAAAAGCAAAAGTAGGGCTTCCCTGATGGCACAGTGGTTGAGAGTCCACCTGCCGATGCAGGGAACACGGGTTCGTGCCCCGGTCCGGGCAGATCCCACATGCCGCGGAGTGGCTGGGCCCGTGAGCCATAGCCGCTGAGCCTGCGCGTCCGGAGCCTGTGCTCCAAAACGCGAGAGGCCACAACAGTGAGAGGCCCGCGTACCGCAAAAAAAAAAAAAGAAAAGCAAAAGTTATACCCACAGGAAACAAAGAAAATTTCTGGCAGACTCAGCCCCTCTGGTTCTTGGGCCCAAAACACTTAAGAAAACTAAACAATACAAGTCATGGTTCAGTGGTTTAGTGAAAGAGAAAAACACGTAAATACTAAGACTTCTAGAAGTGGGGAAAAAAAGTAGCTGTGTAGAAATTAAAAGAAAATGTTAGTTTATATGTTTGAGGTTAATGCAACACTAGCAACTGAATGAAATCAATAAGTATGTTGTGATGTCAATTTTTTTAAATGGTTGTATGTACAGAGATATTTGGAAAGTAGTAACTTGGTTTGTATTCCCTTCCTTTAAAAGTCACACTCCTCAGTAGCCACCAGAGAAAGGAAAGGTAGATGCTACCTCAAATGGGAAGATGGAAGGGGAACAGCTCAAATGAATGAGATATGAAAGGGGAACTCCGTGGATTCCAGGAAGAAAAGAACGATGGAGGCAATGGATACGGCTGGGAAGATGTATGTGCACTGACTTCTCCACTGAAGGTTTAAGGCCCTGGAGGCAGAAGGCATGTTACATAGTTTAGGAGGACTGCCAAGAGAAGTGCTTTAGCATGCTATGTGGGACTCAAGGGACGGACCTCTACAAGCCCCGCCCCCCCCCCCCCCCACACACACACGCACTCACTGAAATAGAGGTGTGGCAGAGTTTGGCGAAGGGAGGGATCAAGTCCCCCTAGACTTTCATATGCCATGAAGGGTCTCAGAGCCTTAGAGGGGTCTGGAAGATTACCAATGGCATCAGCAAACCACCTTATGTGGAGAGAGCACTGCAGCAGGATCTAAGTGACCCTGCGTTGAAGGCTGCACATGAAGAAGCCAACTAGGTGTTGCATCCAGAACTCAGAGGGATACGCAGCAACAGAGAGAGCCCAGGTAGGAAAGAGACAGTGAGCCCCAACTGAGCAAGAAAAGCCACAAGTTCTCAGGCCCAGAATTCAGCGGCTGGTGCCAAAAAAATGCAAGGAGACTGAGGCACAAAGGACCTCGGAGGCTAGAGGCACTGGAGGACAGTATGATTTCCCCACCTTCCTCCCAAACAATACAGAGGCCTCAGAACACTGTGCTGCCCTGTATGAGGTCAGTTTTCATCAATGGTCAACATTTGCTTGAATCCAGCCATGACAATGAACATTAGCAGAAAAAAAATGAGGAAGTCACACACTCATTCAATATATTCAGGAAAAGCATCTGATTAAGTACAACATCCATTCACGATTAAAAGCAAAACTAAAAGCAAAGAGCAACTAGCAAAAGAGAACTTCAATAGGACTGGCTCTAAAAATCCTTCAGTAAATCTCAACTTTAGTGTTTAACGGACTGACAAAAATCAAAGCTGAATCATCACAGGCGCACACATGCAAAGTCACAAAGATGAGCTGGGAAGCAGTAGGAGCAGGGCTGGAAGTGAGCATTACTGACATCTTGGGCATTGTATCAAGGAGGATCTGCAAAAACTCAGCTGGTCCAGGTTGTGGGTAACACAACTTTATCTGGATCTAAAGATTAATCTGAGACTGAAAAACAGGAATCTGATATAATAATAAATGGACTCTAAAACCTACCAGAAGTTCCACCATTTGATGAAACTATTATTCTAAAGAGTGCTAAGGATAGAGTCAAGGTAGAAATAAAAAAATCATAAATATACAGCTAATATCCGTTATAGTGCTAATATCACAAGGGAGAAAAATCAAAGAAATGTCACTAATCTCATCAGTGATTTAGACTTATAATGGGTCCTGATCATACTTCTAAAAGATTTTTAGATCCTGATACCTCTAGTTATGTGCTGTACTACTGGAAACTTTCTATCTCTGCTGTGACTGATATCCTCAACGCAGCCCTACACATACAGAGAAATGGAGATAAAGCTGAGTTACATAGGTACGAAAATATGTTTTTAGATGTTAAATCAAACTCTGATAATATCAGTAAGTCTACCAAAAGCAAAGTACATACATAAATCAAATTAATAATGCATGATAACTAAACAATTATATCCAAATTGACACAGTGACAGGAAAAGGATGAACTCCTGTTATGACTTTAAAACATTTCCAACTGTTTTTTGATTTCAAAAAGGAGATACTGAATAATAATTTGAACTACACAAAAATTATGAATCAACATGAGCAGAAACATCACTCCTAATAATGCTTCCCATCTGGAATTTTTTCCATGCCTTAAATACTAAATCAAGAAAACATACTGACCATGACAAATTTGTGGTAGTAAATCTAGAATTTTCTAGACAAACTAAACATTTTGAAAGGTTCTAGAAAAGAGAATATTTTTCTTTCCTTTGATGTGTAGATGGCTGTGTAAATATTAGTGTGTTTCTGCCATTCTGATGTTGCATTTTACACTTATCTACAGCCGAAAAGAAAACTGTCCAAGGCATATATATATATGTATACGTACATATATATATCAAGATAATAGCAGAAAAAAGAACAAAGAGGTGTTCCAAATCTACTTAGTAATGACCAATACTCACACCCAGGAAGACATCTTACACCAATTACCCTGAAAGGAAGTATTACATTTGGCCTAGAAAGAACTGTTATCAATTTTCTACTTCATCAAAGAGTAAACAATGTTGGTGTTCTGAAACTCATCTAAAATTTGCCCAACAAAAGCTAGAATACTTGGAAAGAATCCTGTAGCCAAATTCTTAGTTGTTTCTTCTTGAACACGTATGTATCAGAGGAGTTAATGATAAAGTGAGTTCATATATGTTTTAATGTAAGTGTTCTCAACCAAAGGTTCCATGAACTTGGATGAGAAAGACATCTTTATTTTCCCTAACCTCTGATACATAACATTTCCTTCAATTATGATTGTAGGTAAAACCACAGACATTGTGACTTTGTTGGCAATAAAATAATAGCTACTTCAACTCTAATGTAATGTAATACAAAACTATCCGGATTGTTTATTCTCATTACCACTACAAAAGTATAGAAGTAAGTAGTCCCCTCCCCAATAGATATTATTTAACGCATTAATAAAGAAGGATGTATTATGACACCACAAATTCTAATACTTGTAACATTTGATTACTGTTAGTATTTAAAAGGAAACCAATTAAATAACGTGTATGCTATTTTACACATTTAAATTATGCTGAGAGGAGGCCCTGGGTTTCCCCTAGAATGCTGAAAAGTTGATGGCAAAAAAAAAAAAAAAAGTTTAGAACCTCTGTTTTAGAGGGAGAGAAACAAATAAAACACATAGAACCCAATATTTTATTTCATTTCCTCTCTCCGCAATGAGGTTCTTACAAAATCCACATCCTTTACTCTTGTCACTCTAATGATCATTTCTCATTTGCTGGCACCAGGTCTTTGTAGATGCTCTACATTTTTAAGTGCAGTGCATTTTAAACTGGCATATTCAACCTTTTCCCCATCCTGTACTTCACAGATTAATGGCCATCCCCATAGTAGCAAAAAAAACCAAACCAAAACAAAAAAACAAACAAAAACTCTTTGTTTTCAAACCTTTTCATTTATTCATTCTCTATTCATTCTATCATTCTTCATTCAAGGAATAAATTTAAGTAACTTCAGGGGAGTCTGCCTTAATAGATGGTCCAGAATGGGTGTGTCTGAATGAAGGAGGCTGCTGTCCTGCTGGAAACCACACTTCCTGTGTAGCAGAAAGCCACTCCCCACCTCCCTGACTAGCTCAGCATCTGACACTCTTTCTTGCAGCTTTGCACAGAAGGGTCAATTTTGCCCAGCAGGGAGAGACATGCTGATCCTCCAAACCCTTCTCCCCACTGCAAGAAAGGAGTGGCCTCTGGCTTGGGTTCATCTAGGTGTTAATCCCTCTGGTGGCCCACTCTGATCTCTTAGGTCAACCAACCGCCCATTCGGGAAAAGCCAATGCCCGGCTCCCTGAACAAGCAAGGATGGATCCCAAGAAAATGCCAAGGGACCCGAGCGCGCTTACCAAGCCTCCACAAAGGCTGAAGACGGCTGTGTGATCCTCCCGAGCATTGACCTGGCCGCGGTAGAAGCAGTGGCGCAGGTCTGGGGGCGCCGTGCGGCGCTCCTCAGCCCGGAGCGCAGGGGCTCCCAAGTTCACCTCGGTGTAGCCGGCAGCCAGGAAGGCCGCGTCGGCGCTCAGGTTCAGCTGGAAGACCTGGCCGTAGGCGCGGATTCGGTAGTGGGTCCTGAACGGCGTGGGCTCCAGCGCCTCGGCGCTGCGCTTCCTCCGGCTGAAGTGGTGGCTCTTTGGGAACACTTCGCCGAACTCATTGACCCGCGCGGGGGTCACCACTTCGTAGGAGGCCAATGTCCTCACCAAGGCTTCTGCAACCACAGCGAAAAGGCCGTTGAGCCTCTACCCGTTTCCAACTCCCCAGCGCCGAACTTCTTCAACCAAACGTCCCAGCCAGAGAGCCGAGGCCCAGGTCCCCATACCCCCGGCGAGGCGCGACGAAAGAACACACGCTGGCGAGCGCGCGCGCACACACACACACGTGCGCTCTGTGAGTGTGCCTGCCTGCTTTCCCACAACCCCGATTCGCTCCACCCTCCCCAAACAGGGACCCTGACACTCAGGGCCCTCAGCAGCACCTCCTTCTCGCGCCCCTCTTCGCCCCCCTGCCGCCGCCAACTCGTGCCCCGCGGGCGCCCGCGCCACCCTGCTCCACGCGTCCCCGCCGCGTGGTCCCCGGAGGGAAACGTGTGCCCCGCGCGCGATTCCTCGAAACACCGCGCAGCCGCAACCTCCGGGGATGCTTGGGGCTGACTGATCCCGGAGTCCCGAGAGTCCCGGCTGGGCCAGGGTCCCCCAGCGGGCAGAACCGCTCCCCCCGCCTCCGTCCGCCCGTCCCACTCGGGCACGCGCCCCACCACGCTGCTGAAGGCGCCCCGCGGTGACCTTACCCTGCCTGGGGTGGAAGTGAACTTCCCAAGACCTGGTGATGAAGAGCGAGAGCTGGTAGAGCAGCCCCGTCAGCCACTTGGCCACCCGCATGGTTCCACCGCGGGGATCCCGACCGGGGAGGCCAACCAGAGACGCCTGCCGCCCCGCCGGCTTCCCCGCGCTCCGCTGCCTCTCCTCCCTCTCGCCTGCCGCTCTCCGCGCCGGCAGCCGCGGCGCCTCAGCAGCCTCCGGAGCAGCAGCCCCGGCCCCGGGCCGGCCCGTCGCGCCACACCGCCAGCCTCCGCTCGCTGAGCCACTGCTTCATCGCACTGCAGCCCCGCAGCCTCCGGCTCGCAGTCGGCAGCCTCGCTCCGCTTCCTGCGCCCGCACAGCCCTCAGAAGCCCTCTCCTTGCGTCCAGCCCAGCGCGAGGAAGCGACCCGACCTAGCAGGAACGGTGCCAATATAGCCACCCCGGGCCTGGCGAGCTGGGGGGGAGAGCCCGCCCCCAGGGGCCGGGCCCGGCCAATCAGCTGGAGGCGCGGCCCGGGCTCGCCCTCCGGCGCGCTGCCCGCCCCCAGCCCCTAGCCGCAAGCGGAGTGCGGTCGCCGCAGGCTCCGGCTGTGGGCGTGCAGCGTGGTGAGTAGCCCGAGGCCCAGTTGGACACCATCCCGGTACCCGTAAAACCTAGGACTGATACAAGTTGCGCGGCCGAGGTCCAGATAGGGGATAGGTGTGCGAGGTTTTAGTTCTTACAATGAAATGGCAAGCATCAGAGGGAAAGTTTCTGTCATGTTTCACGGTAATTTTAGGCTTCTCAAACAAGATAAAGTAAGCTACAGCGGAAAATTCTTGTAGGCAGAGGATGCTACCAGCGAAGCTTAATGGCCAGGCCTCATTTGCAAGTACCCCTGTGCACCCGGGGGGTTGTTGTGAGTTTCAGTGTTGGAGGGGAAAGCAAAGGTGAGGTTGCAATCAGCAAACACTTCTGGGTGAGAATTTCTGGCAGTTGCCAGAGAAAAAAGGATCTCAGTCTCCAAAGTTCCAGTAACTTATTGTGACTTTTTTCATTTCAGTATTCATTTTTGTACTTAATTTTGTATAAAGGGCCCCCCAAAATTATATAAATGTCAAGCCCCATGAAACTTGGATCTGCCCCTGGGTCATTGTTTTTATGAGACTTTCTGCTGGTAGTTTCACAGTATTCATATGTCTTTTGTTTATAATATCCAAATGACCCCATGTATCCACAGTTATCTTCCTCAGCAATTATTGTAGCTCTGAATCCAGTTGAGTCATCTTGTGTCTGTTAAATTGGATAAACCTCAATGGCAACAGAAAGCAGTCATCATTTCAGAACTCCTTCCTCATTTCCCAAATCCACCTGTTTGATTTGCAGGTTACATAACTGTTTCTCCCTATAACCAGTATGGAAAAAAAAAATGAAGTGGAAGTGGTCAGATATTGTTGAAATCCAACCAAGGGAGAGAAAGAATATGAGTATAAAAAGTAAAGGAATTATATGGGTAACTTTTCACGAACACAAAGGAATACACTCTCAATTTAGTCCCTGGCTGCCCTTTCTCCTGTGAGCTCACAACAATGAAAATTCTGTTTGCTTTGAGTTGACCTCTCATGACAGACCTCCATACTTTTGTATCAAATGTGGAACAATCTTGTCCAAGGAAGGAGAGTTTCTTACTTTTGCCAAGGAAATTACCCAGCTCTATAATGGTAATTCTTCCACAATCTATCCCCTTCTTTTTTACCCCTTGCTCACAAGTGTCATTTTATTCATCACAGAATTACAGACTTCTCATGTTGTTTTTCTAAATTAATCCTACTGTTACTCTAAACAAAACAAAAATGGACTTGACCCACACTTGTCTGTTTAGTGGTTACCTTCAGTACACTGTAATTTAGAGTCATTCCAATTACACTGCAGCTCTGAATGCATCTTTACCTTAGGAGCTATGCCTACCTTCATACAAATAACAGAAAATAGATCTGCACCTGTTTAACTGGCTATCTGACTGCTGACTGCAGGCAAAGTAGATACTTCATTTCCATCACAGAACGTTTGTCACTCAAAGTAGTATTTGCAATGTGATATTTGATTTTCAACCTGCTCTAACTTTTTGGAAACAATGTTCTAAGAATAGGGCCATTTTTTCCTGTTTTAAAGGAGCGGGAAAATGTACGAGATATGTATTTTATTTCATTATAATCTTTACAGTGTTCAGTAAAGAACACTATTTCCTTCATTTTATAGAAGATAAATGTTACACAGTATCTAAGTAACTAACTGGATATCTACAAACTCTTTCTGACACCAAAGTTTTTTCATTATACTAGACTAGACCCATTACGATATTCACATTATTTGTCTCTCTTCCTTTCTCCTTCCCTACCAAGTGAAAATGTCATGAATAAGCTAATCTATGCCATTTAAATCAAGCATTTCTCCACATGGGCAATTATAGCTACCACTTATGGAATTCCTTGGACATACCAGGCACTGTACAAGAGACTTTAGAAAAGTTACCTCGTTTAATTTATGCATTCCCCCCAAGAGAAATTAGGTAAATCACCCCAGATCACACATCAAGTTAGACTCAAATCTCTTTGGTCTCAAATTCCATACTTTTTAAGAGTAGATTGTATTCTTCATACTAGCTCAAATCTCATTACAGTCGTAATGATCAATCAACAGTAAAATAGATCAATAGATTGTGATATATGCCCACAGTGGAATGCTGGACAGACTGAGAACATATAATCTATAGCCGCATGCAACAACATAAATGAATCTCACAAAAAATATTATTTAGAGAAAGACTTAGAGCCCCCCCCCGAAAAAATATATAGTGCATATAAAATGACTCAATCTATATGCAATATACAAAAGCAGGCAAAACTGCTCGATTTTATTAGAAGTGGCTAATTCTTAGGGTGGGGATAATAGAGATTGGAATAAAGATGAGTGAGCTTCTAAGATGCTGATACCATTTTGTTTCTTGATCTATGTTCTAGTTGAAGAGGTGGTGTGTGAAATTTCTTACATCTGCAGTCTTGTGTATTTTCATATCATAATGATATGTATCATTTTTCTGTGTATATGTGCATGTAATAATATAATAAACATTTTTAAAGTACTTACTATGAAAAAAACACCACTATTTCTTTACTATATGGAAAAAGTTTAAGAGAACTTCAGGTATTAAATATTAAAATAATCTTTTGAGGTAAATATTTATTTCCAGACACAACTTAATCCAATAACCAGAACCTATAACTAGAATCTCACAAGACAAAAATGTCAAGAAAATTCTAACAAAATATCTTCCATGGCTATTGTCAGTCACTTAACTACTTATTCAATTTTTCTTTTAAAAATAAGAAAGGAAAGAAAGGTTCAACACAACAACAAAAAATGAAAGAAAGAGGGGTATACATCCCTCCGAAGAACATTTTTATTTTATTAAAATACATTGCTAACCGCATGGTATTTAACTCATGACTTAGAAAAGGAAGAAAGGAGGGAAAGAAAGAAAGAAAGGGAGGAAGGGAGGAAGGAAGGAAGGAAGAAAGAAAGGGAGAGAGAGAAAGGGAGAGAGAGAGAGAGAGAAAGAAATAAAGAAAGAAAGAAAGAAAGAAAGAAAGAAAGAAAGAAGAAAGAAAGAAAGAGAAAGAAAGAAAGAGGAAAGAAAGAAAGAAAGAAAGAAAGAGAAGAAAAGAGAAGAGAGAGGGAGGGAGGAAGGAAGGAAGGAAGAAAGAAAGAAAGGGAGAGAGAGAGAGAGAAAGAAAGAAAGGGAGGGAGGGAGGAAGGAAGGAAGAAAGAAAGGGAGAGAGAGAAAGGGAGAGAGAGGGAGAGAAAGAAAGAAAGAAAGAAAGAGGAAAGAAAGAAAGAAAGAAAAAGAAAGAAAGAAAGAAAAAGAAAGAAAAGAAAGAGAGAGAGAGGGAGGGAGGAAGGAAGGAAGGAAGAAAGAAAGAAAGGGAGAGAGAGAGAGAGAAAGAAAGAAAGGGAGAAGTGAGAGAGAGAGGGGGAGGGAAGGGAAAAAAAGGAAATCTAATAACTTTCCTCTGATTTTGAGGGATTCGTAAATAATTCACAGGTTTTCTTTTAAGCCATGATGTACTTTTACCCAAGAGAATGTAGAATTCTGATGGGTCTAATCATTATTTTACATCTAAAATGTTACTTTTTTACCTTTTATACTATTCTGCATATTAAGGTTCATAACCTGTTGGTTGCACAAATATTATAGGATTATTTGATAGAAGTATTTTTGACACAATGGATTCACATTGAATACATCAATTAAATTTCTATAGAGAGTAATGATAATGGTCCATGAAAAATGAAATATAATTGGAAGTATCAACTGCTTTAAAAGGATATAAGTTTTGGGCTTCCCTGGTGGCGCAGTGGTTGAGAGTCCGCCTGCCGATGCAGGGGACGCGGGTTCGTGCCCCGGTCCGCCCACATGCCGCGGAGCGGCTGGGCCCATGAGCCATGGCCGCTGAGCCTGCGCGTCCGGAGCCTGTGCTCCGCAACGGGGGAGGCCACAACACTGAGAGGCCCGTGTACCGCAAAAAAAAAAAAAAGGATGTAAGTTTTTCCAAACATTTACACATCGTTTCTGTTTAAATGGCCTTTATATTTGGAATTCTGCAAAATATAATGAACTGATGTGTCTTGCTCCTGAAAATTGGTTTTCCGTCAATTATTCTTGAAAAGAAGTTCTTGATCGTTTATGGTCTAAGATCCATATAGACAAAATGCTTCCTTCTAGACAAAGTATTAAATAAGTAATATATTGTTCATTTCATTTTGCTACTGAGACAAAATTCTAGCAATCTATTAGGGATAGAAAAGGTCAGGAAAAATTATTATCACTAAGATTTATTTAAAATTCTACACTAAGGCAAAGATATAATACATTTAGAAAAAGCAAGAATAACTTTCCTCTAAGGAGGTGTTAAATTGGAATTGGACACTGTGGCATATAACCAGTAGACTTTTTCGCCAGGAAAAAAAAATGGCAGAAGATCAGAATACACAGGAGCCAGTCTTGAAGTTTACCCCAGTGACATGACTGAATGCCAAATAAGGTGGAATGCCACCAGGATGGGGTGAAAATAAGGCAAGGGGCCTCAGCAAACAAATGAAGGAAAGGATGGCATCATTCCAAGGACAGAAGAAGAAAGGAGTGCTCTTTCCCAGTCCAGCTTGAATTACAAAACTCTGGAAGCAATGGGAGGAGCTAATAATACAACTCTGTTCTAGCTCGGGAGGTGCCTGGCTAACATGATGATGACTGAGCGGTTTAAATATAAGACTCTACTGGTGTGTTTGCAAAGAGTCAAGTAAATGCCTTCACTCAGGAGAATATGACACCAAACAAAAATTCACCTGTGCCGTTTTGTTTCAACATACATTACATTTTTCAAATATTATAGCCATTTATTTTATAAAAATATGGACTAGTTAGACTGATACTCAAGGACATTGTCACACCAAAAAACAAATATGTCAAATCTCTTACTTACTCTTACTTTTGCAGTCTCAATGTGTTTTCTTACTGATAAATTATGAAGACTGGACTGGATCATTTCTGTGACCATTTACAAGCCTAACATTTTATGTCGCTGTAATTTTATGATTTGAAATAAAGTATAAAAAACACACAATCACCAGGGAGTGGAAGAGTTTGTGGACTGAAAAAGGTCAATATGGATATCGGATCTTTATTTTAAAGGGAGGGTAGCAAAACTGGATGATGCACTTTGGGATATAATACAGGAATTTGAAGAAATGTTTTATTCCTTTATGAAACAAAATAGGGTGGGAAACAAAAGCTGAAATCAATATTTTGGCATCCAATGGAGGTCTATGCAGCTCAAATGAATTGCATGTAGTCAACCAAGTTTCACAAACAGGTTAGAGAGAAAAGTAGGCATTGCACGGCCATTTTTGAGATATTCTATAGAGGTAAGATTTATGGACACTGATTTTTTTAGTTCCATCCTTTTACACTGCACACAAATATAGAAAGAATTCCTCAACTATTAGGGTGATAAAAACTGAAATGGACTCAACAGAAATGCAGGGTCTCCATTACTTCATATACTCACCTGTGTAAACTGAGACCAAAAATATATTTCATGTAAAGGCATGTAGTTTTTACAGAAAATTAAAGTAAGAAAGACGCTTTGAAGCAAGCATAATTTTATATTGTTTTTCGATTGTTTGCTTTTTCCTAATTTTATTTGCAGGTGCAGGAAAAATGGTTGGAAAAGTGTGTTTCAGAGCCCAGTTATAAGCCATATGAGAAGATCACTTTACCTGTTTTATTGCTGCATACTTTGTGTTAACCCATTGCCCAAGCTGCATATTTATTTACCAGACTTACTCTCAGTTGCATAGTGAATGTATTCAAAACTCAAATACATTTCAAGGCCTCCACTGAGGACCTTAATTTTTTTTTTTTTTAGTGACTCTAAGAAAAATTCTTAAAAAGAATTTCAATCTGTTTTAAGAAAAAGTAATGGTCCCTGTCACATAGTACAGTAAAACAAATATACTGTTTTGTTTAATTAATATTATAAATGAAAACATTCTTATTTTTGGAACTGTGAGCATAACCTCTCTATCTAACCATCTATCTACCACGTGATTTGCTTGACCAAAATTATTCAATGTATATAATTTAAAGATAAAACCATCTTCAGTCTGGCATAGCTAAATTAAGTGAACTCTTAGAAATCACTTTGAACGTATACTACATCTGCCTAAGGAATGCCTTACATAGCCTTTTTTCACTTATGTGGTCTTAGATAAATACAATAGGTGCTATTCTAACTTTCGTTTACTTTTGAGGTGATGCTGAGAACACACAAAATTTGTAGTATCCAAAATAGAAAAGTTGCTGAAATGCGGACCAGATATCATCTCTTACTGTCATGTTTTCTCCATTCTTCCAGAAGGAAACAAAAATTCTAACATGCCCACTGAACATGAGGCATATGAAGTTGGAAATCTGGAAATTACCTAGATCCCCATTTCCCTGAGTGAATACAAAATAAGGAATGGTAAGCTAAGTTATCTATTTTTGACAGTAGCTTTCCAGGATCTGGATCAGACCTTAAAGCATTGAAATATTTATTAATTATTCTTGTGGTTTGTCTCACCTAATGTAAGCACCAGTGAAGGTAGGAGGAGCAGGGTGGGGAGCTCAGCCTATGTATGAAATCACCATGGAAACCACATCTATGACTAATCAGTGAGACCTGGCAGGCACGGTTCTGCACTTATTATTACAAAGCCCCACATGTGAACTTATTTAAATCCCCTCTCACTTTGTCTCTATTTTGAGTTAAAACAATACTCAGGGTTTTCTTTTTTCCAGAGTAGTCCCTGAGTGTTGTGTAACCACAGATCCCCACCAGCCTCTCCTCTCAAAACTTGGCCCAGCATTTCTCAAAGCATATTGGAAATATCTATCATCTCTCTCTCTCTCTCTCTCTTTCTCTCTCTCTCTCTCTCTCTCTCTCTCTCTCTCTCTCCCCTCTCTCTCTTTCAGTCTCTCTCTTTCAATCTCTCTCCTCTGCCCCATATCTCTTCTTAATATAGGAACAAGGATAGAGATATGCCCACCTCTGTGGGATTGTTTAATCACAGCTGGAATTGGAAAAAGAGCTATTAGGAGGGTTCATTTCAAGATGCTGTCTTAAAGAATCAGGACAGAATGTTGAAATAGGAATCAAAATCAGATTACTTAAGAACCAAAGTATTTCCAGAAGGACAGGTGTAGTCAAGTAAGAAGGGGAGAAAGTCAAATAAAATGAGTGATAAATACCTATTGGATTTCACAAAAACGAAATCATCGACAGCCTTCATGGAGCTGTTGATATGAAACGGGAGTAGGATGAATGTGAACCAGGGCGGAGGGGGCGCAGACAGTGAGCTCAGAATGAAGTTCAAACAGCTTCATTATGAAGATAGAGTGGCATCTGAGAGACGCATGTTTGAAAAGGGCTTGTGTTTTCTAAACTTTTTAAAGACAAGTGTCTTGAGCACATTTAAAACCTGATAGGATGGAGCCGGGAGACAGTGAACAGTTGAAGATTGAGAGAAGAAAGAGGCAAGGATGGGATCCTGTGAAGGAGTAGATGGCCTGGCCTTGGGCAGAAAGAGATACCCGGCTGCTAAAGGGTGGGTTACAACCCAGGTGAATATGTCAGTGTAGTGGCAGGAAGTTGAGGAATTCCACTTTCAGATTTCGACTTTCTCTGTGAGGTAAGTAAGTCACTTTCTGAAAAGGAAGGACAGGGCAGCGGATGAGAGGCGTCAGATAAGTGGAGAAGGTCTGAAAGGAAGGTTTTGGTCCTGATGAAGCCACAAAGGGAGATGCTGGGGGAAATATTGAAGGATGGCCAAGAAGCATTGAGAAGCCACCTAAGGTTGGAGAGTTTGTAGTGACACCAGACCCATGTTTAGGCCATTTTCTTCAGCAGGACCTAGTCACCTAGAAGAAGAAATATTGAGGGAAAATAAAACAGCCTTCTAAAGTATTCCTAAGACTATACCACCTAGTAGAAATTACTTTTGCCACCTTAAAGACCAATTTAAATACATGCATACTCCAGCTTCCACAGGGCACCCAAGATCTGTCATATTTCTAGGTATTAGTCACTGTAAACCTATTTGAGGCCAGAGATCATGCCTTTCTGACATTGTGTCCCAAGGACCTACCAGGGCCAAGCACATAGCAGACAATATGTTGATAAATATTTACTGAAATCAATGCTAAATGGATGGATATCTTCAGTCTACTGTGAAAATAAAACACTGGCCACTTGTCTTCCAGACCAAAACAAATAAGTATAAAGTAAAAGAAAGGTAGATTGCTTACTGGCAAATTGCATGTGGAAAGACATAAATGTACTTTCAGTTTATTACTAAAGACTATGTATTTAAAAGAGACCCAAGTACACTTACTAAAAGGAGATCATTGTATTTAATTCATGTGTCAGGAGAACAGTAGAAGGAGACAGTAGCCAAAAAACAGAAGGGTGACCTCAGGAAACATGATCAGTACAGATACAAATTTCATAGCCTCAGCGGATGATCCGTGGACTTAATCATGAAACCGGAAATAATAGTAGGTAGTCATTATTAAAGTAATATTCTGGGATGCTTATTATGTACCATGTTCTGGGCTCAGCACTTAGATGAATTCTCTAATCTTCACGACAACCCTGGGAGACGGGCACTATTAATATCCTCTTTTTGCACATAGAGGAACAACACTTAGGTGAAATAATTTGCTCATGAGTACAGATCTGGTAAACAGCAGAGCTCATATGGGTTTAGTTCTCTCTGTCACCAGAGTCCACTCTCCTCACCGTGCTATCTTCCCGTCCAGTGCAACCCTTCCTTTGTCAAATGTGAAAACCAAGGCCCAGGGAATTAAGTGAGTTGTCTGTATTCACACACTGTTAATTGTTGATCCATGAGTAGAACTCAGGTCTCTTCATCTCCAGCCCAATAATCTGTTACCCATTCTTCAAAGCCATAAGCCCCGATATATTAACTCCTAGTATTTGAAAATTTTACCTGTCCCCAGTTCATTGACTCAATGAAAAAAATTTGCCCTTAGCTGAGTGACTGGATCCATTTTTGATCTTAACACTTTTGACCAAACTAAAGTGGATCTATCGTAATTCATCACTTAAATAGAGAACATATTTTTAACTCAGATATTTGAGAGAAATCCTGTCATAAGGATCTTCACTATTACCCCACTATTGTGATGTGAGAGCAACAAGAAGCAAAGACCGTATAAGACTGTGGTCAAGCAATAACCTAAGCTCTTTAGATTTATTATTCATTTAATTTTCACAGTATTGTATCACCGAAGATAGGTACAATTAGCACCCCATTTTTCCAGTTCAGGGAAGTGAAGTACTGAGTGTTCCTGTCATATACTTAGGAAATGGCAGACTCCAAACTTGGATCTTGGCAATTCCTACTGAGAACCTTTCATTCGTATTCACATTTATGAATATAAAAGAATGTTAAATAGGACCTCTATAAAGGACCTATCATAACAGGACTTACCAACTGTTCCAGAAGCCATCATTTCTAATAGTCTATGGAAGATAAGGATAGAGATTCATTAGAGAGAAGTTCCCTCTAAGGGGGTTATTAGGATGAATTCCTAGTGATAGGGGCAAAGAGGAATCTTTGGATAGATTGGTGGGGGTGGCATACTCATAGGGAAAGTCAACAGGCATCTCCTTCTCCAACTGGATGCTTCTTTCTAAGTGGGTAAACTGGATAAACCCCTTGGCTCATCCAGGGATAATACAGGAGTGAAGTAGAAGAGTCCTTGAGAGAACCTAATGAAACCCTGGTGTTTGGAGGGCAGAGAGTCTAGGTACGAGATGCACCTGGAGCAGTTTGAAGGTGGCATCTGGCTGCAGTTGCCTTTGGCGGCTAGGTGAGTAGAGGGAAGAGGGAGGGGTAGTGGGAAAGGCAGCTTGCATTTCCAGAGTTTGGCAGACCTGGAGGCAGAGCCCAGTTCTGGTGGGCCACACAAATGTCACTGAAGTAAGGCAGATCCTAGCCTAAGAGAGTTGTCTGGTGGGGGAAGAGTATCCAACAGAAAAGACTATGGAGGGGTCTGCCTCCAGGACAGAAGCTTGAAAAGCTGAAGGTTGCCCTGAAGAGTGAGCTGGAAAAAGTATCACTCCTGACAGGGGATGGTACAATATGGAGGTACTGAGACCTTTGGGGGTGGGTCTCAGGGGAGACACAGAAGAGCCTCCAACAGGAAGAGAAGCATTCGGACATCTGCCCTACAGGAAGCACCAGCTGCCGAGGTAACAACAGCAGCATCAGTCAGAGAAGAGCAGCCCTTTCCCTCTACCTGACCTCCAAAATTATTTCCTGATTTATTCCCTCTGAATTCAGGCTACTTAATAAACTGGTCACTCTCAATCCACAGTAGTTTCTTAACTGGTCCTCTTATCTTCAGTCTAGCAGTTCTCTATCCAACATTTACTTTGCTTTCAAAAACATTTTTCAAAAAAATATTACTTCCTTGCTCTGGCCCTTTCATAATACTCCCTCCCTCCCAGTTAAGACTGAACTCTTCAGTGTTCATGGAGGGGATTCAATAATCTTTTTTCTGTATTCATTTTTCAACATATGAGTGGTTTGACTTATATTTGGACCCACTATGAAGGGAAAAAATTTAATTGATTTCTGAGAATACATTTTAGTCCCCCAAAGTTCTGTGGATGTGTACTTTCATTTCCCCAAACTCACTATGGATGTCACAACTCTGTCTCTCAAGCTGAAATGCTTCCATAACCCCAATCAAAATCCAACCCACCCTTCAAAGCTCAGCTCAAATATCACATCTTCTTAAATTGTTACCTGATTCCCCCAGTTGGAATCAGTTAGTCCTTGGTCTGTATTCTCCTGACCTTTTCTGTATTCTTTTGGTTTTGATCTTATTTCATTCTGTTTCATATTAGAGCTAACCATGTAGCAAGGGTGCATGACAAAAGCCCAAAATGTACATCCACTCTCAATTTCAATATATTAAGAAATAAAACAAGAAGGACTTGGAAGATTCTAGTTGCATGCAAGTTCAAGGAGTCTGCTTGAAAGAGAAGTGACTGAGACCCTTGAACAAGTCCAGAGTCAAGCAAACCTCCTGACCTATGAGGAGTATGGTTTTTAGTTGAACCTGAGTGAGCAGGGTAGAGGTGGTAGGATTCAGTCCTGAGGCACCAGCAGAAGTGTGCCAGGGACAGAACTTGAGGGATTCATAGTAAGCAGTATCAGTTCCCAACAACTGAGTTTAGGAGCCTCAGGTGAAGAACTTTAAGAAATTGAGCCTAAGAAAGGGTTTTTATCTCTAGGGCAGTACAAAGGATGTTACTTGGGAGCCAGTTAAGAGTTATTTCATTGGAGGGAAGAAGGCTATTTCTTACCTCAGCTGAAGATGAAAGTGATGGGGAAAAAAAGAAAGTATTGACAGGCATGAGGATATGGGCATGGTGTCAGAGGGAAGATGACAAACCCCGAGTCATGATTCGGTCTGTCCCTATGGGTGCGGTGAGAGGCCAAGTAATAAAGTGTGTCGGCTCAGTGTGTGCACAGGCACAGAGGAAAGGAGATCAGCAGGGCAGCCCTAACTGATATTGTGTAGTGTCAGTAGCAGTGGCCTCTGATGAATTAGAGAATTAATTTGAAATTAGAGAAACAACCTCTTGTGGCTGCAGGGGGACACTCTAAAGTCACAAGAAGCATGTGTAAACCACTCCACCAGGGAAAGGGGTTTGGATTTGAGTATCACCTACTTCTCACTCCTATGTCCCAGGACGGGAGAAACTGCATGTCAAGGGTTACAGTTGGAGACACTTAATAAATGTCTATTGCATCAATAAGGATGTTGCCGTCTTCTGTGAAAGATCTCATCAGATCTTGCAAAACAGTGGGTCTGGCAATTCTCACTGTATCCTTAACTTTCCATAGAGTAGACACCTGTATCTCTATTGGTTGAACATGCCCCTTTCCCCTTCCTCTAGTAAATGCAACCTCTTCTTTGGCAGACCTGGTCCTCCCCTGCTCTAACTTTTGACATTAGTGAGGTTGCCAGTCATGGTCACACGAACCAGGCTTGCCATTCAAATGGTCCCATCGTTTTAGCAACAGGGACTGGTGTGAAGGATTGGCACAAGACTCAAACTCTGGTTAATCAGCATTTTTCCATAGACATGTTACATACAGAAGCAGGGACCCTGTCTTTCCTCACAGTGGCGAAACTACCATGTTTACAACATTGGAGCTGCTGCTTGCAGCCATGTTCACGGTCGTGTGGAGAAAGCCAGTGGGGAGGAGGAGAGAATGAAGGCCAGCAAAGACAAGCTCGGGTGTGTGTGTGTGTGTGTGTGTGTGTGTGTGAGAGAGAGAGAGAGAGACAGAGACAGAGACAGAGAGACAGAGAGAGAGAGAGGCAGACAGAGAGTAGAGAAAGAAAATACAAGCTTTATTAGGAAGATAGTAATTATATTTTTCAGTGTACCTTTTCTTTATTAACATTTTCCTGCTGTTTAAACAAAAATTATTTTTTAAATCAGAAGAAAACACAAACACATATTGGGAGGACACATGTGAATGTTTCTCATCCTTTAGCTGATCCAGCCTCGCCAGACTTGCCTGTTTTAGACTGTTTATTTCCACTCTATCACCATGTGTGACACTAATGAAGATTCTGGCTTCATAGTCCATATGCTGGAAGCTGCATTGTTTTCTGTAACACTCTGGGGTCCCACTATAAATATTTAAAGCATGTCAAGCTTGTTATCTACAAAGGAGATTCCGGGTAAGAAGTGAGCTCTAAAGCTCTCCTAGAACATTAGAGTGGGGTAAGAGAGTCATTATAAAATCATAAAGCTCTGTAAAATTCAGGCTAACTTCTTATTTTAGAAGTTGTTTTTGATTTTTCTCATATATCTTTCTTTGTATATCCTGTTTCTGACTAGATAGCCTTGCTTAATATTTCTAAAGGAGATCATCGTACTGAATCTAAAAATCAAAGAACTTAAGCCAGAGGAATTTTAAAAAAAAGAAAAAAGAAAAACTGGGGATGAAAACTAAGCAAAGAATAAAATGTTAAGGAAAAGTAAATCAAAATTGTCATGAACACCAAGAGATTTGAAAGCTGAATTATTCAAGGCGGCACATTTTCTGGATTCCAGCTCTATGCTGCAAGAATTGGAAACAGATAACAGAGGCATTGTTACATACTTTTCACTGCCAGCCTTCTGTTGCCACCAGAAAGCACTGCAGTCCCTGTCCTTACTGCCAGGACAAGAACCTTGCATGGAAAATAACATGCAGAGTCCCTAGTTTTGTTTTTAAGTGATAAAGACTCACTTTTAGACATCTACAGAGAAGCTACTCCATCCAAAGTGTTACCTAATCAATTTGTCTAATAATCTATCAGGGAAGACTTGCTTTATTTTTTTTTTTTAAGTTGGGCACAATTGCAAGTGTAAAGACTGGATATAATAAGGCAGATAATTTAAAAAAATGGATACAATTCCTATCATTTCTCTCCAGCTTGTAATCTTTAAATTGACATTGCCCACATTTATCCTAAGATCATGTAAATAATAGACTGTCTCCAAATTTAACTTTATTACAAAATTTGGTGCCTCCTAACTCCATATACTTTATAATTGAGACTTCAACAAAACACTGCAGTCACTCCTTTTCTTCTTTCCCTTCTTTTCAAATAAACTCCTTTTTGTTTTCTTTTTGAAATTTTTTTTACCCCTCACTTCCACAGCACTATCCATGGGATTTATTTCTTACATGAAAGCAGAACTAGTCTCTGTGTGATTTGAAGAACCTTGCCCACAACACTCTTTTTTTTTTCTCTCCTCAGACTACTTTCTGTTAAGTCCTGCATCTCCAGAAAGCCACAGTTAAGCTGCTGGAAAGTGCCTGAAGGGAGAGAGAGGAAGGGAGAAAGCCAGAGTAGGCCAGTCACTGTCTAGGAAGGGTAGACGCCAAAACGGAGTATCATGGCAATGCCCAGCAAAGGAATACCTGAAAAGTTGTAGTGGAGAGGTGAGTTTTTACGCAGACTTAAGTGATGTAGAGTAGGAGAAAGCACTACTACAGAGCCTGGCGGAGGGAGCTTTTGTACAGTGTTTCTTTCCTTCCTTCCTGCCCTCATTCCTGGTTGTCCATATAACAGAGAACAAGCCTGATGGGGGACACTGCTAAGAGCCCCCTAAAGATGCATAAATGTCCACATTTCCAACAAATCGGACTTAAGCTAACTCAGTATTATGCTTGCAGCAGACTTGTCCTAGACAATGCATGTCTGATGAAATAAGTTTGGAAGGACTAAAAGTTCCCACTCTATCTCTCAGCTAAAATTACATACAGATGCTGCTCTGTGCCTGTATTAACTTGTAACTATGAACAAATTATAAGGTTTTAAGATCACAGAAAAGTTTTTGAAGTTGAAAATAACCACCATTACAGACAAAATAACCTGTCACTTCTTTTAGAGTTCAGGGAAATAAAATGTTGGTGAGAAAATAAAACATTCTGGCTCCATACCAGAACATAACATTATACTCTCATACACTTCTAAAGTGCTTAAGTGTCAGCAAGTGGCTCTTTGTTGAAATCCATCTCCCTTAAAAATATTTAAGATCTTTTTGATTGACAGTACTGAGTGTCTGTTATACATTAGATTATATGTTAACTTTGCTCTAAAGAAATAGCATCCAAACATTTATTTATTGGAATCAAACTTATTGCAAAACCCATCCACAAATCAAGGAAAGAAAAATATTTGATATATTTAATGAAAGAAGTGATATATTTTATTAATTAATTAATTTATTTATTTATTTTTGCGGTACGCGGGCCTCTCACTGTTGTGGCCTCTCCCATTGCGGAGCACAGGCTCCAGACGCGCAGGCTCAGCAGTCATGGCTCACAGGCCCAGCCGCTCCGCGGCATGCAGGATACTCCCGGACTGGGGCAAGAACCCGTATCCCTTGCATCGGCAGGCAGCCTCTCAATCACTGCGCCACCAGGGGAGCCCAACTATCTGTATTTTAATTCTGCAATGTCATTATCAGTTTCCTGGTTTTCGTTATTTGAAAGGAATAACACACAGAGTTTAGAATCTGGGTATGATAACTTTACATTTCTGTCTGCAGATACTATATCTTATAATAATAAGGTTTTTAAGACATGTGTAAGTTCAGAAAAAAGAGGCCTAATTATAATTTTATGCTGTGGTTTTGATAGTAATGGTTTAATCATAAAGCATAAATAACTGATATGAAATTTAAAGGGAAGTGGTTTTCACCAACACTCTGGTTAATCCGAAAATATGCAATATTAGGTCTCAAAAGGGAGAAAACCAGTTTTCTTGAGATTTCTCTTCTGCAGCTGCATTCTACAGAGGCCTAAAAATCATTGAAATGAACTATCCCAAGGTTCAACCCAAGCCTTTTCTTTAAAGGACACACTGAGGGTAAATTTTTGAGCCTAATTATTATGCCACTTCAAATACACTCCTCCAACGGAATCAGTGGGGCACAGCTATCCGCACACACGTTGAGCATCTCAAACGTCTACCCTCTGCCCCTTTTTAGCTCCTCTTCCTGCAAGCTGAGCCATTCTGGCTTTTACTTTCTTTATTCCCTCTTTCCTACTCTCAAAGGGGAAAAATGAATGTGAAAGAAACTGAACCACAGTACCAAGTGCTCGGGCATATATAGATAAGCAGATAGACTCTCTCATACCTAGATTTTTAAACTCCGTGTATAGTTTGTTTCAAATAATGAAAATCAGGAAAATAATTTTTAACTTTCAAGAGTAATAGAGGGCCCAATATGATTTGTCATATATGCCAGGAAGTTCAGAGTCTGGGAGCACCTTCTGAAGATTAGAATCGATACATCAGGCCATTTAGCATACACATTATAACTGAATTTTGCCTTTGTGTTAATAAGTCTAATGCTTTTGGCTATTTTGGACTCATATTAATTGGTCTAAAGGTCAGGAGTTATAGGTTCTACCCCGACCTTAGAACCCTTTGTAACCTTAAGCAATTCATGTAAATGACCTGTTCTAAATCATTTGTCCCCTCATCTGTGAAGTAAGGAAGTTGGACCAAATCAGTTTCTAACCTGTGGGTCAAAAACCTATTCAGGGTAATGGAGTTACTAAAAAGGTTCAGATAAATCATACGTACAACTGAATAAATACTACTAACACATGTGATACTAATGCTTCAAATGTGTGCAGATACTATTGCACTTAATAAAATATAAATTCATTTAAAAGGCTTACTGAATTCAGAAAAGCATTTTGTTACTTTGCATTTGTAATATTAATCATCCAATAGTAAAATTACAACTGAAAGTATGTGAAAGGTCCTACTAAAATGGTGAAATATGAAATTATGCCAGCTCTAAAACACTAAAAATCTGTGGAAAGCAAATTCCATGCAGAATTCTTAGGCTGCTCTTTGGAAGGGCTATAGGAATGTAAAAACAGAGCTTATGGGCACCTCTTTGTCCTGTGGCCTGTTTTCTGCCTCACTAGTCAAAGGTGACCCTTACTGTGTATAGGACCGCGGATTCTAACCACAATGCTTTCAGATTCCAACTTAAGCTAGGAATACCAAAGACGTGAAACATGTCTATTTCTCCTTTTCAGAATTGCCCAGGAAAATAATCTAGCCCGTAACAACTGCAACATTCTTCTTTGAACACAAAGCTTAGGCTATGAAATTCCATATTAGAAAATAGTTTTGAGACTTGACTTGAGAAATATGAAATAATTCCTTTAGAATAAAAGAAAGAGTATTAGAGAGATAATATATGTCTATGAAGTTAGTCTCATGGACACAGGAAAAACTATTTTCTGTATCCATTGTAATGCTTTGGGCATGATATTTTTTTCTCACTTTTTTTTCTTTCATTAGTCTTATATGTGTCCAAAACTGAAAGTGAGCTAAAGTTCTTATTGCGGATACCAACTGATCAATTATCAAGATAATCAGAGTTAATGTCTTTCTCTGGTTGATTCTTCCATTGTCTTTATCTCTATTGTCTATACATCCTCACAATCCTTTCAATGGAATTTTCTCAGCTTTCCATACCTTGCAAATCTCAGCGCTCTGGATTCCTCTCAGCATCACTCAGAATGCTGATGCTTACCTTCTACCTACACTCTGATTTCTTCCAGGTAGAGTTCATTTTGTCCCAATGAAACCACCCATTTCCCACCCCTGATTGATTCCAGATCACTCCCTACTCAAATCCATTCTACTCCGCCATCAGAATTGTTTTCTAAAATAGATTTGCTTACATTAAAAACTGCAGGGACTTCCCTGGTGGCACAGTGGTTAAGAACCTGCCTGTCAATGCAGGGGACACGGGTTCGAGCCCTGGTCCTGGAAGATCCCACATGCCGCGGAGCAACTAAGCCTGTGAGCCACAGCTACTGAGCCTGCACTCTAGGGCCTGTGAGCCGCAAATACTGAGCCCGTGTGCCACAACTACTGAGCCCGTGTGCCACAACTACTGAGCCTCTGTGCCACAACTACTGAGCCCACGTGCTGCAACTACTGAAGCCCACGTGCCTAGAGCCCGTGCTCAGCAACGAGAGAAGCCACTGCAATAAGAAGCCCATGCACTGCAAGGAAGAGCAGCCCCCACTCGCCGCAACTAGAGAAAAGCCCACGCAGCAATGAAGACCCAACGCAGCCAATAATAAATAAATAAATAAAATTTTAAAATAAAATAAAAACTGCACCCAAGTTTTAAAACATCTTAAATTACTCCCCGTTATCTTAGAGAGAAGTTCCATGCTACTTAATCTAGCCTACAAAGTTTCACAACCTGGATGTGAGCCTCCTTTTTGCCACATCTCCAACCAGCTCAATCCTACTACTACCCCATGATTTTTTGTAATTCATTGTCTTTGCTACTGCTACTTAGTGTGTCTAGATTATTCTCTGTCTAAAGCCTCCCCAACCCTGTGTCCCTTCCTGTCAAGCTTTTATTTATTCTTCAAGATCCAGATTAAAATATTCTCTGTTTTCAATGTTTTTCTTACTCCTTTCTCCTTAGTAGAATTGACTGAACTCTTCATGCAACACTAACTGAACATCTGTGTGTGATATCATACTAGATACTGAGGGCACAAATGTTTATAACAAGACAAATTCTTGTTTTCAGTGAGCTTTCAGACTAGTAAAGGATACAGTTCTGAAAAGAAATAAATGCCACTTGGTGTGTCAGTTCTATGACAAATCATAGGTATACAACAGGGGATAAATAATGATCAAGAGGGGAGGGAGAGACCACCTAGTCAGTCATTCAGTTATTCATTCAGCCAACATTTATTGAGTGACCATGATATGCCAGGCACTGCACTAAGGGCTGAGAGCATAAAGACAGATTAAAATACATTCTTTATCTTGTAAAAGGCAAACAAGTAAATAAGCAATTATATGACAGTGGATATGGTAGACCGCCTCTAAAATAGCCCCTTGTAACAAGGAGTCTGTCTCCAATTTCATTTTGCTGGTTGACCCCTGACAGCACTCACATCCTATTCTCCCCCTTTCCATTTTCCCCATATCAGAGCAAGACAGTGAGAAAGCCTTGGGGCTCCATCCATTGGTGCTGGTGAAAAAGTTTAGACCATCCAAACCCCATTCCCGTGGGAATCCTCACCAAGGTCCCACCTCCTCACCACAATAAAAGCTAAAGCCACTGGCTTCTCTCTTCTCTCAAGACATTCCAGACTGGCTTTTATGCCTGCCCTACTTTCTTCAGAAAGACCCATTATGTGAGTAGTAAATACTGTTGTGGCATCTTGGTGCATGTGTGGTGTCATCAGTCTGGACGTGCGAACCAGTTATGGGTGGAGTTATTGCCTCCACCGGCCAACCACAGAGCATTCTCAGTGACCCCAGCCTGGGCGTTCCAGGCCTTGGATAATTCCCTCCATCTGAATGTGGGCTAAGCCTAGTGACTTGCTTCTCACAAACAGAATACAGCAAAAGCGATATATCCTATCACTTTAAAGGAGTTAAAGTAGAGTAATCCTCGTGATTAGATTACGAAAGATTCTGTTTTCCCTCTGCTCATCCTCTCTTGCTGTCTTACTCGCTTCGATGGAAACCAGTTACCATGTTGTGAGGTACCTATGAGGTCCACGTAACAAAGAACTGAAAGAGGCCAGTGGTCAATAGCCAGTGAAGAACTGAGGCCCTCAGCCCATCAGACTACGTAGACCTGAACTGGTCAACACTAAAGTCAGGGAGCTTCAAAGAGGACCTTCCCCCAGTTGAACCTTCATATGAGACCACTGCTCTGACCAACACCTTGATTGTAACCTTATAAAAAAAACCTGGGTTAAAGAACCCAGCTGAGCCATGCCCAGATTCCTGACCCACAGAAACTGTGATATAATAAGGGTTCATTGTTTTAAGCCACTAGGTTTGGGGATAATTTGTTAAACATCAATAGATAACTAATACAAAGGAGTATTACAGTGGTGAAAATACAAAATGATGGTATGCTACTTCTGGACCTCATGGGTAAAGCATGCAGACATGAGAAGCCTGGCAAAGTTATGAAATGTGTTGCTTAAGATAGTTCAATGTTGCTGGGCTAGAGGGCTGGGGTAGGGTTTGTCTCCAGCTGAGCCTGGAGAGATGTACTAAACCAGGATAGGAGAGTGCCACATAAGGCCACGGGAAGTTGCAACAAGGAGGCACTGAAGAATTCTAAACAGCACAACAACATGATCATATTTATGTAACTTGAGCCTGTGCTGTTTTCTTCTTCAGATTCAGAAATGCCTGGACAGCTTTTGAGGGCTAAGTGGCCCAGGCCCTCAGCAGTCTGTTTGCATGAGTGATCAAGAAACATCCTGGAAGATAAGTCAATCGGTAAGAAGAGTTCCTAGGTCTCTTAAAGTCAGTGATGCAAGAGCCGTGGCTCTAAGCTTAGCAACACGGTGTTGGCAGCTCTGATTATCCTTAATTCCAGTCCCTATAGATTGACGCCTGAGCCCCAAGAAGAAAGAACTGTAGTAACAGGCAAGGAATCTAAAAGGACTGTTTCACAAGATTCCCATGAGAATCTCAGATCCCAAGACAATATCATCAAACCAACAGCACTAGAGTCAGCAGATTTGGCAGGAAGAAATGTACTGGCTGCTTTGCAAGGACCTTGGCGCCTTAAACATTGGACACCAGCATTGGCATCGGTGCCCTGGCGAAGACTCCAGATCTTTCAACAGAAAACATTATTCTCTTTTTTCTTTAGGAGCCAGAACAAGAGAGAAGAAAAAGAGCAGATGACAAAAAGATTTCTTGAGAGCACACACGGATCAGCACCAGCCTCCCAGGCTCCCATGTTTGGAGGAGAATCTGAGGGGTCTAGAAGGTCTCAATGGGGAGGGGGTCAGTGAAATAAAAAGACAAACACTATTTTTTTTCACTGCTCCTTTAGACTTTTTTATAATATATTTAAAAATCTAGCAAACTCGATGCTTAAAATATATAAACTTTGCTCATTTATAACTATATATCTATATAGACTTGAATATCTAACATATACTTAAACATACAAATATAAATGAGTAATGTTTATAGCAAAAACAAGGCTGTAAAACTGAAAATCCAATACTACAGAGGGAACAAAAAGTATATTTAAAAATATATTCTGACCCAGAGGAACTAATGTGTCCTATGTTATGTAAACTCTTCTAAAGTAGTCATTGTAGATAGAAAACTGCTCAATCATTATAAGATACTAGACACCAAAACCACCAACGTGTGTGTGCACACGTGCACAAACACTCTAAACAAAGTCCCATTTTTATGCCTACATTCAAAATCTCCTAAATAATGTATTTTTCAAAATCTGACAAGGTCTTCCCTGGTGGCACAGTGGTTGAGAGTCCGCCTGCCGATGCAGGGGACATGGGTTGGTGCCCCAGTCCAGGAAGATCACACATGCCGCGGAGCGGCTGGGCCCGTGAGCCATGGCCGCTGAGCCTGGGCTCCACAATGGGAGAGGCCACAACAGTGAGAGGCCCGTGTACCACACACAAAAAAAAAAAAAAAAAAAAAATCGGACAAATAGTGAGCTAAATGTGTAATATATTTTGTAAAAATAAGAAGTTTCCCAAGAGTACATCTTCTTCCCCTCATTTGATGTTTCTGTATTTTGTTAGAATTTGTTAAATATAGATTAGAATTTGTCTGACATATGTTATATTTCAACTTCATTTTCAACTTTTTTAAAAATTATAAGTGTCTCTTCAGAATAGTGTTTAACTGATTATTTTTGTTAGTTTTTTATTAACTCGTTAGCTTGACTTTACTCAATTCAAAAGTGTCTGTCTTTGGAAGGCGATAATTAATCCTTTTATATTTGTTGTAATCCTTATCTGTTGATCCTATTTCTCTCATCTGTTTTTTTCTGTAACAAACTCTATTTTTTAATAATAAACCTTATTCTTCAGAACAGGTTAGATTTACAGAAAAATTGAGCAGGTAGTGCAGAGTTCCCACCACAGTTTCCCCTATTATGAACACCTTACATCAATACAGTACATTTATTACAATTAATTAACCAGTATTGATATATGATTATTAACAAAAGGCCATAGTTTGTTCAGATTTCCTTAGTATTTACCCAACGACCTTTTTCTATTCTACAATACCATCCAGGATACCATCCAGAATTACATTTAGTTGTCTGTCTCTTTAGGCTCCTCTTAGCTGTGACATTTTCTCAGACTTTCCTTATTTTCAATGACCTTAACAGTTTTGAGGAGGACTAGCCAGGTATATTGCAGGACTCCGCTCTACTGGAATTTTTCTGATGTTTTTCTCATGATTAGACTGGCTTATGAGTTTTGGGGAGGAGAAATACTATTTTAATATTGATGTTGTGCACATTTTTTGTCTCCACACTGCTTTGGCCTGGGAAATGTAAAATGTATTACATTTGTATTTTAGAAAAATCACTACTGTAGAAGAAATGTGGAGTAGGGTCAAGAAACTAAGCCGCATGACCAACTTGAAGGCTATTGCAATGATACAGATAAGATATAATAAAGATCTGGGCCAAAGCAACTATGGTGTGAAAAGAGTAGAAGGGAAAGATACAAGAGGTGTTCAGAATGTAGAAATGGCAGAATTCTCTAACCAATTGTCTGTGAATGGGAGGAGTCTGCAAAAGTGGCTGAGAAGAAATGGTTCAAAATGTGGAAGAAGACCAGAAAGAGCACAGTGCCAAAGCCAAAGAAAGAAGAAGTTTCAGGAAGGGTGTAATAAGTCAAATTAAAGAGGATCAACATGATCTTTGGGTTTGGAAATTAATAGGTTTTTTTTTTTTAAGTCAAGGGTGGTAGCATGATGGAAGGGGCTGGAAAGTGAACTGAATGTAAGGAAATTTAAAAAAATAGTGTCAATACTCCAAGCATTCTGATTCTAAAGGAAAAGAGAATGATCAGAGCATGATCTAAAAGCTAGAGAGATATATAGAATTGAGGACATTTACTGATATATGAGACAGGAGCATGTATTTGTAACTATATGGGGTAAAAGGAACAGATAAAAGAAGATTGAAAATATAGCAAAATGAAAAACTGGTCTTATAGCAGATAAAAGGATGGGATCATTCATGATAATAACAGTTACACACACTGAGTATTTACCTAACCATTCCAGACGCTAGGGTAGGGCTTCAATGCATTATTTGCCTTAACCTTAACAATACTCCTGGGCGGTAAGTGTTATGATTGTCCTCATTTTATGGATGAAGAAACTAAGGCAGACAACAGCGTGAGTCAAGACTTGAACCCAGGCAGATTAACTCTACTTGCTTAATCACTGTTATATATTGCGTCTCCAAAGCCTGGGTGGTAGCCTGAAACAGCAGAAGAGGCATCTGTACGATGGAGGAAAGGAATGTATGTGGGTGGCATATGGTGGTTGCATAATAAATATTTGTAGGATGAATGGAAGAATAACAGAGTGCAAATATAGATATATAGCTATAGGAGCAGGAAGTCGATAGGGGTCACACTTTACGATGCTGATTACATCAGCATTGATGAATTTGTAACACTTCATACATAAATAGTATAGCACTTGTTTCCTTATATTACAAATCTGTACTTCACCTCTGTGTCCTCACTTACCTGAAATCCCACTCCCTCAGCAAGGAGAGAGGTTGGGGCTGACCTATCCTTTGGATTCCCTAGGGCAGAACCGGAAAAGTCTTCAGAAGATGTCAGAGACAAGGAAGAAGCAAAGCACGATGAGAAATTGAAATCCAGCGAGCTGAAAAATCAACAGTCCCCAAACAGATGGGAGAAGCAGAAGCAGGTTTGGAATCCAAGAGTGTGGAGCCAGGGATTCGAAATCCTGGGAGTCAAGAGCCAGAGCAGAGGCATGGAAAAATGATCTCAACAGATGTCGCTTTCTGAGTCTTATTTTTCGCTGCCAGTCATGGTGATGAATGGTCAAACTGGCTAGTTTAAAGGGTTGCGAGAGGTCGATATCTCCAGGTAGTGAACATCTTGGAGGCAGGGGCTATGTCTTTTTTACCCATAATTATGTCCCTAGCATCTGATACAGTGCCTGGCATAGAGAATGTGTTTTTAAGCTGATAGGATGTGTGGAGGGACTGATCAAGACCTAGGAGAACTAGAACTTAATTGATAAATATTACTGATGCATGCCAGTATTTCTAGATCTCTTCCTACTCTTGGACATACAGAATGATTATCTGTTGAACTTAATCAAAGCTGTCTCATTTGCTTCAGTCAATAAAACAGGAGTGGTGGCACTTTAAGAAAAAACACTGAATGGGACAGAACACTAATCATCTGTAAGTTTGGACTAAAATCTTTAGCTGGAGTAATTAGTGACTATTTAAATTATAGCATATTTGAATTTGAACTTGATAATTATGCTGAAATATCAAGTGGATTTGCAGTATGTCCCTGGCTTATCATTGGACGTTATTGACACATATATAGTCCTATTTAAGACGATAAATGATTACCCTTCAAAGGGAACAATAATAGAATCATGATTCATAAGTGTATTAATCATTCTTTCTAACTGCAGACATTCACATTATTACCCACTGGACCACCAGGGAAGTCCCTAGAATAAGGGAATTTTTGTATAGGGATTAGTCCTTATGAAATTGTGGGAGCTGATGAAGAAGTTAATGGAAGACCTTTGTGCCTCTGGTAATAGGCCTGGAGTCACTATAGGTCAACAGTGCCGCAAGTCTGGGTGTGAAATGGGACTACGTGAGGGCAAAATGGTACCCAAAAGGACAAACTGGAAGCCACAGGTACACACTAGACCTCACATCTGTCTCCCACTGTCTCCAAACTTAAGATGCAGGTGACCCGAAGAAGGGGCTCATCCCCTTCTCCACAGAGCTGCACACCTGCCTGGCCCAGGACTCTAAGAAGCTGAAGGAAGACATGCGGGGAGCCGGAGAGGCTGCAGACCAGCTGTGACCCCACACCAACACTTTGGGCCAGCAGATCAGCAACAATGCACACCAGCTTCACCAGTGCCTGGCACCCTCCACTGACCCTTCAGAGCAGTCACTGCCGCTTCATGTGTGCCTTTCAAACCACACAAGAATTTCTCTTTGGTCAATTCTAACCTCAAAACATGCAGAAAAGGGAATTCTAGGAAATGTTATTTTAGATCAGCTGAGTTGACACAATGTAAAGTCATCACACTAAGCAATGCTAACATGTCCTGCAAATTTGTGTTTGCCCCTCACACAGGACCTCCCATGCTCCAGAGTTTTGCAGGTCACCTCCTTTTGCCTCCCAAGTACTCTGCCGGGTTGTACTCATATCATCCTGTTCCCACTCCATGGTAGGCACAGCTAAGTCTCTGCTGAAATTATTGATACCCTGGAGTAATCGAAGTATGGACCCAGCAATAGAGGTGGCCAAGGCCAACACACCTCCTTTTACTTCCACCCACCAATTGGAAACTCTAGATGTCAATGTCACCTTCAGTACCTAGATTAACCATCCACAGTACTAGACAAAGGAGGAAGAGTTCAAATTCCTAGCTCCACATAGCTCCGCACCCAGCTTCTGTTTCTGCCTCTGCCTCTGCCTTCCCCTCCTTAAAGCCCCGATGGGAACATGACAGTGGGAACACACAGTTAGTTCTTCAGGCAGAAAACCCCCTCCTGCACTCACCAAGCGTGCTTGGGCCCCATGGCCCAGAGAAGGGAATAACAGTGGGCAATCCAGCAGCGTTCCCAAAGGCAGCTAAATTAGTCTTAAATAACAAGCCTGAGTAGGATACCAAAGTGAAGTGATGTTAGTGTCATGCGATGTGTAGCCTGGTTATTTTGTTAGCTTTTCCTACAGTAAGATGAAGAAATCAGGTCTGCACTTTTCTGCTGCAGTCTAGTCTCATGACCTTGTAATGGCAGTGTCTAAGCGAAAAGAGAATTCTCTCTCTCTCTCTCTCTCTCTCTCTCTCCATCTCTTTTTTCTCTCTCTGACATACACACACACACACACACATGCAAACACACACCCCCCTCTCAAGAATAATCAATATTTTTAGACATTTGGCATCTTAAAAGCAGACTTGATGGGATGGAGGAGACATTCTGTCTTCAGTGTGGAATGGTCCTGCTAAAAATTACCAAGTATTTAGTACTAAATAGAAGCTCTAACATCTCAGAGGAAGCATTTGCTTTCAAGTTCATGGTTGCTTCACTGTTTCCTCCAGGAACATTAGGTGGTATTCGTCTTACACTTGTGCAACTTAAGCTTTGTTTCTGGTGATTCCCATAACCTCCACCACCAAATCAAAGTCTCTTCCACTGGTGACTTGCAGCTCCACCTCTAGATGGAGAGAACTGTGAGCAACTTTTAAAGGATTCTTCCCTAGTTAAAAAAAAATTGAAAAGTTCAGTCAGACATTCCATTGCCTATTCAATGCACCTCCTGACGGAGGTTATCTCTGAGCCTCGGTTTGTGAAATGGGGCTAATACCTTTCTTGAAGGGGAATTATAAGAAAGAAATGATGCGAATTCCCTGGCTGTCCAGTGGTTAGGAGTTTGTGCTTCCACTGCCGCTGCCCGGGTTCCATCCCTGGTCGGGGAACTAAGATCCCACAAGATGCTCGTGTGGCCAAAAAAAAAAAAAGAAAGAAATGAGATTTAGTATAATATTCTCTTGACACAAACTTTGTGTACTCGATAAAGAAAGCTATTCAATTCACAGGCATGTATGTGTACAAACATATATGTATGTATATGAATACATATCCTTATATATCATGTTACATATATCAGGAAAAAAATAATTACTGTTTCCATATTGAGCACATATGCGAAAAGGAAAGAAATTCATCTATTCAGGGAGTGGGAAATGGAGTGGAAAAGACAGAGAGGTATTGAGTGAGGAAAAGTTCAACGAAATAAGACAAACAGACACTCTATAAACTAACTGTAGCAAAATCCCATTTGTATTCCAATTTTGGATCTACCAAGAGATATCCTTGAATAGTCTATGTTATTTCAAATAAACTGAAACCAACTGCCCTTGAACTTTATTCCTACTGTAAAAAATATATATATACTAACATTTTGAGGCTAGTGAGTTCTAACAATTTTCCAAGGTTTCTCATAAGAACATATGCTTGTGTGCTGTCTAATTTGTCACCTAATTTTAAGCTGCTAAATCATAGCATGTGTTTATTATGCTTAAATGTGCAAAGTTGAAACAATGTTAATTTTTTTCTTGGCCTTTCATATGGCTCAAATGTTTTTACTGTTTTCCTAAATACTACTATTTAAGTCATATGGGGGGAATCTCTGTATTCACCACGTTTTTCACATTTAGCAAATTAATACAAATTATAAACCATTTGTTTCATGTTGCTAATGAATTCCTTCATGTGCCATGACTCACTGAATAATTATTGAGATACTACTGGGTGCCAGGTATTATTCTAGACCCTGGAGAAACAGAAGTCTCAGTTTCTGATTCAGACAGAATTATTGAATCTGTTACTGGGGTAGACAAACATTTTTTCAATCACTGCACAATGTGATCAAAGGTAAATACACAATACTACGTGGTAAGGAAGGAAGTTACAAATATTCTATGGGGAACAGAGAGAAGTTAGAAAACAATGGTATGATAGAGGTGATATTTTAACTGGGTATTAAAAGAGAGGCACACATGGAAACAGTAGAAGAGGGTTTTAAGCAGAGAAAACACATGAGCAGTGTCAGGGAGAGTGGAAAGATCATGAGTCCTGCTGGGTTAAGGCAAACGAGGTCCCAGGGGAGAGAATGAGGCGCAGAGGGAAACCAACACAGCAGGTACATTTGGAAGAATTTGGACTTTGTCCTGTCAGCACAGGACCCTTCAAGGATTTACTTTCAAAATACTGACTTAGTTCAAACATTCAAAAAGTGAAAATCAAAGAAAATGATATAGAACTGATACTTTCCTTGGTATTTCTTATTGAATTTTAACCCGTACACTACAATATTATACTAGGTTTCCAACCAATTTGAAACATATTAAAAAGGTCTGCTAATGAACTGTATGAAAAAGGTTCAAAGTCAAGACATTTTAACTGATAGGAGTCTGGGAGTAAGCTCAGAATAGGATACTACTTCCACGTGAAAGTTCTCTCCATTGTTACACTGTGGAAAGACTTGGTCATTACACTGTGGAAAGTTTTTCTTCTACCTCATGGAATATTAAGGAGTATTTTCCTTCCAGCTTACCTATCATCAGTGATTGTAAGCTATCTGTAAAGCTATATTTTTAATGATCCATTCTGTAAAAATGTAAATTAATATTTTAAAAAGTATAAGAGCAATATATTTCTTTTGGAGTGGTGAGGTGTCTGCACAGGAAAGATAGAAGAAATAACAGACTCGGGATTTCAAAGAGGCCAGGGACTGATTTATCAGAAGACATTAGAAGCAGAGTTGTATGTGGACATTTATATTGTGATACAAAGTCTTTGAATAAAAGACAAATAATTCCAAGCAATGTTTAAAACAACGCCAGAAGCTAACACTCTCTAAAAAGAAGCAAGAAGCAGAATTTCTAAGAGTTAAAATAAGAATGATCCTTCATTAATTTTAATTTTATAGAAAAAGTCAAATCTATTTCAACTTATAACCACTTACATCCACTGGCTCTTATTAATTGGCATAGATACGTTGTACATAGTTGTTATTAGACTGTACATGCAAATTTGTATTTTTATTCACCTATTCTTCATATACTTCTATTCGTACACAGTCATTTCTAATTATTATGATGTATTCTAATTAGGATCTCTACTTGAACCAATTGCAGAAGGAATTTCTACCATTTCCATATAAAAAATCACCACCATTCATATCAAGTTGAATTGCATTTCAAAGTACACTAGACCAGGAGTTAAGAGACCATATTTTAGTCCCAGGTGTGCTGTTAATAATCCCAAGTAGCTTGCTGCAAACTACTTTTTCTCCTTCAAACTCAATTTTTCCAACTATAAAATAAAATGTTTAGAAGGAAGATCTAGGGTACCTTCCAGGCCCCAGATGCAGATCCTGATACATTGTATTCATTCATTCATTTATTCATTTATTTATTTATCCGTTCAACTGATATTTACTGGGTATCTTGTCTGTGTCAAGTGTTGGAGATACAGCACCTGGGATACAGCAATGGAAAACACCATCAGAAGCCCCTACTCTCCTGGAATTTACATAGTCATGATGGGAGACAAATAATAAATCAACAAGTAAATGCAGTAATTTCAGATAGCTATAAATGCTGGTAATATGATTAAATGTCTGATGCGGAGCAAGGATTTGGTTTGGGTACATATGTGCAGATTGATGTACAATGCATAATATATTTGCCCCACAGTGCTTCATATTTGAGTGATGTTTAACTGCAACTTTCCTTGCAATTAGATTTTTGTACCCACTGGTATAAACAGCAAAAATAGCTTATAGACATCTTATATATTGTTCTTTATAGATTAGCTGCCCAATTTAGGCAAAATCCCTTTTAAAATATAATTATAATCTGGAGCATACAAACAGAATATTAACATAGAAGTAAAAAGGTATTAGCTTTCCAGTCGGGCACTGAGTGGTTCATTGGATCATGTCTGGTAGCTCCGCGGATTATAACAGAGAACACGGCGGCCCAGAGGGAACGGAGCCCGATGGTGTCATCGAGAGCAACAGGAATGAGATTGTGATAACTTTGATGATATGAATTTAAAGGAGTCTCTTCTTCGAGGCATCTATGCTTATGGTTTTGAGAAGCCATCAGCTATTCAGCAGAGAGCTATTAGCCCGTGTATTAAAGGGTATGATGCGATTGCTCAAGCTCCGTCAGGTACTGGCAAGACAGCCATATTTGCTATTTCCATCCTGCAACAGTTGGAGATTGAGTTCAAGGAGACCCAAGCACTAGTATTGGCCCCCACCAGAGAACTGACTCCACAGATCCAAAAGGTAATTCTGGCACTTGGAGACTATATGGGAGCAATTTGTCATGCCTGCATTGGTGGAGCCAACGTTCGAAATGAAATGCAAAAACTTCAGGCTGAAGCACCACATATTGTTGTTGGTACACCAGGGAGAGTGTTTGATATGTTAAACAGAAGATACCTTTCTCCAAAATGGATCAGAATGTTTGTTTTGGATGAAGCAGATGAAATGCTGAGCCGAGGGTTTAAGGATCAAATCTATGAGATTTTCCAAAAATTAAATACAAGTATTCAGGTGGTGTTGCTTTCTGCCGCAATGCCAACAGATGTGTTGGAAGTGACCAAAAAATTCATGAGAGATCCCATTCGAACTCTGGTGAAAAAGGAAGAATTGACCCTTGAAGAAATTAAACAGTATTATATTAATGTTGAAAGAGAGGAATGGAAGTTGGATACACTTTGTGACTTGTACGAGACACTGACGATTACACAGGCTGTTATTTTTCTCAACACAAGGCATAAGGTGGACTGGCTCACTGAGAAAATGCATGCCAGGGATTTCAGTTTCTGCTCTGCATGGTGACATGGACCAGAAGGAAAGAGATGTTATCATGAGGGAATTCTGATCAGGGTCAAGCTGTGTTCTGATCACTACCGACTTGTTGGGGTCGATAGCAGCAGTTGATGACGAGATGGCACTCAGAAACGGCGACGTAATTTAGGACGTGGAATCATAAGTGAAACAGCACACTGTCTGAATAAAGAGCGAAATTGGCAGAGGGGGTCGATTTGGGAGGAAAGGTGTGGCTATAAACTTTGTTACTGAGGAAGGCAAGAGGATTCTTCGTGACACTGAGACTTTCTACAATACTACAGTGGAGGAAATGCCAATGAATGTGGCTCACCTTATTTAATTCCTGGGATGAGATAGTTTTGAATGCAGTCCTCGCTGTTGCTGATAGGCGATCACAACGTGCATTGTGCTTCTTTCTTTGGGAATATTTGAATCTTGTCTCAATGCTCATAGCGGATCAGAAATACAGATTTTGATAGCAAAGCAACATTAGTCGTGAGCTCTTGTGAGGAAAGTCGTTGGCTTTATCCTCTTTAGAGTTAGACTGTTGGGGTGGGTATAAAAGATGGGGTCTGTAAAATCTTTCTTTCTTAGAAATTTATTTCCTAGTTCTGTAGAAATGGTCATATTAGATGTTCTCTATCATTTAATAATATACTTGTGGACTAAAACATATAAGTGCTGTATAAAATCAGCCAATTATGTTAAACTAGCATATCTGCGTTTATTATGTTTGTCATTAGCCTGAATAGAAAGGCCTTTATTTTATTTTATTTTATTTTTGTGGTATGCGGGCCTCTCACTGTTGTGGCCTCTCCCGTTGTGGAGCACAGGCTCCGGACATGCAGGCTCAGCGGCCATGGCTCACGGGCCCAGCCGCTCTGCGGCATGTGGGATCCTCCCGGACCGGGTTATGAACCTGTGTCCCCTGCATCGGCAGGTGGACTCTCAACCACTGTGCCACCAGGGAAGCCCGCAGAAAGGCCTTTAAAATTGATTTTTTAAGAAAGCATTTGAATGCATTTTGTTTGGTATTATATTTATTCAATAAAGTATTTAATTAGTGCTAAGTGTGAACTGGACCCTGTTGCTAAGCCCCAGAAAGCAATCATCCTAGATATGGTTAAACGTTTACCCCAGTAAAATTGCCATATTGCACATGTCTTAATGAAGTTTGAATGTTAAATAAATTGTATATTCACTTTAAAAAACAAAAAGATATTAAAGTGAAAAGGGTATGAGAAGAGGGTCATTCAGTTGTTCATCCATGGGGCACCATGACAGATCAGAAAGTGGTTAATACTTGCCACGTCCAGAAAGGAAGCACAAAGGTAGCATCAAGAAGACCATGCTTACTGATATGATTTTGCATGGATTACGCACACTTATGTTTCATCTTTTTCTTTTATTAAATGATGAAAATATTTGTCCCTCTCTATTTTCCATTGAAGACATAAAGATAAATTTATAATTTCCCTAAATTTGAGATGCTATTTGCTACCATGTGCATACTGAGTTTACAAAAGGCATATTCATCACTAAAGCAATCTGCATGTGCCGTAACAGTCAAGTACAGCTTTGTTAGGACGGGTTTTGAAAGTATGTATTGTCACTATACAGTGATTGCCATTTTTAAAATAAAAATCAAGTCTGTGTTTTAAATCATACAGAAATCCCTAAAGTTTTCCTCTTAGCTGATTTGGTGAACAAGTTCTGTATTTTACAAACATCTCACCTATAAACGACTTCAAATAGTACTGTGCAAAATGGAACAGAAATGCAAAATAATGGACAAAAATCTGTGGTGATGAAAGATGTCTATTTCATCGATATACTTGTTCACATAGGAGATTTGGAAAATAATGTTAAGTATGCCTCATTCTCCCAGAATTCCACAGAGGAGTGGATGAGGATCTTCCCTTTACACGGACAACATATCAAATGTAAAAAACTATTTTTTAATAGGCCAAATTGTACCTCCCTAAAACAAAGATGGGTTGAACCCAGAACACTAATCACACCAGCTTCTAAGCAGAACAGCTGCTGCCACATCAAGATGCTCTGGGCAAAGATGAGTGGAATAAGTTGGCCTTTGCCAAAGAAACTGTAACAATGTAACTGCAAAAACAACAACAAAATCCACTCAATTTCCAAAAGTGACAAAATACTCTGAGAAAGTACCTTAAAGTCAGAGTTAAAGATACTACCACTACTTATTTAGAGCTAAAATTTCTCTTCCACAATATGGAAATAAAGAATACACAATTAAACCATTTTAGATAAGATTTATTTACTTATACAGAAAGTTTTTATCTCAAGATAATATACATTTTTCAATCTGTTTAAAAAACAGTAAATAATGACCTACTGTACACTGAGGAAACTACTAAACAACCTTTAAAACAATTATTTGGTAATTATAAATGCTCTGGAAATAAAAGAAAATTTCTTTTAAGATAAAAGCTTCTAGTGATACTGAGATATCTAGTGATCCTGAGATATAACAGGAAAACTTATTCCAACTTAAAAAAATGTATATATGATGCTCAGAAGTGTCACACTGGCTATGTCATTAGAAACACAGAGCATTTTTCTGGGTGCCATTGTCCACAAGGCCCCATGACAGGCGCAGTACAATTGTGTCCTGACCCCCAAGCTTTAAAACAGGACATTCGTAAGCAAGTGTTTCTCTTTCTTATCTTTCAGTCCTTTGCTCTTTGCTCGAGGTACACAGGCACAGCTGTCACAGCATAGACAAAGTTGTGGACAGGGGAAATGGTCTGGATAACATCAAACTGGCTATGCTACGACCAAAGATTGAGAAGAGCTATCCAGTCACAGACATTTTGTGACGTGACTATGATCTTTTCCCCCTTGGATCTGGAATCAATTTGCATCTTTTTTTTTTTTTTTTTTTGCGATACGTGGGCCTTTCACTGCTGCGGCCTCTCCAGTTGCGGGAGCACAGGCTCCGGACGCGCAGGCTCAGCTGCCATGGCTCACGGGCCCAGCCGCTCCGTGGCATGTGGGATCTTCCCGGACCGGGCACAAACCCGTGTCCCCTGCATCGTCAGGCGGGCTCTCAACCACTGCGCCACCAGGGAAGCCTTGCATCTTGTTTTTTAGATTAAATATGGAACATGAATTTACTCAGTGGAACTCTTTACTTCTGCTTCCAATTTGAGAGAATGCACTTTGCTCTAGTGGCCCTGGGATCCTCCAAACTGATGTGAATGGCTACAGTTCTGTGCATGGCAGTGATCCTCAGTATGTGGCAGTAAGGGGCTACAAGTGTATTCTTCCCTGATTGTGGATGTAAAATAAATAAAGAAAATGTCTTTTTAATCTTAAGATAATATTCTATTTCACTGGCACACCTCCATGGCAATAGCAGAGACCAGCCTTCTAACACTGCATTAAATCTATAGAGTAAACATAACACATAAAAAATTTTAAAATATGAGAGAAATAAAATGTGTTTTAACTCTCAAGGTATAACCAAATAATACTTGATAGTTGACACAGTGCACCTTTACTTACTCCTATTTCTTTTAATTTATTTTCACTGTCTTTTCCCCCTTCTCCATTATCTTCTTTTAAAGTATTCAAACTGCCCACATGGATTTAATAGTAGCTCAGTTTATATCAGTCATTAATGCTTCCTTAAAAACAGCATAACTCATAGGAATCCTCATTACTTTTAACTTTATTGCTGTTGGTCAGTCAACATCTTATAAATGCTACATGTCCTTGAAATATTTTTGTTAAGTTTTTGAAGATACAGAAGCACCAATGAAGAATGAAGTAAAGAAGAATAAACCCATGTGCTTGGGCGAAGAATGTCAGGTATGTCGAGGTCCATAATCAGCTTACCTGATTGCTGTTTTGACACCTACTGCAGAGACATTGTGAAAGCTGACAAGATAACAGCCCACACATGTATGTCACCAATCCGGGGTGGGAGGCAAATCAGATGAACTCTGTCTAGCCCTTAGAGCTTTGATTTTGGTGTTTGTGATGATGGTGCTGCATATACTTACAGGAATAGAGTCATTTGGTACTTATTGAAATATTGAGTATTAGTTTTAAAAGGATCAAAGTATGGGGGAGCAAACAGTGTGAATATACAATATAGTTACTATTTTGTGATTCAACAGGTAAAAATTTGTCACCATAGAAATCAAATGTGCATTTTTCTCTGAGTATCCCATTCATGTAGGTATTCTCAAGATTTCAGCCTTCAATCCTCATTAATTCTCGACCTCACACTCTCCATAGGGAGTAGCTTCTGTTCTCATGGCTTCAGTTGCGTCACTAAACTGAATCTTCTCTTCAACCCAGTCCTCTCATTTGGGCTCCAGAACCGTATATGCAGCTACTTGCCAAATCTCCCACATCTGTCCTACTTTTCATCTCTAAATCTGAATGAGTCCTTCCCTGTGTGCATCTTTATTCAGTGTACGCTGTCCAGTGAATGTCATCACCATTCATCCAGTTATCAAGAGCAAAACTGAAGATCCTGACCCCCTCCCCCTCCTTTACCACACCCCCGATACCATCAATCCTGGTGTATTTCCTATTTCTTTAATATTGTATCTATACGAGGTGATGGATGTTCACTAAACCTATTGTGGTAATCCTTCCATAATGTATGTAAGTCAAATCACTATGTTATACACCTTAAACTTATACAGTGCCGTATAAGTCAATTATATCTCAATAAAATATACATGTATATAAAAAACATAGAAAAAACAAAATCAGCATAACCTATTATTCTATTCTTATACAGTGATTCCAGAATCTATCACTCTATTCACCATGGGTGACAACATTGTATCTATACACACATAAGGGTAAAGTTTTAAAGACACTAAATTGGAAAATTTTGATTTGTTACAATTACAAATAAATAAACAAACAAACAAATAAATAAAAGGAATCTATGCCTGCCATTCCACCTATGCTAAAGTGGTGGAGGAATGAGGAATCCTAAGCCCATTTATGACCAGAAGACACTGATGGACCAGATAAGGGCAACTTCTAGCAGTGGTTAAAACTCATGAGTTCTCTATGCACTCTATATGGCTACTATTATATTAGAAAGACCCTTATTCCAATCCCTTTATTCTTATGGACTCAAGAGAATCTCCTTTAATAATCTAATGAAAATGTGTTTCATTTCTGAGCTCCTTTATTAGTTTGGACAAATCTTATCTGGCTCTATCTGCCCATAGAACTTGTCATCTTGGCCATACTCAGGTTAGGAAAACCTCAAGCCTGTAACAATTAATGGTATTTAGACTTTCTTCCTTTTTTCCCATCAGTTTTTTCATTCTTCTTATCTTTCTTTCCTTCCTTCTTTCCTTCCTTCCTTCCTCCCTATTACTTCTGAACCATTAATACAGTATCTCTTTGTTTAGAACAATTGTGCAATCTAAACACTTAGGAAGTATATCAGAAATTCCCTTGTACATTCTTTGAGATTCGTGACCAGTGTCCTAAGAAAGGGTGACTGTAATTTTCCTTGTATCTGATGAGGTGAGTTGGGATTAATGAATGTCAAAGGGTAAGGATCAAGGGATAGAATATCCATTTTGCCAAAATCACTGTAGGAGTTTTCAATAGGGCAAATCTTTGTGTTGGAACCAACGTCCATTCATAAGAAACAGTAGACATTCTTTTTTTGATGATCTAATGGTGGAAATTCCCTGCATACTAGCCAGCAGTGAAGAAATGTTGCTTCAAGCAGAATTACTGATGCCTTTCCATTACACCACGTTAAGACTGCCAATGTAAAAACTTAGCTCAAATACCCCACCCCCCAAAAAGGAGAGATTATGTGTCTTGAGAGCAAGTAAGGAAAGACAGAAAGAGCACTAACTACAAGTTGGAGAATCAGAGAGATAGTCCTGGGCTCTGCAACCCTCTAGCAATACTAGATGAGTAGCTTCAGGTCTTGAACCCTCATTTCTTCAACTGTGAAATGAGAACATTGGATTAGAAGATCTTTATTTTAAAGCCCCTTCCACCTCTCAACATCCTTTGCTCCATAGTTCATCATGAAAATGATTTCAAAGAAAAAAACAGTGGGGTTTAAATAAAATAAATACATAGAAAAATGAGGAATATGAAGGAGGGTAGAGTGAAGAGTAGGATGAAATAGTTCCAAACTGCTTGATGGAATAAATACAGCTTTTTAAAAAATGAATCAGTTTAACTGACAAATTCCTGCCATGCTTGTGGTCTATGAGTGTTCTAAGACAAATAGTATTTTCCCACTGGCAGATCAGAACCTCCTCTGGTAATTCAGCTGAATTTCAGCACTGAACTTGGGACTCCACAGAACATAAGGGTGTGTTTGGGGGAGATAATGCGGATTCTTAGGAGGACTCACGGGAGAGGCAAATGTTCTCTGTTCGGTTTCACAGAAGTGCTTGGTGGCAAATCCACAAGCACTGGCCGTATTACTTGCTTTTTCTCATACTTTCTACCTAACTGAGGGGAGCCAAAAAAATAAAAACATATCAGTGAGAGAGTTCTGTTGCTAACTCCAAACTAGATGCTTACAGTGTGATACAAAAATTTAGTTTTTATTTTATAATCTCATTCTTGAGTCTCAGAAGAATGAGAATTGAATGGAAAGGGTGCTCCTCCTCCCTTTTTTTCTTTCAGGGTAATCATTTTAGGAAAATTATTTTGCAATGCCGATGTTAAAACCTTCCCACTTAACTGCTCTTTCATTTCTGAGGCGCCTAAGCAGCTCCCAAAGTTCAAAGACCACAGTTCCTTACAAGGCAGCTCAGTATAACGATTGTGTTCACACAGAGTGAACTGCAGTATTTCACGCTATTTCAGAGTGGTAACTGTTGGCAAGGCAAAACTACTGGTAATCCTTTCCACAGGTGCAAAATCGCCTCTGGGCATCACATCGCTAGATCTAACAGCAATCAAAATGCATGCTACCTTAACAAATCTATGTTTAAATGAATTGAGACTCAAAACGTCAAGATGACTGAAGTTTCACATGCTAACATCAAATGATCTTATTTATAGAAGGTGGGTATTAAACTTGTTTGCAACCTTGCATGAAATATGCATTAATATTAACTAATTTCATCTGACAGTGATTTATTTGGCTAGGATGCACAGTACTGTGTATGTGCCAGGAAGACTGTTGTTTAATAAGCAGAAGAAAAATGGAGCTCATAAATGTTTGTGGAGGACTGGAATGTTCTACATTAGGACAAATTTCAGTGATGTATTATTTAACAATTATAACAACACTTTGGAATTTGAAGTGTCTGATGTACTGTATAACATAAAACTGTATACAAATACCCTCTGTTCTGAGACAAATTCAGTAGCTTCAGTCTCTCCACTGCCACCCAGAGGAGTTAAAAAATCAACAGACAACAAGGAACATTTCTCCCGAGTCAGCATTAGGAGGACATTTTTCTGCTATAGGGTTTCTTCAGGAGTTTGTATTTGGAGACCATCAGCCAAAGGATAGCAAAAAAAATTTAGGGGAAAATTTCAAGTGACTGAGAGATCGTCAACTGGAATTCAAACTTAACGAACATGCTGGGGGTAGGGTTTAAAGTCGCAGCCTAACACAGCTTTTCTTGGTGTAGGGTAGGAAATAGAGCTTCTCTAAGCATGACCCATTACTTAAATGCATGAAAGCACTGACTGGAACAGCTGAGTTTTTTCAAAGCTTTTACCCTTCAGTTAGTCTGGATAAAGTAACTGTTTTAAAGTTAATTGTAGGTTGCTTTTAAATACAGTGTGAGGGGTCTCCAATTTATGATTCTCCTTTTCATTTATTGCAAAGATAAAAGTGATGTGTGTGTGTGTGTGTAATGTTTCAGTTGAAAGGCTTTTATACATTTACGTCCTGAGAGTACACTGATGGTCTTCTTAGCAGAGATATATTTTTGTTTTATTGATATGTTTCTGGATAATTCTCCATTTTTTCTTCATCTTAATGTGTGCTTTATGCATTTTTGGTCTTTTCAACACTCTTCAGTAGAGCTTAAACAGAAAAGGTGGGATAATCTGTCCCAACTTTTTTTAGTCTAATAAAAGATGTTTTCATAAAAAGGCATTAAAAGCCCATAACTGTCACTGCACAAGGCCAATGGAAGACAGAAATACAAATGTTATTGTTCTTATCTCCCATGAAGCTTACTATTTAATGTACATAAAAAACATTAAATATGTATATTTATATTAGGGAGGAATACACACACATGTATTTTTTAGGGGAGTAAAGTCAGATTAGTGTTTTAGAGTCAAGTTCTATTTTGTTTTTTTAAGGGAGAAACAAAGTTTGCTTTTGCTTGGTATAGAACTATAGAGAATGTCCATCCTTATTTTTTTATTTTTTAACTATATTAAGGTATAAGTGAGGTAAATCTTCATATATTTAAAGTTTATAATTTAATCAGTTTTGACATAAGTATACACCTGTGAACCCTCACTACAATCAAGAAAAACATTTCCATCACCTCCAAAAGTTTTCATGTGCCCCTTGGTAATCCATCTCTCCCTTCATATAGTCCCTAGGCAATCATTGATCTTTCTATCCCTATAAATTAGTTTGCATTTTCTAGGATATTATATAAATGGAATCATAGACCATGTACTTTATTTTACCCAGGTGTTTTCACACAGCATAATGATTTTGTGACTCACCAATGTGGTTATGTGTATTGATAATATCTTCCTTTTTATTGCTGAGTAGTATCCATTGTCTGACTATACAGAAAATTGTGGATCCATTCCTTTGATAGGCATTTGGGTTGGTTCCAGTTTGGGTCAGTTTTTAAAATCTTAGACATTGTTATGTGTGGGTTCTCATTGTGGTTTGAATTTGCATTTCCCTGATGACTAATAACTTCGAGCATATCATATTCCATTAGGATGTTTGTCCTATTATTTACTTGAAGCAGTTCTTTATATATTCTGGATACAAGTTCATTGTCTGATACATGTTGCAAAAAATAATTTCTACCAGTTTGTGGTTTGCCTTTTGATTTTCTTAATTGTGTGTGTGTGTTTTATTGTTTGTTTATTTGGTTGGTTGGTTCTTTTTTTGCGGTACGCGGGCCTCTCACTGCTGTGGCCTCTCCCGTCGCAGAGCACAGGCTCCGGATGCGCAGGCTCAGCGGCCATGGCTCACAGGCCCAGCCAATCCGCGGCGTGTGGGATCTTCCCGGACCGGGGCACGAACCCGTGTCCCATGCATCGGCAGGCAGACTCTCAACCACTGTGCCACCAGGGAAGCCCTGTGTGGTTTTTTTTAACAAATTTTATTTATTTGTTTATTTATTTATTTAGGCCACGCTGCTCAGCTTGTGTGATCTCAGTTCCCCTGAACAGGAATTCAATCTGTGCCCTCTGCAGTGGAAGCACAGAGCCCTAACCACTGGACCAGCAAGGAATTCCCTTAATTGTGTGTTTTGAAGAGCAAAGTTTTAAATTTTGATGAAATCCAATTTATCAATTTTTTCTTTTATGACTCAAGTTTTTATGTTCTAATTAAGAAATCTCTGCCTAACTCAAGATGTTTTCTCCTATATTTCCTTATAGAAATTTTATCATTTTAGATTTCATATTTAGATTGTTTTTAAACTAATGTTTATGTATGATGTAGAGTAAGTTTGATGATTTTTTCCCATTCAGACTCTCTTTTGTTCTACTTATGTGTGTGTCTATTTTATCACCAATAGCAAACTATAACTTTATAGTAAGCCTTGAAATTTACTGGGGTAAATCCTCCAACTTTCTTCTTTTTTACTGCTTTGTTTATTCTAGATCCTTTGCATTTCCATGGAAGTTTTATGAAAATGTTGTTAATTTCTACAAAAAAACCCCCTGAAATTTTGATTGGGATTTCATTGATTTTATAAATCAGTTTGGGGATCTTAAGAATATTGGTCATCTGAAGAATAATGAGTCTTTATTATATCTCTCCATTTATATAGCATTTCTTTAATTTTTCTCAGAAACGTCTGTCATTTTCAGTGTAAAGGTCGAACATTTTCTATTAGATTTATTCCTAGATATCTTATGTTTTAATTTGGGGTTTTTCTGGGTACTATTCAGAATGGATTGTTAAAATTTTGTTTTTCAATTTTTTGCTTCAATATGTAAGAATACAATTGACTTTTGCATATGAACTTTGCATCCTATGACATTGCTAAATTCATTTGTAAATTCTAGGAAATATTTTGTTGACCTCCTTGAATTTTCTGCATAGATAATGATAGTATTTGCAAATAGGGACAGATTTACTTTTTTGTTTTCAGCGTTTTCAGTCTTTTATTTCTTTATTCTGTCTTTTTTCAATGGCTAGGACCCTACTCTAACGATGAATAGAAGTGGTAAAAGCAGGCTATGTCGGTTTGCTGCCAATCCCAGGGGGAAACAGTTCAGTTTTTCACCATTAAAGATGATGTTAAGCTGTAGGCTTTTTTGTTGATACTCTTTATTCATTTGATAAAGCTCCTTTCCATTCCTAGTTCTAAGACTATCATGAATGTATGTTGAATATTGTCAAAGGCTCCTTTGGCACTAATTAAAAGGGTCGTATGGATTTTCTCCTTTATTCTGTTAATATGATGAATTTTGTTTATTGATTTTTTGTTTGTTTGTTTGTTTGTTTGCGGTACGCGGGCCTCTCACTGTCGTGTCCTCTCCCGTTGTGGAGCACAGGCTCTGGATGGCCATGGCTCACGGGCCCAGCCACTCACGGCATGTGGGATCTTCCCGGACCGGGGCACGAACCCGTGTCCCCTGCATCGGCAGGCGGACTCTCAACCACTGCACCACCAGGGAAGCCCTATTGATGTTTTTTAAAAATATTAACTAGCCTTTCATTCATGGGACAAGTTCTATTTGATCATAATGTCTTATCCTTTTTATCAATTGTTAGACTTAATTTACTAATATTTGCTAAGAATTTTTGTGTGTCTCTCATGAAAGACTTACTGTCACCATAATTTTACCTTTTCTAGAGTGTCATATAGTTGGAATTGTGTAGTATGTAACGTTTTTAGATTGGCTTCTTTCACTTACTAATATGAATTTGTTTCCTCCATGTTTTTTCATGTCTTGAAAGGTTATTTCTTTTTAGTATTAAATAATATTCCATAGTCTGGATGTACCACAGTTTATCCATTCACCTACTGAAGGACATCTCAATAGCTTCCAAGTTTTAGCAATTATGAATAAAGTTCCTATAAACATCCGTGTGCAGAATCGTGTAGATGTAAGTTTCAACTCCTAGGGTAAATACCAAAGAGCACAGTTGCTGGATTATATGGTAAAAGTATATTTACTTTTGTATGAAACTGCCAAACTGTCTTCTGAAGTGGCTGTACCATTTTTCATTCCCACCAGCAATGGATGAGAATTTCTGCTGCTCCACATCCTTGTCAGCATTTGGTGGTGTCAGTGTTTTGGATTTTGGCCATTCTAATAGGTATGTAGTAGTATCTCATTCTTGTTTAAATTTGCAATTCCCAAATGACATACGATGTTGAAGATCATTTCATATGCTTATTTGCCATCTGTATACCTTCACTAGTGATTGTCTATTCAGGTCTTTTGCCCATTTTTAATAGGGTTGTTTGTTTTCTTACTGTTGAGTTTTAATAACTCTTTTTTTGTTGTTTTGTTTTTTTTTTTTTTTTGCGGTACGCGGGCCTCTCACTGTTGTGGCCTCTCCCGTTGCGGAGCACAGGCTCCGGATGCGCAGGCTCAGTGGCCATGGCTCACGGGCCTAGCCGCTCCGCGGCATGTGGGATCTTCCTGGACCGGGGCACGAACCCGCGTCCTCTGCATCGGCATACGGACTCTCAACAACTGCACCACCAAGGAAGCCCTAAGAATTCTTTGTATATTTTCTTTTTTATTAAAGTATAGTTGATTTACAATATTATATTAATTTCAGATGTAAAGCAGAGTGATTCAGTATTTTTCCAGATTATACTCCATTAAAATTATTATAAGATAATGGCTATAATTCCCTGTGCTATACAACATATCCCTTTTGCTTATCTATTTTATACATAGTGGTTTATATTTTCTAATCCCATACCCCTAATGTGCCCCACCCATCTTCCCTCTCCCCACTGGTAACCACTAGTTTGTTTTCTATATCTGTGAGTCTGTTTCTGTTTTGCATATACATTCATTTGTGTTATTTTTCAGGTTCCACAAATAAATGATATCATAAGTATTTGTCTTTCTCTGTCTTATTTCACTAAACATAATATTCTCTAGTTCCATCTACACTGCTGCAAGTGATGGAATTTCATTCTTTTTTTAGTTGAATAATATTCCATTATGTATATATATACCACATCTTCTTTATCCATTCATTTGTTGGTGGGCACTTGGGTTGCTTCCACATCTTGGCTATTGTGAACAGTGCTGCTATGAACACTGGGGTGCATGATCTTTCTGAATTAGTGTTTTCATTTTTTTCAGATATATACCCAGGAATAGAATTGCTGAATCATATAGTAGTTCAAATATTAGTTTTATGAGGAACCACCATACTTTTTACCAAAGCAGCTGCACCAATTACATTCTCTCCAACAGTGTACAATGAATCCCTTTTCTCCACATCCTCTCCTACAGTTGTTATTTGTAGACTTTTTGATGTTAGCCATTCTGACAGGTGTGAGGTGATATCTCATTGTTTTGATTTGCATTTCTCTAACAATTAGTGATGTTTAGCACATTTTCATATGCCTGTTAGCCATCTGTATGTCTTCTTTAGAAAAATGTCTATCCAAGTCTTCTGCCCATTTTTTGATTGGGTTGTTTGTTTTGTTGTTGTTGAGTTGTGTGAGCTTTTTATATATTTTGGACATTAACCTCTTGTCTGTAATATAATTTGCAAATATTTTCTCCCATCCCATAGGTTGTCTTTTCATTTTGTCAATGGTTTCCTTTGCTGTGCAAAAGCTTTTAAGTTTAATTAGGTCCCATTCATTTATTTTTGCTTTTATTTCTTTTGTCTTTGGAGACATATCAAAAAACACAATTTATGTCAAAGAGTGTTCTTCCTATGTTCTCTTCTAGGATTTTTATGGTTTTAGGTCTTACACTTAGGACTTTAGTTCATTTTGAGTTTATTTTTGTGCATGGTGTGAGGAAATATTCTAATCTTATTGTTTTACATGTAGCTGTCCAGTTTTCCCAGCACCACTTGTTGAAGAGACTGTCTTTTCTCCATTGTATATTCTTGCCTCCTTTGTCATATATTAATTGACCACAGATGCATGGGTTTATTTCTGAGCTCTCTATTCTGTTTCATTGATCAATGTATCTGTTTTTGTGCCAGTACCAGGCTGTTTTGATTACTGTGGCTTTGTAGTATGGCCTGAAGTCAGGGAGCATGATACATCCAGCTTTGGGTATTTTTCTCAAGATTGCTTTGGCAATTCTAGGTCTTTTGTAGTTCCATATAAATTTTAAGATTATTGGGCTTCCCTGGTGGTGCAGTGGTTGAGAATCTGCCTGCTAATGCAGGGGACACGGGTTCGAGCCCTGTTCTGGGAAGATCCCACATGCCACGGGAGCAACTGTGCCCATGAGCCACAACTACTGAGCCTGCGCGTCTGGAGCCTGTGCTCCACAACAAGAGAGGCCGCGATGGTGAGAGGCCCATGCACCGCGATGAAGAGTGGCCCCTGCTTGCCACAACTAGAGAAAGCCCTCACACAGAAACGAAGACCCAACACAGCAAAAATAAATAAATAAATAAACAAACAAATGTGGGGTTTACAAAAAAAATTAAAAAAAAAAACAAGATTATTTGTTATAGTTCTGTGAAAAATGTCATGAGTATTTTGATAGAGATTGCATTAAATCTGTAGATTGTCCTGGGCAGTATGGCCATTTAACAATAGTAATTCTTCAAATCCAAGAGCAAGGGATACCTTTCTATTTCTTTGTATCGTCTTCAATTTCTTTCATCACTGTTTGATAGTTTTCAGAGCCTAGGTCTTTCACCTCATCGGTTAAGTTTATTCCTAGGTATTTTATTCTTTTTGATGCAACTTTAAAAGGAATTTTTTTAAAATTTCTCTTTCTGGTAGTTTATCATTAGTGTATGGAAAAGCAACATATTTCTGTATACTAATGCTGTATCCTGCAACTTTTCTGAATTCATTTATTAGTTCAAATAGTTTTTGGGTGGAGACTTCAGGGTTTTCTATACAAAGTATCATGTCACCTCAAATGGTGACAGTTTTATTCCTTCAATTACAATTTGGATGCATTTTATTCCTTTGTCTTATCTGATTGCTGTGGCTAAGACTTCCAATAACATGTTAAATAGAATTGGCGTGAGTGGGCATCCTTGTCTTGTTCCTGAATTTAGAGGAAAGGCTTTCAGCTTTTCACTGTTAAGTATGATGCTAGTAGTGGGTTTGTCATAAATGGCCTTTATTATGTTGAAATATGTTCCCTCTATACCCACTTTGATGAGAGTTTTTAATCATGAATCAATGTTGTATTTTGCAAATGCTTTTTCTGCATCTATTGAGATGATCATGTAATTTTTATCTTTCCTTTTGTTAATGTGGTATATTACATTGATTCATTTGTGAACGTTGAACCATCCTTGCGTCCCGGGAGTTAATCCAACTTGATCATGGTGTGTGATCCTTTTTATACATTGTCGGATTCGGTTTGCTAATATTTTGCTGAGGATTTTTGCATCTACATTCATCAATTATGTTGGTATGTAATTTTGTTTTTTTGTAGTGTCTTTGTCTGGTTTTGATGTCAGGGTAATAGTGGCCTTGTAGAATGAATTTGGGAGTGTTCCGTCCTCTTCAATTTTTGGAATAGTTTGAGAAGCATAGGTATTAGTTCTTCTTTATATGTTTGGTAGAATTTCCCTGTGGAGCTGCTGTTAACAGTCTCTGCCTCTATGACTGTAGATGAAACAGTTACCTATCACAGTCTTGAAGGGGTGTTCTTATATGCGAGTGTCCCAATACAGATGTTTGGTGGGAAGGCTGGATTTGACATGGACACCAGTTATGTTTCCCTCAGTTTGTGCTGGCAGCTATCACCTTGGTAAGTGGTGTGGCTAGGGTTGGAAGGGCTAATGCTGATGGTGGGTGTGAGGCAGGACTTCCTCTCTGCTTAGTGGCCATCACTGACCATCAGAGGTGAAGTCCAATCCCAAGTTGCTGGAGCAGAAGACTTGAGTGTCAGGCTCAAGCTAGTTTTGTTCCCTTGTGTTGTGTATTTCCCCTATCCCCATACCAGGATATTTGTCCCAGAGGAGAGGAGTGTTGAAGCAAGTGGGGTCCCTGCACAGACAGAGGTCCAATGCACTGTTTGTGTAGGCATCTGTAGTTCCATTCAGACACAGCCTTGGGTGCAAGCCCCCTTTGTATCTCACAGCCAGTCACTGCCCCCTGCCTCTGCCACCCCCGCCCCGTTGTGGAACTGCTTCACAGGGGTGGCAGGGACACTCATGGACTCTCAGCGTGTGTCAGGAGGTTAGCTGTGGCACAGTGGTCACTGTCAGAGATCTTGGCAGCTTCTGTGGTGCTGCTTAAGTGCCAAAAATGGCTGCTGCCCCACCCCCAGCTCCACCCCAGGACCAGGTCACCTCTGCATCCCACAGTCGAGTCTTTTTCCTGGTTCTAGCTGACCCAGATCTAGTACCACACTGTGGCATGGAGAGATCAGGATTGGAGCATTTGCTCAGCTTGGGCTAAGGTGTGCAGTGTGGCAGTCACAGGAAACCCAGCAACTGCTATGGCAGACCTCTCTCCTTATGAGCAGAGTCCAGGTTTTTCCAGCCTTTCTGTCTGAGCCAGCAGTCCTTCAAACAGCCAAGGGGACTTGCCCCTCTACATTGGATCCCAGGATTGGGATGCCCAATCTGTGGCTCTACTGGCTCACTGCCCAGAATGGGTGTCTGCTCATGTAATCTCCCTATTTCTACCAGGGGCACACGTTCCTACCTGATTGCTTTTCTTCCCTTCCTACTCAATTCCGTGTATATCTTTCTTACAGCCTTGGTTGTATAAGGGTTCTTCTGCCAGTTTCTGGTTGGTTTTCAGTAAGGATTATTCCACACGTTGATGCATTTGTGATATGTTCGTTTGAGGAGGTGAGCTCCACATCTTTTTACTCTACCATCTTGATCTCCACCTTTACATATTTTGAATAATAGTACTTTCTTTACCAGATGTGTCTTTTGCAAATATTTTCTCCCAGTGTCTGGCTTGTCTTCTAATTATCTTGATATTGTCTTTTGCAGAGCAGAAGATTTTATTTTCAATGAGTCCAATTTATCAATTATTTCTTTCATGAATCATGTCTCGTGTTGTATCTTAAAAGGCATCATCATACCCAGGATCGTCTAGATTTTCTCCTATGTTACCTTCTAGAGGTTTTATAGTTTTGCATTTTACATTTAAGTCCATGATCCCTTTTGAGTTAATTTTTATGAAGGGTGTAAGGTTTATATCTAGACTGACTTTTTGCATGTGGATGCTCACTTGTTCCAGCATAATTTGTTGAAAGAATATTATTGTTCAATTTTTTTTTTGCCTTTGCTCCTTTGTCAGGTATCAGTTGCCTATGTTTAAGGGAGTCTATTTCTATGCTCTCTCTTCTGTTCCACTGATCTGTTTGTCCTTTTGCCAATACAACACTGTCTCGATTATTGCAGCTTTATTGTTAAGTTTTGAAGTTTCCTAGTGGCAGACCTCCAACTTTGTTCTTCTCCTTCAATATTGAGTTGGCTATTCTGGGTCTTTTGCTTCTCCATACAAACTTTAGAATCAGTCTGTTTGTAACCACAAAATAACTTATTTGGATTTTGATTGGGATTCTGTTGAATCTCTAGATCAAGCTGGTAAGAACTGACATCTTGACAATATTATGTCTTACTATCCATGACCATGAAATATCTCTCCATTTATTTAGTTCTTCTTTGATATATTTCATGAGAGTTTTGTAGTTTTCCTCATATAGACCTTGTACATATTTTGTTAGATTTGTACCTAAATATATCATTTTGGGGAAAGGTAATGTAAATGGTAATGTGTTTTTAATCCCAAATTCCACTTGTTCATTGCCGGTATGTAGAAAACTGAATGACTTTTGTACATTAACCTTTTATCCTACAACTTCTGCTATAATCACTTATTAGTTCCATCAATTGTTTTGATTTGTTGTTTTTATCAATTCTTTTGGATTTTCTACATAAACAATCATGTCGTCTACAAAGACTTTTATTTCTTCCTTCCCATTCTGTATGGTTTTTATTTCAGTATGATATAGAAATGCAGTGATGATAGGAACATCCTTGCTTTCTTCCTGAATTTAGCAGGATAGCTTCACATTTCTCCCGATTAAGTATGATGTTAGCTGCAGGTTTTTTGTAGATATTCTTTTTAAGGTAGAAGCTTCCCTCTCTTCCTATTTTGCCGAAAGTTTTTATCATGAATGTTTGTTGGATTTTACCAAATGCTTTTTCTGCATCTATTCCATATAATCATGTGAGTTTTCTTTTTCAGTCTGTTACATGATGGATTACATTAATTTATTTTCAAATGTTAGACTAGACTTGCATACCTGAGATAAATCCTCCTTGGCTGTCGTGCGTAATCTTTTTTATATGTTGTTAGATTCAATTTGCTAATGTTCTTGAGGGTTTTGAACTACTATTGTGTTACTGTCAATTTCTCCCTTTATGTCTGTTAATATTTGCTTTATGTATTTAGGTGTCCTTCTGTTGGCTGCATATATATTTACAATTGCTAATCTTTTTATTAGATTGATCCCTTGATCAGTATGTAATGTTCTTCTTTGTCTTTTATTATAGTCTTTGTTTTCAAGTCTATTTTATCTGATATAAACACCCTTGCCTTCTTTTTATTTTCATTTGCATGTAATACCTTTTTCTATCCCCTCACTTTCATTCTGTATCCATTCAGCTATCTTTTGATTGGAGCACTTAGTCCATTAACATTTAACATAACTATTGATAGGTACTTACATCTTTCCATTTTGTTAATTGTTTGTGGGTTGTTTTTATAGTTCTTTTCTGTTGCTTTCTTCTTCTTTTGCTCTCTTTCCTTGTGATTTGATGACCCTCTTTAGTGTCATGTTTGGATTTTTTTCTCTTTATTGTGTATATACCTGTTATAGATATTTGGTTTGTGGTTGCCATGATGTATATATGTATGTGTGTGTGTGTGTGTATGCGTGTATGCCTTAAGTCTGAATGCATTTTTAAAACCCTGCATTTTCCTTCCCCTCCATTTACTGTTTTTGACATCATATTTCACATATTTTTATTTTGTGTATCCCTTAACTACTTATTGTGGACAGAGATGATTTTATTCCTTTTGTCTTTTAACCTTCCTAGTAACTTTATTATTGGATTATCTACTACTTTTACTGTATGTTTACCTTTACCAATGAGATTTTTGTTTTGTAATTTTCATATTCCTAAAGCTGTGATCTTTTCTTTTCTGCTTAGACAAGTCCTTTTTAACACTTTTGTAAAGCAGGTTTTGTGGTATTGAACTCTGTTAGCATTTGCTTGTCTGTAAAACTTTTGATCTCTTCTTCAAATCTGAATAATAGCCATACTGGGTAGAGTATTCTTGGTTGTAGGTTTTTCCCTTTCATTACTTTAAATATATCATGTCACTCCCTTCTGGCCTGCAGAGTTTCTGTGAAATGTCAGCTGATAGCCTTAGGGGCGGGGGTTCCCTTGTATGTAATCTGTTGTTTTCCCATCTCTTTATCTTTAGTTTTGTCATTTTAATTACAATGTGTCTTGATGTGGTCCTCTTTGGGTTGATCCTGTTTGGGACTCTCTGTGCTTCCTGGACCTGGATGTCTGTTTTCTTTGCCAGGTTAGGGAAGTTTTCAGCTATTATGTCTTAAAATATGTTCTCTGCCCCCTTTTCTCTTCTCCTTCTGGGACCCCTATAATGTAAATGTTAATAATGTTGATGTTGTCCCAGAGGTCTGTGGAACTACCTTCATTTTTTTAAATCTTTTTCTTTCTTCTATTCAGATTCAGTGATTTCCACTACTCTGTCTTCCAGTTTGCTGATCTGTTCCTCTGTATCATCTAAATCTACTGTTGATCCCATCTAGTGTATTTTTATTTCACTTATTATATTCTTCAGCTCTGTTTTGTTCTTCTTTATATTTTCTTTTTGTTAAACTTCTTAGTGTGTTCATCCTTTCTTCTCCTGAGGTTTATGAGTATATTTCTGATCATTATCTTGAACTCTTTATTGGGTAAATTGCCTAGCATCACTCCACTTACTCCTGCTTCTTTGTTTGGAACATATTTCTCTGTTGCCTCTTTTTGCCTAATTCACTGTTTTTATTTCTATGTATTTGGTAGGTTGACTATGTTTCCTGATCTTGGAGATGTGGCCTTTTGTAGGAGACATCGTATTTGTCCCAGCAGCACTCTCCCCCTTGGTCGCCAGAGCTACATGCTCTAGAGGTGCCTCTTATGTGGGCTGCATGGACACTTCTGTTGTGGTGGGCTGACTGTGGTGATTTGACAGATGTTGCTGGCCCCTGTCTGGTTACTTGCCAGGCCTTGCCTTGTGTGGAGCTGCTGGCGGGTGGGGCTGGGTCATGAGGTCACTGGCTGCAGAGAGTCGGGTGGCCCTGTGACTAGTGCTGGCTCCTGGTGGTGTGACTGGCTTCCAGGCTGTGTGTCCCAAATCTGGTGTCAGCCCACTGGTAGACAGGACAAGTTCCTGACACAGCTAGTTGTGTGGCCCAAGGTGTCCAAGGTGTAGGCCTGCTGGCGGGTATACTGGGTCCTGACATGGCAGGCTGTGGGGCTGCAGTGGTTCTAAAGCTGGTGTCCATCTGCTGTTGTGTATGTCTGGTGCCCAGAGGACTCTGGGGCTAGTGCCAGCCCACTGGTTGGTGAGACAGGTCCTGGGGTTAGTCCTGGCCCACTGGTGGGTGGAACTGTATCCTGGGGTATCTGGTTACAGGGCCCTGAGTGTCCTGGATTTGCTGTCTGCCCATTGTTGGGTGGGGTCAGGGTTCAGGTGGTCCTAAGGCTAGTGATGGCTTATTGGTGGGTGGAGCCAGGTCCCAGGATCTCTGGCTGCAAGGCCCTGGGGGTCCTGGAGCTGGTGTCAACCCACTGGTGGGTGGGGCGGGGTACCAGAGTTGCTGGAGATTCAGGGGGTCCAAAGGCAGCTGGCCTGCTGATCAGTGGGGGCTATGTCCCCCTCGGCTAGCTTCTGGGACTGAGGCATCCCAGTTCTAGGTCAACAGGCTGGTGGGTGGGGCCAGGTCTCAGTGCTAATAAGCTAGAGGAGGATTCCAAAATAGCACTTTCCAGTACCAGTGTCCTAGTAGTAGAACGAGCTCCCCAGGAGGGCTGCTGCCAGGGTCTCTGGCATTCTCCAAGATCATCAGGTGGGTGTGACCCAGGCTCCTTTCAAATTACTGCTTCTGCCCTGTACACCTTTTAAGAGTGGAGTCTCTATTTCCTACAGCCCTCTGGCTCTCCCAAAAGTAAGCCCTACTGGCTTCAAAGTCATACATTCTGAGAGCTCATTATTCCCAGTGCAGGACTCCCAGGCTGAGGGGCCCAAAGTGGGGCTCAGACCCCTCACTCCTTGGGGAGAACCTCTGCAATTGAAATTATTCTCCGGTTTCTGGGTCACCCACCCAGGAGTATGAGTCTTGACTATACTGTGTCTCTGCCCCTCCTGCCCATCTCACTATGGTTTCTTCTTTATATCTTTACTTGTAAAATATCTTTTTCCCTAGTCTTCTGGTTTTTTTCATCAATAGTTTCTCTGTTGTAATTTTGGTTTGACCTTGAGAGAAGGTAAGCTCAGGGTCTTCCTACTCTACCATCTTGGCCACTCCTCACCTCTGACCTCATGTTTTTTATGAGAAAACTTCCATCACTCAAATCATTATTCCTTATATGAACTGTGTCATTCTTGTTTACCTACTTATAAGATTTAAATTTTTTTTTTACTTTCCTGCAGTTGAGTATGATGTGCTTATGTTTTATTTTCTTTGAGTTTATCTTGTTTAGGGGTTTGCTGAGCTTATTAAATATGTACATTTTTATCTTTTCCAAAATTTGTAAAATTTCCACCATTATTTCTTCAAAAACGTTTACGTACTGCTCCATTCTCATTTTTCTCTCCTTCTGGAACTCCAATTGCATGGATGTTTGACATTTTGATATTGTCACAGATGTTTTGCTTTATTTTTTTCCTCTCTGTTCTTCAAATTGCATAATATTTACTTCCCTATTTTCAAACTCCTCTGTCTTCTACATTCTGCCATGGAGCTCATGAAGGGAATTTTTTTTTAATTTAGAGATTCTAATTTTTAATTTCTAAACTTTCCATTTAATTCTTTTTTATAGTTTCTATTTCTCTGCTGGCAAATTCTATCTTTTATTCATTTCAATTATGTTTTCCTTTTTTCATAAAACATAGCTATAATAGCTGCTTTAAAATCTTTGTCTAATAATTTTAATACTTAGCATCTGTTGATCTTTTCCCTTGATAATTGTCCATGTTTTCCTGGTTGTATGCTGAATAATTTTGGCTTGTATAGTGGATATTGTGAATGTCCATTATACAATGGACTCTAGTTCCTGTTATAATCCTCTGAAGCACGATGATTTTTATTTAGCAGGCAATCAGGATGGTTAGGTTCAGACCACAAATTCTGCCTCACTTTTTGCGTGTGGTGGTTCAAATCTTGGTTCAGTTCTAAAAAACACTTTTGCTGTTTGCTTGAGCCAGTCCACAATAATAAAAAAAAAATGAGCCCTAGATATCTGCAGATTTATACACAGAGGTAAGGGATCCTCTTCTCTGGCTCTCTCTGCTCTGAGAATCTCTCTTCACTCTCTAGCCCCCAGAGCCTCCTTTGCTGGTTTTTCTGATTATAAAGATGAGCTTTCTATTTAAGTGTTAGCCCCTCATGCATCCACTCCATGACTTGCTGTTCTGTGACCGGGGTCCACCCTTGGGGCAAAGCATAAAAGGGAAAAGTAAGTGGGAAACATACCTGTGCCTTCGCTTTAACTCCATTCCTCTTACTTTTGTTTATTTTTAAGAGTCCTCTGTTAGTCTTTTTTCCTAGTATTTTAGTTGTAATTAGTAGAAAATATGGGCTATGGTTGGCTTACATAACCATGCTGGACCCAGAAATCCTATCCTTATTGTTTAAATCAATGTTTCTCAAACAGTGGATCATGACCACTTGTGGGTCATATACTCAATTTAGTGGATTGTTGATTTGTATTTTAAAAATTAAGTGTGTAAGTGATTAGTCTAGATTATATCCAATTGTGTCACATGTAATAAAAGTAACTTATTTTATAAAATTTTTACTTGCTTTTTTTATTCAAAGTATATTTATTGAACACCTACTATGTTTCAAAAACTGTTTTCAATCATGGGAAGCATAGTAGTGAACATAATGTACAAACATGCATACTTATTTTTAAGTGGGTTGGAGGAAAAACTATTTCTTAGAAGTTAGTACAGTCTATAGTAGGTACACAAATAAAAGAAAAAATAGCCTGCCATACCTGTTTAGTCTTGTGTAAAGGGATTCTGTGGGGAATATTGGGAAAGTGTGACAATTGCACCATATGGCAAGAAACAGAAATCTAAGTTTTCCAAGGAGGTGATCTGCAGCAATGTGAATGGTGGACCAAATTAGGACTAAGAGCAATTTTTGAAATAGCTACAGTGTCGGGTTTTTTACAGAGCTTACATAAACAAGCTCTCCCCACCCCCAAAATGTACTGGTGGTTTTACACTGATTGTTTGTGAAGATAAAGATAAAGAGAGTTTACATCACATCATAGAATGGAAAGCTAGAACCACCGTTGCTAAAAATTCTTCTACCACCCCACAATCAGGAAGTCTCTACTGACTACATTTAAGAGTTGCAGGCCCTTGACATGGTGCCTGGTCTCTCTCTTTTCTCTCTCCCATATTCTCTTTTCTGCTACCCCACCCACCCACCCAACATCACATTCCTGCTTATTTCTTATAGATGACAATGTAAGTTTCCTTTCTTCAACTTGTGTCTCAGATCTGATAGTACATGAACTTCAGGACCCATTCTACAGCTTCTTATCACTCTACCCTCCCTTATCTAAAAAGGCTATTTTTCCTTTGCATTTGGGGTCTTGTTATGTTATTAGGAGTCCCATTTTGGCTCTGTACTTGGGAAAGGAGCAACACAAGGCCCTATTGTCCTCATGTCCAAATAGTCCCCAGGAGTGGAAATCAGAGAAATGACAGTATGCTTTTCCCACGTCAAATGCCTCTGGTAACTTATTGGATAGCCTATATCTAAGTGGATCAGAGAATCATATGTAGTCGTACATGAGAGTATATACATACAGTCATACATGCTTTTTTCCTATTCCAAATTTTGTTACAAACATGCTTGCTTTTAGTAGAAATGCTCCTCACCTATTTCTTTTTTTTTTTTTTTTTTTTTTTTTTTTTTTGTGGTACACGGGCCTCTCCCTGTTGTGGCCTCTCCTGTTGCAGAGCACAGGTTCTGGACACGCAGGTTCAGCGGCCATGGCTCACGGGCCCAGCCGCTCCTCAGCATGTGGGATCTTCCTGGACCGGGACACAAACCCATGTTCCCTGCATCGGCAGGCGGACTCTCAACCGCTGCGCCACCAGGGAAGCCCCTCACCTATTTCTGATATGGCATTAATATTGGGATGGGAAGCACAGCACCCATTCCATACATATAGCAGAGACCATTAAGGAACAGTTCCCTATAACCCACTCCCTCCATTCTCAAATTTTTTTCTCAACACAGCCCTAAGTCAGCCACTGGCAATCAATCAGTATTGAAACAGGAGATTATTTTCCTTTTCTTCTTTTGGTCATAACAAAAAACTTTCCCAGAAAGTTATGTTTTTGCCAGTTTTCACAAATGAATTTGCATTCCTATAAGGTAATTGCAGAAAGCAATGTCCATTCTAATTCTTTCAAGTTTCTCTAGGCACCATTTTCAACCATAAAGGAAACTAACTGAATATATGTAGCTAAAGTAAATGTACATTTAGACAAACACAAATATTCTTTTTGAAGAACAAATATTTCTTTCTAGTCTGCTTCTTTAAAAAAAATGTGCAGATCTGGAAGCAATTTGGTAAATTTACTGCATGTAAATTATAATTAACTTTAGACAGAAATTATTTGTTTTCTTGAAAAGAGGTAGATAAACTCAAGGATGAGGGGATCAGGTTCAAATCTTAATTCTAGAGTTAAGTGAGGCAGAAAGAGATCCAGTGTGCCCTGCCAACTATAAATATATGCTAGGCTGTTTGAATTTCCATGTTACTGTCTACAATGCTACATTACTATTTTTTAGTAACAAAATCTTACACATTTATGGCTTTGACTACACAGAGATTTTCTGAATATGATCATTTTAATTCAAGTTGCTCAGCATATAAAATTGAGGTGAATTAGAAAGTATGTACCATAAGCACCAAGCCTGAAAATGTACTATCAAATTCAACCAAAGTTTGTTAATACGAGCATTAGTAAATTAAAGAAGACCACTGTTCAGGGAGTAAAACAGATGAATTGAAGCAGAAATTTAAATTCTGCTTTTAAAAAATGGTGCTGTGAAATGCCTATTCTATTCAGACTTCCCCCCTAGGAGGATCTTCTGTTGCTCACAGTTTTTGCTGAGGGAACAATGGACCCTATACTTCTACCTCTCCATCCCATAGAAAGCTAGATAGGTGTCAACAATTAATGCTAAGGTAACACAACATTAAGTCCACCAGATGTCTATATCATAACTTGGTATCAAGATTACAGAGAAAAAGTACAGCTAAGTCAATCAGATTTACCTTGGAAAGCTGAAAATAATAGATACGGAAGAAAATGCCAGGTGGTGATGAGCTGTGAAGTTGGAAGGTCAAGTGGACCCAAGGGTTAGAATATCCATTTGGATCATGAGTAAGAAAAATAACCAAAGATAATTTTGAGAGAAGGAGAGAGAGAGAGAGAGAGAGAGAAAGAGAGAGAGAGAGAGAGAGAGAGAGAGAGAGAACAGAAGCATAGAGAAAAGCAGATAATTGAGCAGCATCTAAAATAGAAAAAGTAGTTGCATCTCTCTGCCCATCAAGGAGTCAGAGATCATTGACTTTTTCCTGGGGACATCCCTCAAGGATGAGGTTTTGAAAATTGTGTCTGTGCAAAAGCAGACCTGAGCTGAGCAGTGGATAAGGTTTACAGCACTTGTCACCACTGGGGACCCCAGTGGCCATATCAGTCTGGGTGCTAAGCGTTCCAAGGAGGTAACCACAGCCATCCATGGGACCATCATACTGTCCAAGATTTCCATTGCCCCGTTTCTAATATATTTTCATGTATCCATCTCATAAATATGGCACCTTGCCCAGAGGAGGTCAAAAGTACCTCCTTCCTCCTATTCTGGGCCCCACTCCCTCATGTCCCCTTAGATATTGCCTTATCATATATGCATTTCCTCACTCTTTTCACTCAGCCTAAATATATCACCAAATCTCTTCCATCTTAACTCTGCATCAGCACTGCATCTTCATGAAGCTAAGACTTGTTTCTTCCCTTCCTTTCTCAGTTAAGCATTTTGAAAGCCTACGGATGTATCTACACTTCACACTTCTAATTAACCCCCCAGCCTACTGTGAGCTGGCTTCTACCTTCATTCCACGAAGCTCCTCTCACAATACCCTTGATCACCAACTTGACAAATATAATGATCTCTTTTAAAACCTGAGCAGGATATTCTCCATTTACCTCACCAGTTTTACTCTCCATTCTTTTCCATTTTGCTTGTTGCTCAAGGAAGCTGACTTAGATAAACTACCTCAACTGCTCTTTTTTCTTCTGGCAACCAGTTGAATTTTGTCAATGGGAGGCACTGTAGGAGGCCCGTATATATGTATATGTATGGGAGGTATACGTCAGGAGGTCCTCTTCTACAGCTGAATCTCTCAATCTCTCTCATTCACTTTCTCTCTCTCTCTCTCAGACACAGAGACACACAGACACTCAGACACACACACACACACACACACACACACACACTTCATAATTACCCCATTTGAAGGAGCCAGCTGTTTCCTGGCAAAACTCTGACCCATTCAAGTCCTTAAAGTCCTTATCAAAGTTGTCTTACGATGGAATTTGATACTGTTAAACAATCTCTTCCTTCTTGATATCTTCCAGTTTTTGAATTCTTAACTTTTTTACTGCTCATTCCAAATCCACCTTATCCATTCCTCTTTCTCTGTTACTCTTTTTATGTTGGTGTTTCCCAGAGCCTGTTATATTTATTTCATGTTTTTACTAGGATATCTGAATCCAATATCCTAGCTTTAATACTCACCAAGACACAGTGTTTGATATCTAGTAGGTAATCAATACATGTTTGCTGTATGAGTGAATGAACATGTATGCTGATGACTGCCAGATTTTATCTCTACTCCTGATCTCTCCCTGATCTACTTAATAAGTATTATTACTCTCTACTACACATCTCCATTTGGATGCCACACAAACATCTCAAACTCAATATGTTCAAAACTGGATTAATTATCTTTATCTCCAAATCTTGGTTCTTGTGTCTCCTATCTTATTTAATACCAACCTATCCACCTAATTGCTCAATTCAGAGATATAGGCATCATCTAAACAATGACCTGATTCCACACTTTGCTCCCTAAGTCTTGTCAACTTCACCATATTAGGTCCTCTATTCTCCATACCTTATTCTCCATCTGCTACAGTCTTCATCAATGACCTCATGTTCTCTCATCTGACTAGTGCAATGTTTTCTTACCCGTGTCTCCTTGACTCCTGCTTTATTCCTTTCCAAGCTATCCTTGAAACAGCCTTCACGGTGATCCTTATATGTCACTTCTCTACTTAAAATGATTCAGTGGTTCTCATTTGCATGAACTTCTTGGTAGGCTCCTTACCTAACATTCAAGCTTTTCATCTTTTACTTCCAACATGCACTTCACACTAAACAAATTGACATTACTCAAAATAACCCTTATTGTTTCCTTGGCTAGAGTTTTCTTCCCAATTTTATCTTCCAAGCTTCCTCATATCATCTAAAACTCTACCTTAAAGTGATCTCCTCACTGATGCCTTTCTTCATTCTTCTTGTCTTAGCTAATACTTTGTAAATTATTTATGACTCTGAATACATTGTGCTGTCATTAATTACTTACTTATCTATCTCATCCAAGAGACCGTAAGACCCTTGAAGATATATCTTTACTTAGTTTGATGTCTGGTATATAAATGGAATTCAATAAGTAAGTATTAAATGAATTCATCTTCCAATTCCTGCTATTCTTATCCAAGGTTATCATTGGAATTGTGTTACGGGTTGAATTGTGTCCTCCCAAAATTCATATACTGAGGGCCAACATAGTAAATCAACTATACTTCAATAAAATAAATTTTTAAAAAATAAATAAAATTTAGATAGTAAAGCAAAAAAAAAGGATGGAGCCATCAAATGCAGCCTTGACTACAAAAAGCATGCAAGCTAGCACAAGGGACAAAACAAATATGGTAGATCTTGAAATTAAGACACATATGCCCAAAGATGTTTGCAATCCCCAAATACCAGAATATAATTTCATCAGTGACCTCCTAGCTAAAATGGATATAATAATAGAAGTGTTGCGGTGTTGTTTTGACAATTAAATACAATAAGGCATCATGGGGAGCAGCACTGTTGCACTGAGGTGTGCAGATTCTGCATGTCTGTCTAGACTTCCTTACCTGCCCAATGACTCATGCTCACACATCAGCCTTGAAGCACTCACAATTCAAAATGATACCTCAGCAAATATTATATGCCACGAACTTTTTTTTTTTTAAGATGTTGGGGGTAGGAGTTTAGTAATTTTTATTTTTGGCTGTGTTGGGTCTTCGTCTCTGTGCAAGGGTTTTCTCTAGTTGTGGCAAGTGGGGGCCACTCTTCATCGCGGTGCCCGGGCCTCTCCCTATCGCGGCCTCTCTTGTTGCGGAGCACAGGCTCCAGACGCGCAGGCTCAGTAGTTGTGGCTCACGGGCCCAGTTGCTCCGCAGCATGTGGGATCCTCCCAGACCAGGGCTCGAACCCGTGTCCCCTGCATTAGCAGGCAGACTCTCAACCACTGCGCCACCAGGGAAGCCCTGCCACGAACTTTTAAGTCTCCTTCAAAATGCTCAGATGCCAAGAGTTTGCCCTACTCAAATGGATACCATTAAAGCAACAAGGAGGGATTCAGAGGAAGGAGAATCATATCTGCTTGTATTAGAAGACCCTGGGTTAAACAAAATTAAATAGCTTATTCATACAGGAATTTCAGAACTTTTACTATGTGAATGTGAATTATGAATACTTCAGAAGGGTTTCAGTATTATAGAATTTTCCCAATGTACATAATCACAAAGACCTTTTTTCACAGTAGAAAACATGGGAAACTATTGATCATAGAACTCAGCCTGGGAATTCTGCCTTGTAAAATAAATTTTAAACTCCTGTGCACAAACACCTTCTCAATGTTGCTCAATTCAGTCTTTTTATTATTCTCTCTTATTATCTTCTTTTGATCATCTTCACGCTAGGTTTGTAACCTGCTCTGCATTTCCACACTTTACATTCTTTTTTTTTTTGACTGCGCCACGCCACTTGTGGGATCTTAGTTCCCCAAACAGGGGTTGAACCCCGGGTCCATGGCAGTGAAAGCACCAAGTCCTAACCATTGGACCACAGGGCATTCCCTCCACACTTTACATTCTTGTCACAAGGTTCAACCTGATTGGCATGGCCATTCCTCCTCTCCCCAGCACTTCAACCTTTCTGAGCACACAAGAAAATATACCTCATCACTCAAGACACTGAAAAAATTATACATTTTTTTCTCTGAAGACTTCCTGTAAACTCAGGCAGAATTATTTCTTGTTCTTTCCTCTATACTTTAATTGAATATTGAACCTATCTACAGTCTAGCATACTTCATGGGTAGAAATTATTTCTTTGTGGCTATTTTCCTTACTGGGTTGTTACCTCCTTAGAGGCAAGAATTGAATTGAATTCTTCTTTCCATAGCTAGGACTCAGCACAGTTGCTGGCTCATGTAGTATCTTCTCAATCCATACTAATTAAATGAAAGGATTAGATAATTGAAGTTAAACAACACAAATAGATGGAATTTGTCAGTCAGGTTCTGACTCTCAATGATTGCCATCTGGCAAGTGCAAACTGAAAAAACGAAAAGTTAGGATCTGACTGGGAATTTTAGAGAAGTTGTAAATGTCTGACTGACATAGCTGGCCATAGGAAGCAGGCTGTAAAAAGAAAGAAGGAATTAAAGAGATGATAAAATGAGAGAATTAAGGGAAGTCGAAGGATTCAAGAATCAATGAGTACTCAGCGCAGGTTCAGTAGGTCCCAAGATTAGAAAGATAACGCACATGGGGTCAGAAATGTTACTTTTAGAGTTTAAGATTTAAAAATGAAGGTAGAAATGCAACAGACCTGTGTAAAGATTTGGAGAAGCTGCAGAATTTAGGACTAATCAGCGAGAATTAGAGGAGAGGCAAATTCCACATTAATCCAAACAAGAATTATTCAGGCTCTATGCAGCTGGATGGGAAAAATGGGATGGACATGTAAATCATTGGAGATGGCGAGATTCCAATGTACTGTATATAAAGTGGGGACGATAAGTACATCATGATCTAACTACTTAAATCACTGTGGAAGGAAAGAGATGGTCCTAGAAGTTAATAGATGGTGTTGCTGACAATGGGAAGAAAATAATAAAAGGAAATGGTATAAACCTCAAAAAAAGAGAAGTTGTGTATTGACGGTGGCAAAGGGAATGCCGTTTGCTTCTTCAGGCCTGATGAACTAACATGGAAGAGGAAAATAATTCAATTCAAGGACTTTCTCAGTCAAGGGGAAAAAAGCTTATTAGTGAACCTTGTCTGAGGAGGTGAGAATTGTCAGTGAAAAGAACACATGCAAATATACACAGCAAAATATTAGCAGGTTTGTCTGAGACAACATTGGCAGATTTACTTAGGTGAAGTTGAAAATACTTCATTATTCTGTATCAGAATGAAGAATCTGGAGGTGAATTTTTTGCCTATAAAAGTATGGTGTGGAATATCAAAAAGTATTCTAATACTTAATAATTAACTTTAATAATTTTTGTTTATAAGTTACTTTTTGGTATTTTGTTTTAAAGCCAAAGTACTTGGGTTCCTTGAAATATCTGAGCTTATCCAAAAAATCAGTTATTTATTTACATTACTATGTTTTTTTCTTTTTGGCCATGGCACGAGGCTTACAGGATCTTAGTTCCCTGGCCAGGAACACATGCCCCTTGCAGTAGAAGCGCAGAGCCCTAACCACTGGTCTGCCAGGGAATTCCCTATTATGTATTATTATATGATTCTCACATTAGAAGATGGTTAGATTAGATGACAGTTAAAGCCCTTTTACACTCAAGTTCCAGGTTCAGTAGTACTATATGTTTAGAAATCTGTTTTACATTTTAAACAAAATTAAATTAAGTCAAGAACTTTAAGGAGCCAAGTACATATTTTATAAGCTCCCTTTTACTTTAGTGAAATGTTTAAGCAGGTTGAAATATAAATAAGTTTTTTTTAAACATACTTGGTTTCTAAAAGAATGTTTTTTCCAACCAAGCCTGGTTCTTAAAAGAATGAAAAATATTAGTGACTGATGTTTGTTAAATGGATTTGGAGGAAATCAACTCATGATTCATTTAAATGAATTTGAAGAGGTTGACTAATGTTTTTACACTTTCTGTCTAGACTATAAGTTTCAAAAGCACACCTGTGACTCCCCAAGCCTCTGCTAAATTATGTCTGGTAAGACAGTTTTGTAAGAAGAAGAAAAAAGTCATCATCCACAATACCCACAAGTATGAATCTGGAGACTGGGGAGACCGAGAGTCATCCTTGTGTGTGACTCCAGCAGAGCTTCCAAAGAGCTTTTGGCCTTTGTGCCAGTACAGAATGTATATTCCAGAAGGAGCTCAGGGAGGGGTGATTGTGGGAAGGAAAAAAAAAAAGTATGTACCATCTGTTAGTTTCCACTCCATAAAATCTCACCACCCTTCTTCATAAATCAATTCCAGGGGCCCTGAGTCTTTCTCTTCCCCTGCCGCTCCCAACATTTGAGGGTCTGTCTTTCTCCCAGTTTAACATTTGAGAAAGTCTGGTGTTCAAGCAGTAATACTGAGTGTATTCGTTGTGTTTTAAGCTAAAATGCAATAGAGTTCTTTTAACTTATCTGATTGGATAACTACTGATTTATTCATTTACTGGAAACCTGTTCATTCCAAGGTTGCCATATTATAGAAATTAGTAGAATAATCCTTTCAGTAATTAAAACTGTTGGTAGTGATCTTTAAACTTTGGTCTTCAGCAGCTGAACAGTTATATCAAAGAAACTGTATTGGTTCTTCACGATATATGACATAAAACCTAAAGGGTCTTAAGTCCACCTACACCACCTACCAGAACCCTGCCTTTAAATCACCCATTAGTTCCTGAGGCAGCTCTGTAACCTAATAGATGAGACAGACATGCAAATAATGAAAACAATACAAGGCAATACAATAAAATCTATTTAGGAGCATTTGAACAAATATCACAAAGAATTGGCATTTGCATTGTGCATTGAAAAATAAACAGGGTTTTGATGGAAAATATGAAAGGAAAAGGGGGGAAGAAGGTAAGTGAAGGAAAAGTTGAAAGAAAATTCACAGAAGCTTAGAAGTAGAAGCGTGTTTTAAAAACAAGTCCCAAAAGGTAGACTCTTTGTTCTTGGTTTCCTACAAGATCTTTGTTTCTCCCTCACTCTGGAATCATCATTTGGCTGGGCTGGATGCAGCACTGCACAGAATAGGTCCACAGGTTCTAGGAAAGGCTTTTCCTCTGCTGTAACTAAGCTTGTCATCCAAAGGAGACCATGAGACAAGAGCATTAAATACAGGCAATGTTAATATAGATATATGAGCACTTATCGCTGAATTGCAACGGCCATTCAGCTGTAACAAGTCTCCTCAATTTGCTTTGCTCAATCTTCTTATACCATTTCTACTCTTCTAGTCCCTGAAATGTTCTCAAATTGATAAATTCAGAGAGAATGAAAGATAAAAACCAGATCATAAATCACTGGAGTTTCTTTTTTGCCTCAAGCATAAAATAAAGGGGTTGGATTAAAGGGTCATGAATACCCTTTCAGGTTGTGACATTGTTGGATTCTACATGTACAAAGGTAGTTGGCACATAATCCCTCTCTCTCATCTTTCCTCTCTGCTTTCCTCCTTCCCCCTTGTTCTCTCTCTTTCTCTCTGTCATACATATTTATTTTGTACAATAAAAACGACACATCCATTTTTGACAACAGCAACAATTTTTTAAAACTACTTAATATTTAGGCTAGTCTGACATTTTTATCCAGAAGCATTTTTTTCCCTAAGTGAATATTCTTGTAGTATATTTACATATATAGTCTACTAATTAATATAAAAATATATGTCATGTATATATGTGTGTGTGTATCATGGTACACATATAATGTGGTTGTGAAGAGAGTATACTATACAAAGACTAATGTCAAACGTGTGTCAACATCCCTACTCACCCCAGAAGGAACATCAGAGTCTGCCCAGAGAAAGGAAAGTCTAATAGCTTAGTCATTTCAGTAGCCTTCCTGAGGCTCACCACAACTCTCCTTGTCTCCAGGATTGAGATTCAGAGCACTGGTTAGGCCAATCTAGGGATTTTATTCCACTGGACACTGACCACACATAACAACACTTCCTCTGTCCTCATAGAAAAATGAGATAAATTGTCAGCTCCCTTGTAAAAGTGGCAATCCTGAATTAAGAGTCCGCAAGTGCCCCATGAAACTTTCAGGACTGGTTTCAGGGGGTTTGGGAACATTTAAGAGTAGTATTAACCCAGGCCCAGCCACTCCACTTCCACTTAGAATTATACCAGTCCAAGCACTTGCTCTCCTGGAAGGTTGGACCCCACGTGCTCACAAAAATCTGTGCTGCTTCTTTTTGCGCAGCACAGGCTCCGGACGCGCAGGCCCAGCGGCCATGGCTCACGGGCCCAGCCGCTCCGCGGCACGTGGGATCCTCCCAGACCGGAGCACGAACCCGTGTCCCCTGCATCGGCAGGCGGACTCCCAACCACCGCGCCACCAGGGAAGCCCTGTGCTACTTCTTAATGCTGAATGTTTGGAAGGAAGGTGAGAACTGAAGTATGCAGAAGCATGTGAACATGGTAATCTAGCCCGTCAATTAGAAAAGTCCTGGAAGGTTGGCAAAGCACAGGGAATAATCAGTTAAATGATTCATACGAAATGAATCTCAAATAATTTTGTATTTCATACATGTAAGGACAGTTTTCTCTCAAACATGTTAAAAGTTATTAACTCATTAAAACTATTTGGATAATATAATGGAATATAAATAAATACCTTGGACTAAATTAATAGCAGTTGACTTGACTGCAATAAAATGGACCCTTACAAAAAGGCACAGGATAATCTGTTTATAGGAAATTTCATCAACTTCAAGAAAGCCTTATTTAGTAATGACTATACCACTGTAGAAAAGAAGAGATCATATAGAAAGCTTCATTCAGCAAATCTCAGTAGCCCAAATACTTGTAGATATCTTAAATTTTCTGACTCTGAGGGTTTTAACAAACTTTGCCTTACATTCTAACGTCTTGTATGTTGGTAATTCCTGAGAGAGAGATTTAAATTTCACTAGAGCAAAACAAAGAAAGCTTTTCTAATCAAACAAACCACACTATAAGCATGCTTTTGAAATTAAACTAAGCAAATTTTATAGAATTGTTGGATTAGACTAGCCTTTAATTATAGCAGAACTATTACTTCTGTAATGATTAAATTGTGGGCTGTCAGCATTTCCTTACATTTAGTAATTAATAACTTGATCAGGAAATTTTACTTTCAGCTAAGGCTTGATAAGAAATAGCCATAACTTAATTATGAAAGCAGTAACAACAACCTCAGGGGAGATGCAGCCAAAATTCCTAGAATTTTCTAGGAATTCAGTTTTTATACCTTTTTCATTGGTGTCCATTTCAGGTTCATATTGGTTAATTTTAGGTTGTTAGTACTTAATACAAGCTGTGCTAATACGTCATTCCTATTATAATCAAGTTCAAAATAACTTCAAAAATAAGATTTTTATGTTTCCTTTAACATTTTGTACATAGAAATGGTTAGCAGTGACAGAGTGAAACTATATTACACATATAGTGATTATAGAAAAAAATAGATTTATCAATTTGTTATTTCAAAGTCACAACCAATGTACTGTTTCCATTTGTTGCACTGTTTATTTGATGAAACAATTGGCTTTGAAGCTTGTGTTTTAAAAAAAGCACAATCATATGAAGAAGTCAACATGATATTTGGAACATATTACTATAATATTTAAAGCAGAACTAATTTTAAACTTTAAACTACAGAATTCTTTCAAACTATTTTGGCTTTCTAGGAAATATATTTTTTTAATTGCTTGTGAATAAATTACATATTCTCCCAGGGAGCAGTTAAAGTATTAACTATATGTTTTAAACTGATTTTAATAATGGTTAGATTAAATATTGAATAACAGAAGAATGGTACTACGTCCAAAGGCAAGGGAAATTATTTTTCAGCTTCTCTCCTTTAATGCCACCATGAGAGAGAATGTCTTAAATACCATTAAGTACTGCCTTACAGAAATATCAACTGTGTTATAGTCATCCTTATACTGTCCTAAAGTAACATGAAGATAGTGACTTAAATATCTAAATCTTGTAAAGTTTGTGGTTAAATTTTAAATATGGCTGCCCTAAGTTCTGAAACTATACAGTTAATCCAGACAATTGAGTGAACTGTCCCAAATTAGTCACTGAATGTCCCCTGTATATGGAAATGAGATATAGAGTTTGTGCTCTCTTCCCAAAGTTTGCCAATGTTTCCTGATCACATAGTTCACTTACTTAGAAATTTGGAGGAGTAAGATGGTAAAGAGAAAGTCCCAGGAAGATATTGTAAAATATCCCATGCTAAAAAGATTATGTGCTTTAGGCTTGACAAATGTGAAGTGACATCTGCCGGCCCTTTTGTAGAAACAGATAAAGGAACTGGTTCATCAAGAAAAAAGAATTCTTACCAGGAACCACTGAGAGGAACAACACATCATCTAAAAAGAAGCAGGGTTAAGCAAGTGAGTCACACACATTGCTTCAGGAGATGAAAGGCAATGGTTTTTAATTCATTTTATGTAGACCACAGATAAGGAATCTTCTAGATCAAAGCCTAGTAACATAATGGAAACTAGTTGAATACAACTGGATCTAAAAACGTCTGTCAAGGGTTTAATGTGCAAAAATGAAATACTTTGATTCTACTAGATGATCTTTAAAGACTCAGCTCTATTATCATGTAATACTGTATTATGAAACAAGAACCAAAAAGACGTGTATCCCTTCATGCTGGTACTTTCTAATGTCAAAAAAAAGAAAGTGTGTCTTGCCTAGCCATGAAAAACCAGGCTCTGGTACTTTGTAATGTCAAAAAAAAGAAAGTGTGTCTTGCCTAGCCATGAAAAACCAGGCTCTGGCAAATGGCTGGAGTATAAGGACTTTAAATTACATTAGATTTTCGAATGCTATATCTTTTTCAGGCAAGTTTGCATAAGTTTTAATGTTCAAATGTGCCAATCGTCAGAGAAAATGTTCACTATTTTAATATTAATTGGGTCATTGAGTCTATTAAAATTTGTTAAATAAACTTCAACTACCAGGCTCATATCTTTGTAATATTTTTTTCATTGTGTTGCAATTGTTTTTTCATTGTGTTGCAAACGTGAAGCAAAGAATCCTATTGGTGGTGTTACCCACCACAGAATAAATAGGCAACTTTGTTTTGTGAGCACTAGTTAAGTGGTCTCCATAGTGATGAAAGAATAGGGGCCATGGGCCCCATTATTCTAGCCAAAGGATAAATTACTTGAAAGAGATAGATCTTCCTTATTCTGTGGAGAACCACTTACATCATTTCCCTTAGGTATGTAAATGTTTGCCTAGCAGTGCCATGGTCCTGTCAGAAACATACTATAAAAGTGTTTTTGGTTTTGAGGAATTTTCTGAAAAGTTGCCACACTCAGGTGTGGAACAAGTTAGTTACCTGGCCTGCAAGGAGGCCCCAGGATACTTCGAAAACTAGAAGACCCCAGAACTATGCTAAGAGGAACTGGAGACTTGGAGAGGAAAAGATTGGGCCTTTGCGCTTGCTGCTTGAAAGCGCTAAAATGCTGCAGCCTGCGGACAGGCTGGAGAATAGTATTTATAGCCCACGAAGAACAGAGTAGGTGTTACAAACTCAGAACCCTAAACAGTTATATTACCTGAGTGATGAGCACTGGAGGGCCTGCCTCATCTAAAAGGGGCAGCTGCTTGTTTTTGCCAGAAGAAGTGTTTTCACCTAGAAATGCCAGCCTTTCTGATTTGTTTCAGAAAACCCAGAAATGTTCATGTAAAAACTCTGTTTTTAAATGAAGCCAATGAATTTATGATTTTATTAAAACACTATGAGGCGCCATACAAAGCAAGTCTACGGGGGGTGGGGTGGATTCAGCTGAGAGTGGCTTATATGCAGTGTCTAGTGTAAAGGGCACTTTGGTTACACATGGATTGTCTCACAACGGACTGTGAACTCCTGGAGGAAGGACCTTGTCTTCAGTATCCAAAAATGCCCAGGACCATAGCCTGTGCTTAACACAGTTTCAGTTCACACAAAAGTATTTTCATATATAATACGTTGACACCACTAAACAGTTCATTTGTAGGGGAATTGTAGAGGAGCGTTTGGCAGAAGGAACCCCCTGGTTTCCTGATTTTCAGAGCCCACCCACAGGAATCTATATTTTGCTTACTTATTTGGGGTCTTGGGCCTAAGTTCAAGTCCCTTCCCCCAGCCAGAGTTTCCTTCTCACCCCATCTCTGGCCTTACCTTATCATCTTCATTCCCACTCTTCCTGCAGTTGTGGAAGGTGATGGGTTGTTGGGGATGACAGATGACACATTAGGGAGGTCAGTGGGGTGAGGGGGAAAGATGGGAGGGAGTCACATGCATTGGATGAGCCCTTCCTTCATTTCCATTGGATTAGAAACTGAAATCAAAAATATTTCCCAGGGCTTCCCTGGTGGTGCAGTGGTTGAGAGTCCGCCTGCCGATGCAGGGGACACGGGTTCATGCCCCGATCCGGGAAGATCCCACATGCCGCAGAGCGGCTGGGCCCATGAGCCATGGCCGCTGAGCCTGCGTGCCCAGAGCCTGTGCTCCGCAACGGGAGAGGCCACAACAGTGAGAGGCCCGCATACCGCAAAATAAAATAAAATTAAAAAAAAAAAACTTTCCCAAAAGCTATTCCAGCCGTCCACATAGTCATGTTTAGAAGTCTCAAAGTCAACTGTTTGTGATTACCTGGCCTAGGGTCAGGCAGAGAGAGTTAGGAGGGAAAATGCCTGGAGGACTCTTGCCTGGGGCCTGTGAACATTCTCACTCATAAATGATTCCACCTGCCTCCAAAGGAGGCAAAGCCTGAACAAGCCATTGTTAGAAAGCTTTTGTTTTCTGGCTCCCTGGAAATGGACTCCACTTTTTAATACGTAAATCTGTTGATCAGATTTTCAAACACACTTTCATACTAAATAAGTAAGAACGTCTGTAAAGATGGCTACTCATGAAAAAATTTGGCTACAATGAGAGTTGTCTGTTAGAATAAGATATATTAAAAGAAGAAATCCATTAACTTGAGGGGTGATGATATTTCTTAACATCTCAGAAGTCTGTCCTTGGCTTTTTTTTTTTTTTTCACCTATCATACCATGCACTCTCCCTAAGTAATATTCTTCACTTCTGTGGCTTCAATAACTATCTACAGGCTCATGACAGCCAGATATTTGAGTCTCTGTCCCACAGACCAAACCACATACTAAATCACTTTTGACCCATGATATTCACACATCTCACTTTTGTTCATTCCTCACATTGCAGTTTGCTAGCGCTTTCTCTGATGGATTGTCTCTGACCTTCTAAGACTGGTTCTGGTCTCTTTCCTATGTACTTCTGTTTTACCCTTCATTTACTCCTATCACAGAATTTATCCCATTCATATGTTCATTCAATCAACCAATAATTATTGAACTTTAGGTGCTTGGAATATAAAGGTAAGTAAATACAGACAAGTTCTGTGCTGAGGAGCAGTCAAGTATAAAAGAAAGAAAATTGAATAAGCACCACAAAAGGAAAAATTACAACAATAATAACCATTACAAAAAAGAGACATGGTATTGCGAGAGAATAAAATATGGGTATTTGAACTAATTAAGAAGATCAGGGAAGGGAATTTGATAAGTATAAGTTAATAGGACAAAAGGGGAAGAAATAGACTTTTTGCAGGTAGAACAGTATGTTGTGTTCTTTTATAAGTGCTGATTGACTTAGTCTCTCCCAATCCACTGGGAACTACTTGGGAGTAGGGATGTTATCTTATTTATGACTGTAGTTTGAATGCTTGTAAAAGTGCCTGGCATATAGTAGATGCTCAATAAATATTTGTTGATTCTAGGCCAATATCAATATCTAAGTGTGTGCTGGATGATGAGTGATCCCACAAATAGAATTCTACAATACTACTCTAGGCCAGTATTTATGGAACTGTGATCTACAGATGACCTTATGAGCTCCACACCAGATCTACTGAATCAGAATTTCTATGAATGAAGTTATGAAGATGTGTATTTTTAGAATTGACCCCCAAATGCTCTTTAAGTACCCTGATTTTTGACACTCGTTAGTCTAAGCCAAGAAAATGGCAATACCAGGAATTTAGTTTGAATCAGAAACTTCACCAATGGCTGGGAATGCAGACAAAAGCTTCAATTACCTTTAGAAGGCAGGATGTCAACAGAGTTCCAACCACTTGAGCTACAGATTCATGGCAGAGTTCAATATCAAACAATGAAATGACAAGACATAACCCTACTCATTAACAGTAAACATTTATTGAGGACATACAACATCCCAGGCCTTATGCTGAATGATCTGCATGAACTGTGTGCTCTTCAACCTCACAACAACTGTATAATATAGCATTTTTATTACTCCCAAATAACAGATAAGGAAACTGGGGCACAGGAATATTCACTAAATTGCCCAAGATCACACAATTAGTAAGGCAGAATATTATATAAAGTCAGGCAATCAACTGCAATTCTCCAATTACAGTCATGAAGAACCTTCTAGTTATAGACTCAGCTCTACTTGGCAAAGTAAGAACCAACAAAATAGAAGATCACCCTGGATCAATAGAATTTCCTGGTAATACTTGCTTTCCCAGAGGGGGACCCACACTAGCTCAACTTTCAGAATCGAGGAAGGCAGCGCAACATCTAAAGTGCCTGATTTACTGAACCCTTACATGACAGCCCATAGCAGTCCTTTCTTTGGAGATGTCACTCTTAACTGCTAAACACTGACTGTCAGTGACCTCAGTGTGGCAGGTATCCAAATCCTGGCTCTGCCAGGGTCCTTACTATTGAATAGTTCCCTGAAGCAGGAGGTCAGCTCCATTTTGTCCTCTTATTCACTCCTCAACCCCCACCAACGGAAGCCTGTCTACAGCCTCCCACTGCTGAGTTCTTGATCCAGGGGAAACAGCAGCAACCCAGGCCAAGACCAGCCCTCTTCTGTGAGAAATTCGTCTATGCTTGCCAGGCCAACAAGTAAGAGTGAGGGTCTCATGCCCCCAGAAGCCCCAGATCTCTCTCTAATTTTCCCTTTCCCTGCTCAGGTAGTCCAGAAGCAAATCAGCAAAATTATTTACAACCTATTAACAACGAGGAGAAAAAAGGTTTCAGTTCCTCCTCCTTGCTACATCATTAATCTTTTTTTTTTTTTTTTTTGTGGTACACGGGCCTCTCACTGTTGTGGCCTCTCCTGTCGCAGAGCACAGGTTCCGGACGCGCAGTCTCAGCGGCCATGGCTCACAGGCCCAGCCGCTCCGTGGCATGTGGGATCTTCCCGGCCTGGGGCATGAACCCGTGTTCCCTGCATCAGCAGGCGGACTCTCAACCACTGCGCCACCAGGGAAGCCCCGTCATTAATCTTTTATAGATGATTATCTCAGAACACTTCCCCTTGATACTGAGGATTGGGAACAGCCCCTTCCTCTCAGCCTCTCTCCATGGACACCACTCTCACCAAAAGACTGATGACTCTTGTTCTCTCTTCGGCCTATTTTTACTTTAACTGCTGGGACAGGAGATGAAGGTGGTTATGGGTACTCTAGCTAATTAAGTAAGACCTGCAGGAAGGTGGCTAATCTTGACTTCCAGAAGCTCCTTGAATGTAGGATAGAGGGATTTAGGAGCTCTTCGTCTTAGCTTTTGGCCTTAGCAGAAATTCAAGGAAAATGGGAAAAATCTCACTTGACATCCTGTTATGAGTTTATCTTGTAAAAAAAAAAAAAAAAGCTTCTCCATCTTATACTCCATTCTTTCTCAGTGTATGGGAGTCTAGAATTTTATGGTGATAGAATAAACTGCATATACTGATATTTTACATTCCCCTCTTGAGTTTTCCTTTATTTCTTAAGTGTCAATCCAACCATGATTATACACATGTGTTATTGGAGGAAAGTTACACCAAACCTGTGAATGCCATCAAAGAACTCCAATTCAAAAATGCCATGAGTTTAAGTAATAGACCACTTGCTTGGATTATCTTCACTCTCACTGAACATCAGTGAGGGCGGGTTGGGGGGAAATTGGTCTCTAACAAAATCAAGTCAAAATAAATAAGAACAGAGCCACTGAGAGTGGAGCCTGAAAACAGCCCTCTTTAGGTGGCATGACTTGGCTTAAAAAATTGCCTCCCCCCAAGGTCATTTCTCATTACAAGGTCAGTCCACATCCAGTGACTAATCTATACGGAGTGTAAAGTCTAGCCTCCTTGCCCCAACTCAGGATAATCTGAAGGACCACCTCAGTTCCAGAGCCTCCCCCCTGCAAGTGTCGGCTGAGACCCTCATTAGGACCATATCATAGCTCAACTTGTTTCTCTGCCCACTTCTGCTTCTGTCACATCCCTTCTTCCTAGAAGAATACTCCCTAATAAATATCCCCCATACTAATCTCTTTTGAGTTCCTGGGAACCCAAACTGAGAAATGGGTAGAGGTCAGAATGATAAAATTTTATGGGTTTCATAGGTTCTTGTGTTTAAATTCCTGAGAAAATACTATTTAGGGAAATATTTTAGAATACAAGTTAAGATGACAATTTCAGAAATTGGGTTTAGGGGCCTGAAGAATATTCGGTTTAGATTTAAATAATCTCAAAAGGAATTATGGGAGGTTAAAACAATTAGATTATTTTTAATGATAGCATTCTGTATGATTTCTATAATCTGTTGTTTAATGACATTATTTGTGTGATTTTTAAAAGGAAGATATTATATCAATGGATTCTGTCAAATAAATTAGAGGATTGTTTACTGATGGAAAATCTAGAGGAACACATATGAAAGAAAACCCAGCAGAGTATCTTCTGGCCCAGAAGAGAGAGCTGACTTGGTAAAGAGAGTTGCAGCTTTATGTAGACACCAAGATCCATAACACAAAACCATTGGAAGATCACCATCTGTTTCTCTAATTTGATCAAACACACAGGAAACCATGCAAGTATATTGGAATGATTTCTTTTTCTAGCAATATTTTGCAAGGAGATATCTAGGAAGTAAAGCATGCTATATTAACACTTCTATATATCCATCAGAAGTTTTTATTATCTCTGGGCAAATAGATCTAATAAAACTATTTCAAGGGCAAAATTAAAACATATTTCTAAGTAAAGGCATTGATATAACAGTATATAGGTTGAATTTTCAAAGGACACATTACAAATTTGTTATTACATCATAGAGCAATTTTGTCCAATGTCCCAAGGAAAGGAAGAAATTTGCCTAGCTTATTTGCTTATTTCCAATAATTTGTAATTTTACAAAGAGACTTAACTGTATAACCTAATAATTGGACACACTTCTTGGATTTATGTTTAATTGGAGTTATAGGAAAATCTGATAATTAAGCAACTTAAAAATAATTTCCTGAAATAGTTTAGGTTTGTCCTTGCATCCCAGCAGTCTGAATGGCCTTTGGTCAGATGGTATTTTCCTCAGGAACTTCCCAGAAATACTTTCTTTGAAAGAAATTGAATCTATCTACTAATTGTGTCATTTAAATTTATTTCTTGGTTTGTGGAAACAGTTTTCCAAATTTCTTAAATGATGGTCACTTTCATAGCTCCTAGAAATACATAAATATTTTTTATAAAATGTAAAATTCTGTCTGCAATATACATTTAAAAATGCAAAATAATCATATGCCTAAAATCATTACTGCATTATCAAATGAATGTTAATTTAAATTATAAACCCTAATTGTTCATTCATCCTTCTAATTAAAATAATATGATTAAAATATGTTCTGAAAAATATAATACTATACTTTGATCTAGAGCAGTAAAGGTATGACTATTAAAATATGGTGATTGAACTCTATTTGTACTTTTTACGTATTTGTAATAATTGTGAATGATTAACTCAAATGAGATTTAATAACAAAATGAAATCCACAGTGGAGTTAACTTTGGCAAATACTTTTATTACAACATCGGATATACCATCCCTTAAAAAAGAGTAAGAGAACTAGTGTGTCACGGAGAGCACATGGATTTCACTACTTAATAGCTTTCTGAATGTGGGCAATTTACTTCAGTTCTAAACCTCAACTTCTTTATATAGAGATTGTAGCTCACAATGTGATGGTGAGATTAATGGGGGTAATATAAGTAGAGCACTTAGCACATATAAAATCCCTGGCCTGTAGTCAGGATTTTAAAAAATTGTAACTGTCATTAAATATATTTGCAGTCAAAACACCTGGAGGATTCCTGTTTCTGTCATTAGCTATGAGCCCTAAGTCCTCTAACTTGTATTTTCATCATGAGGAATATGGGGCATTAATAATACCTGAATGGTCTTCTGAATAGGATTGTCTTGAGGATTAAATGAGATAGTATATATGAAAGTGAAATGTTAATCATAATGATCCTACTTTTTCAGATGAGGAAACTAAAGGCTAATAGTTGGAAGCAAACTGTCCAAGTCCACATTGCTAGCAAGTAGTAAAGCCAGAATTTGAAACCAAACCTTCAGTTCCTGAACCCAGGACTTGGTCGAGTTCATTTTATCACACAGCTGCTTCTCATAAAGTTTTTAAGAACTTCCTTTGCGTAGGCCAAGATTAGTCCCAGAGCCTGGGATAGGATTAAGCCAAAAAAAGAAGTGAAAGAGCCTCAGCTGCTGAGGTGAAAGGGCACAGGAGTGGAGCGTTGGGACAGCTAATATGCCAATCATTCTGTTTCTAATAATAGTTCTCCCAGTCTCCTGAATTCAATGCTCTGAAGTCAATCTTTGACTTTCCCTTTCTCACCCACAGTTGTTTCCAAATCCAGCCATTTCTTCCTTTAGAAGTGATTCCATTATCCACCTTTTTCTCCCCATTTCCACTGCTGCCACTTCTGCATATTGCTTTGTGCCTGGATACAGCAAACAGCCAGTTGGCTGGGCTGCTGTGCCCTTCCTCTGACAAGTTACCCTCAGCAATATTGCTAGATGACTCTTGCAAAGACATCACTTTTAAGAGTCATGAGAGCTGGGATTATCCAGGGGTGGGCTGGAGCTGGTTTGCGCCAGCTGGCGAGACCAGATTGTGCTCATCTCTTCTCAACTCTGAATTCTGTGTGAATAGCTTGAAACTGGCCATGGCAGGGGCACTGATACCACAGTAGTCAGTGAATACTACGAATCGGGGATCATTTTCCCCCAGGGAGCCAGTTGTTAAACATTTAGCAGCACTGACTACATCTGACATATCCTCTCCTTAAAGGGACTCTGCACGGTGTCTGACACACTGTAGTACTCAATAAATATATATGCTAAAGAAATTATGTAAAATCACTCTGCTCCTCCAATATCTATACATGTCATTCATCACAATTCACAGTCTAACTCTGCGGCCTAACTTTCTAGACCCATTTAATTTTTTCCTTTCTTATGAAATCAACATTTTTTCACTCTTCTGTAAGATCCATTCCACTTAAGCTGGTAAAGCCCCCACTGGCACTGGCATGATCTATGATGAGCCCATTCCTTTGTGCCTCTGCTCACGCTCTTCCTCCCACCCAGAAAGACTTCTCTTTCCCCTTTTACTTTTTAAAATCCTACTAGTCCTTTTTTTTTTTTTTTTTTTTTTTTTGCGGTACTCGGGCCTTTCACTGTCGTGGCCTCTCCCGCTGCGGAGCACAGGCTCCGGACGTGCAGGCTTAGCGGCCTTGGCTCACGGGCCCAGCCACTCCGTGGCATATGGCTTGGACTTTCTGTTTTCCCAGAATATGCCCAATAAAATAAAATAGATTTTTCTTTCTATTTATGGTCAGCATTCCCATGTGAAACAGTATTTTCTAAGTTTGTGAAAAAACCACATTGTATAGGAAAAATGTTGGATGAATAAGTTCTACTTTTTGATACATAATAAAACATAGATTCCCAAATTGACAGCTGTTCAAAAAGTAATTACATATAGGAATGCCTTAAAATAAGCTATTATGTTATATATTTATACATTTTTAGTAATATTTGCACTCTGTGTGCCACGTATACAATGTGAGTGACACCTCCTGGAGATGTTCAATGCAGTGACCTTACATTGAATCTAACTGCTGGGCAACTAGGCAATCTGAGAAGTTAAAGGCCTAATTCAGGGCAATATGAGGTTTATAATGAGGGACTATTCATTCACCTGCAAATAAGACTCCGTTTAGAGTACAGATGGTTGAATGCTTATGGTGTGGTTTGCTAAAAAAAACTCAGAGAATACAAAGATAAATCAGATAATATTTCTTTCCTCACATTTCTTACCACCTAATGAGGGAGACAGGCCAGGAGGCTACACACTAATTGTAAAGCACTCACTATAAATACAGATTCACCAGGTCATCAGGTATTACTTAAAATAATCAATAAATTCATCATCATTTACTGAGATGCAGCACAATTAGGCAGTAAGAAACTCATGGGAGAGTTGGAATCCCAGCTCCATTGCTAGAGGTTTTGTGACCTTCGCTGTGTTTCTCAACCTCTCAATACCTACATTTCCTCATGTGGAAACTGTGAGGAATAATAACAGTATCTACCTTTTAGGGGTGTTATGATACTCAAAACGAGTTAACATTTGAAAATGTTTAGCTCAAGGTCTGGCGCATGGTAAGTGCTAGATAAGTGTCTATCAGGTACCTATAGTGGTGCTTAGAGATTTTTTTTATCCTGCTTGGTTTATCATTCTTAACATATTTCATCTATTTAGAAGAGTTTAGTCAGTTTATGTTGTTTGGATTCATTTGGGGATGGGATAAAGGAACACAGAGGAGGGAAAGTCATCTATATTTATATCATTGTTTTTCTTCACCATCAGTAGAATGAAAATTTCCCCAGGATGCAGAGTTTCTGGTTCTGGTGAAACTGTAAAACACACTGGAGGCACTTCACTTCCCAGAAATAGCCACATGCAAACATTTTATGAACTCTTAACCAACAGGTGAGGAAATTAAAGCCAAATTTAAAGTTAGGTGGTAAAACGCTTGAATTACAATCCAAATTCAATTTGCTTCAACTGCATTAGATGATTTATGACAAAAACTGGAAATTTCAGAGGCCCACAAACAACATAAAATCAAGGTTTCAGTTTATCTCATAATTATCTTCTGCAGTCCAAGCACATTGACAGACTGAATCAAAATTTTAATATGCAGTGATATTTAGTTACCCTGCTAAAATAGATACCAATATTTTTAGAAATTTTCCCAGTCTCATAGGAAAAAGTACTGAAACAACAACAACAACAAAAAGCCTTCTGTATTTGTTGCATTGTCCTTATACTGTTTAATAGAGAAAACAGGAACTAAGATACCTAATAATTATGTATCCACCTCTGAAGTATTTAAAGGAGCAACTGATCCTTTACATGTTGAGGTAGTTATATGCACATTATTCCATAATTATTTACTTCAGAACTAACACAGTAGTTATTTTAACTTCTTTTTTTGTTTCTTTACTTTTTTATCCTATTGATTTGAGGCAGACTTTTCCTATAAGAGGAATGCTGATCTTAATGATTCATTGACAACAATCAAACAATCATAATCTCCTCTCACTTTCAAGACAAATCAAAGGTAAAATCTGCATACTTTACTTCTGCCACAACTCCCTACCTGTTTGACATGACCCTTTTGAAACGTGATCCAAAAAATAACCTTCCCTGATTTCACATAAACGTACTAGAAAATGCTATAATGAACTGTCCAAAATAACTTCTCAGAAACTCTGAGCAAAATAGACAGCTTTATTTTTACAAAGTCTATTTTAAAATATAGGAACAAGAAAAAGTGATTCCATGAAAGTACACAAAGTATAACTGAGTATAATTTCTCATCCTTTTGCTCCTTACAGCCTGAGATTTTAAAAAAATGGAACAATAACAATTACCTGATTAACCCTAAAGAAAGAAGGAAAGGAGAGAAAAGGGAAAATAAAATACAAGAAAATAAATAAAAAATAGATTTAAGCTAAATATACCAATAATTATCTTAATGGAAAAGAACTAAATACCGCAATTATAAATCAAAGATCACTAGAATGAATTAAATAACAACTATATGCTTACAAGAGACACATCAAGACATAAAGATCCAAAAATGTTTATTTTTAAGTACATAAAGATATATCACATAAACTGTAAGAAGCAATATACTTACACAGCTATACTTATATAGCTATATCACACAGTAAAATTTAAGGCAGAACTGTTACTAGAAATAGAGGCATTTCATTATGGTGGAAGAGTCAATCCACCAAAAAAAATGTAAAACTCAAATTTGTACGCACGTAGTAACACAGCCTCAAAGTATATAAAGCAAAATTTGATAAAAACTGAAAGGAGAAACAGACAAATATGTAAGCATAAAGGTAGATTTTAATACACTTACCTCAGCAATTGACAGAACAAGGACACAGTCTCACACACACACACACACACACACACACACACACAGTGAAGACATAGACAATTTGAATAACACAATTATCAAAATTGACCGAATTAGCATACGTATAACACCTCACCCCAAACTTCAGAATATACATTACTTTTAAGTGTACATAAAACATTTACCAGAAATAGCATATGCTAAGTAACAGAGCAAATCTCAACAAATTTAAAATGACTGAATTAACAGGGAGAAGTTGATTACTACAGTAGGTCTGAGCTCGAAATCAATACCAAAAATACCATTTTTAAAACCTCAAATGTTTTGAAACTTAGGAATACACTGCTAAATAGCCCATGAGTTGAATAAGAAAGATCTGAATTAAAAAATATTTTGAGCTGAATCATAATGAATATATGATATTTCAAACTTGTGCTATGCAAGTAGAGCTGTGCTTAAAGGAAAGTTTGTCTTTAAATGCTTATATTAGAAAAGAATAAAGGTTGAAATAGATTATCTAAGTATCCATCTTAGGAAGTTAGGAAAAGAAAAACAAATTAAACCCAAAGAAAGTAGAAGAAAGGAAATAATAAAGATAAGAGCAGAAATCAGTGAAATATAGTCAACAAAACCAAAAGTTTAATTCTTTGAAGAGACTAATAAAATTTGTAAATCTCTGAGAAGACTGACCAAGGAAAAAGACAAAAAGGTACAAATTGCCTATGATTCATATTTCCTACATATATATATATATATATTTTTTTTTTTTTGCGGTACGCGGGCCTCTCACTGTTGTGGCCTCTCCCGTTGCGGAGCACAGGCTCTGGATGCTCAGCGGCCATGGTTCACGGGCCCAGCCGCTCCATGGCATGTGGGATCTTCCCAGACCAGGGCACAAACCCGTGTCCCCTGCATCGGCAGGTGGACTCTCAACCACTGCGCCACCAGGGAAGCCCTCCTACCAATATTTGAAGGCAATAAAAATTATCAAAAATGCCAATTAATTTTAAATTTTAAATGAGATAGACAAGTTTCTGGAAAAACACAACTTATCAACACTGACAAAGAAGAAATAGAAACTTTGAAGAGTCCTATGTTTGTAAATATACATATATTTCTGTATCTTTACATGAATTGAATAATAATAAAAATCCTCCCACAAAGAAAAATCTAGTCACAGGTGGCTATTGGTGAATTTTACTAAGCATTTAAGAAATATTAATCTTACCCAAAATCTTCTCCAAATAGGAAATAAGAAACACTTTCCAACTGGATGAAATTTGATAAGGAAAAAGAATGATGGAAATAGATTTTTAAAAATACCTTGGGAAAATATGCATCATCAATAAACTTTAGACACAAATACACTTTTATAATTTTTAGAAATTATTTTTACCTTGTCCTGATTTTGAACTTTAAACAGAGTTCAAAAAGAAGCTGCTTCTTGGTGTAACTCCATTTGTACTAATAGAATAAAGGAATTCAGGGCTTCAGTAAGAATTTATTGATCTCTTCTCCTTTCTTTTTACCTTCTCTCCTGACCGTGGGCTTTTCTTTCCTGTGTACAGAACATTTGATTGCCTTTCTCCCTCAAAACTCCTCCTCAACCCTGTCATTTCCTAGTGCCTTCCTTTAACCACCCGGACTTGAAAAATGAACCTAATCTTCCACTGCTAATTTCTCATGTCCCATTTTGTCTTGCAGCCTCAGCAACCTGATCTCCAACTGTACCATTCCACTCGAACTGCTTTCAGAAAGGTCACCAATAAACCCCAAATTGCCAGATGCAATGTAACCTTCTCAGTCTTCACTTTACTGGAAGTTTCTGCTGCATTAAAACGGTCCACTTGCACTGTTTCTCCAAACTTTACTCCCTTGACCACCTTGACAATGATCTCTCCTGGTTTTCTAATCACTGTGTTTCTTTGGAGCCTTCCTCCTCTGATAATATATTTCTAAGTAGATACTCTGTTCAACTTTTTAACGTATGCAATATTTTTTTTATCAAAATAATTTCCATATCCACAATTTCTGTGCTAAAGCTTTAAAGGAACATTGTATTTTTTAGGTTGGTTGAATATTGCCTACTATTTTACTGCAAATGCACTTATTACCCAAAATTTTAAAAGTCCAAAAAGTTAATTTATGTTATCAGAAATTCTAATTCAGTTAATTTGCCTGAAAATGAATTAATTAGAATTGCTTCCAACTCCACCTACCATTGAATTGAAACATTCTAAATGATTTTAAATGCATCTTAATGTGTTGTATTACTATTCTTAAAATAAATAGCAATATTCAAAATCAGAAATAGCTACAAATTTAACCCCTGTCTTGCTCATCTTTTGAGCAAGGCTAGTAAGCTATCTGTTACTCTTTCTCTCAGACCCTTGAAGGAAAACCAGCTAACCACTATGGCTCCAACCTCATACACAGCACAGAGGCTGGGATAGATTCTTTCCAGAAAAAACTCACAATTGGCCCTTTCTACACCTGAAGTAAGAACACAATTGTAATCTCCACCTAATAGCCCAAAGCCTTTCCTTTGTAGTCACTTTGGCCTGAATTAAACAACACATGGATATACAAGTCAATAATTAAAGGGAAAGTAAAGAATATGGACCATGAGAGACCTGACAAATGTGGTAGAAAATTAGGACTTTTCTAAGTATCAGGAAAGTATTTAAATTAACTTGCCCTTTGGGGGAAAAAGTTGAGCAGTTTTTGCATTTGTCAAACACTTGTGTTGGATTACAGTGAGCTACTCACCTCACTATAAACTGTTAGTACATTTTAAAGTCCAAATGTGTCCTCAGATTAAGAAGCAAATGTTATATGCAAATAATCATGTTACCAAAACAAACCTGGGTCTGCTCGCCTGAACTGCAGCAAAACCAATCTACTGATACTAGGTTGTGGTGAAGGAAAGTACAGCATTTATTGCAAGTCCAAACAAGGATAACAGGCAGCTAATGTTCAAAAGACTTGAACTTCCAGATGGCTTTCAGGGAAAGGTTTATAAAGGCAAAGTGAGGGAGGGGATTGCATGGTACCTGATCAGCCTGTGGACATTCTTCTAACTGGCTGGTAGTGAGGTAACAGGGTGGTATTTTGGGAGTCAACATTATCAGTCCTCAGACTCCAGCCAGTCTGGTGGCTATGTGCATATGGTCATCATGCAGTTAGCTTCTACCTGGTGGGGATTTTTTAGTATCTGCAAAACGACTCAGGGATGTGGCTCAGGATATTATCTATAGTTCTCGAGGAGGAACTAAAGGTCCTTGACTTTGTTTTATGGCTAAACTATTATTATTTTGTCTTCCTTGACTGCTTTCCTTTGTTTCTGCATTTTCTCACTTCTCTGATTAAATTTTCTCTGTGGAACTCAGGGAAGGTCTAGGAGGCTAAAGTTTTATACAAACAAGAGGCAGGGGAAACAGGGGTCTGTCCCCATAAAGGTCCTGCAGGGTCCTGTTCGGTTTCACATCTGTAAACTTAAGATAAAGGACTCTGGTAAATTCCCTGAAATCATTATCTAAATCAAACTGTAGAAATTTACAAAATAGTGAAATATATGTTGCATTCATCCAAATAAATCATTTCAGTTACTATTTTTCTACAGATTATAATCCCACATGTGCAGTCATTGACTCATCTCATAATTTACAGCCTACTGATTAATGATGTGGTCCACCACAAAATTGGAGAACACTAAAGACCAAAATTTAGAATATTTATTTTAAATTACTTCATCTTTCTAAAAATATTTTAAAGATGTCTAACAAAAAATTACATTCTTTATTCTTTAGCTGACTTTATCTCTAGTTCTTATATAATCCTATCATTGAGTGAATATAAATCATTAAGGCACGAAAACTTTCTAAGTAGGAAAGAACTCATGAATGAAAAGGAACTTTTGTAGAAAGGTTATTCTACTTGGAAAGGAATAGCTAGGCTTTTAACTAAATCTTCATGTTTTAAAGGACATGTTATTAAATTGAAATAGAATCTGTAACTCCTTCATTGTATTTCAGTTTAGGTAAAATTTCTTCACCAAATATGAGGACATTCTTATAAAGAATTCTCTCTTTATATATAAAATACCCAGCTGCCCTTTAAGCCCTTTAAGTCACTGTAAAAGAACGGGTCTATGAAGGGCAAATGTGTGCATTGGCACATAACTGGATCCTAAGAAGGAACTCAGTAATTTCAATTCAGATAAGTCTTAGTAGAATGAAGCATGTTGTAAAAATACTGGTGCCTTTTTTTAAAAAGGTCCACATACTCATAAGATAAAGACAGAAAAAAGGATGCCATAATAGTGCTTACAGTGTCTGATTGAGGTAGATTTGAGCATTTACAAGAGGTGTTTGGAATGTCTGTTTCCCATTAATGATAGAACAAAGCACAAGAGGCATCTACTACCTCTGCCTCCCCACCCACTTCAGTTCACCCCTGTCAATCTTAACCGCAACAGATTGCTCTCTTAACTGACATGAACAGAAGGGCTCCACCATGAAACCCTATCTTTTGACAATGGCTTTCTGAAAGCAGGATAAGATGAATGAGGCAGGAAAGAAAATTGAATCAGAGTATCATTTTGCTAACCCTAGCCTTGCCTTACTTCCGTCCCAGCTTTCTTGTCTGGCCCTTAGCACAGAAGAGAATGGGCTAAATTTATCTAGGGCTCCTTTTCATACCTTTTCAACTCCAACACTCTTCTCTCTCCCATTCTTTCCAGTCACCACACCACAACTCCCTCCAAGGCAAATCCCTGTTTCCTATTAAAATTGACTTTCTCAGTTCTCAACTGCCAACAAACTCTTAAGTTCTTCCAAAATGGCTAAACTGAAGTAACAACTGTAATAAATTAATCTATTCTAATGGAGATGGATAGAAAAGCCTGAAACCACCCTCCATCCTCCTCAAATAATTTTAGCAATAATTTGGAATAGTAAAAGATACTTTCTGGCCAAATAGAAAAGGAAAAAACTGGGGAATTATGTGAAATGTGAATATCTTCTCCTCCTCTTTTCTCCTGTGTACAGAACATTTGATTGCCTTTCTCCCTCATCTTTTCTCCTGTTGTTGTAGAGAAGTTAAGTACTAGAGTTTGAGATCCTCTCTGTAACTCACCAGGTCTATTTCCTAGAACAACACATTTATCTTAAAACTTAGGCTCATCAACTGTAAATGGAGTTTACAAAAATATCTAATCATAGAATTGTGTGTATCAGATTGGTTTTTATATAAACTTAACAAATAATTTAATAGTCCTATCAGAAACCCCACCGGTTCCATTATCTTATTCTGACTTATGGGTCATGACGATATTTTTTTTTTCTAGTTTTAGTCAGTAAGCAATCAGATTCTTCACTGCCACATTTTAAAATTTATTATAGCTTTCAGTCTTTACAACTGATAATATTTTCCTAATGACTATGTGTGATACATGCTTTATAATAAATAACCAGGCAAGAATGACTAAAAGCAAGACCTCGGCATGTGGCCAAGCTGTCATTGATGAAACTGGGTTTGGCTTGTGTGAAGAAAAGATGGTTGAATTTCCAGACAGTCCAGGCGGCAAAGAAATTAAAGCTTAATAATATCTGCAACCTTTGCCATAGCTGGGGGGAAACAAGGAAGAAATAGAGCAGATCCACCAACTTCCAGGAAAGCTATTAGAAAAGAGGAAGTTAATATTAAAGAAAGGGTTGGAAAGTTATAAAGTGGAAAGGTAAAATCACGAATAGTGACCAAATCTCTAAGGAGTCATAATAATGGCCCATGGTTAACCTTGACATGTAGCTGTTATGAAAGACAGATAGTCATAAGCTGACCTATACAGCAACGCTTACTGACAAAGTATAATTATCTATTATATTTTAAAGCCTCCAAGAATCTTCTTCTCACTGATTATTAATCTAAATATATTTTTTGGAAATAAAGAAAGTACAATGGCTGGCTAGCTCAAGGTCGCACAGTCCTAAGAAAAACTAAGAAACAAATTTCTTACAACCATTTTTGATGTTGCTAAAAGAACAAGGATAATTTCATCTCCTTCATCTCGTTTGGAACACATTCTTCACATTAATTTAAACATCTATAATCATGTTAGATGTTGGTTTCTGTCTTTAAAAAAAATCTATTATCAGAAAAATGTGATTCCATTTAAATGTCAAAATAGATGAAAATTTATTTTTGAAATAGGGTCTCCTTCTCTATTCCTTATTTGCATGATAATATCACTTATCTTGAAGGGTCATGAACTCTTTTTATAAGAAAATAGTTCATGAGGATTCATGTCATCATCTGTGACCCATTATCTTTCTGAAAACATGCTGTAAATGGACTAACACACTGACAACTTTGTTTTGACTATGGGAGATCATTTCAACTATTTTAAAAGGATATAAAGTATACGGTGGGATTAATAAAAAATGTGTGTGTAAAAGAGTTTCTTATAGCCTTTTTATAAAAACGAGCTTGTCTTTAGATAATATAAATCTTATTTTTATATCTTTCATCCAACAACTTCAATGTAAAAATTTATTGGTTTTTCTTCTATTTTAGACTTCAGGCAGAACTTGCTTTTACCTGAGGCTGAAGGATCTCTTCTGTGTTTATTTATGCTCTTTGAGCTATGAATACTGTCATGTTTATCATAGAATATGGTCATGTTCTTTAATTGTGGAATTTTAGATTAATTGTTCAAGAGTTCATTAACAAGCTAATGATTTACCAAAAATAGTGATTTTCTCCCAATAAGGAATCTCTTCAAATCTTGAAAATATATAATGAATTTACAGATGTCTCAGGGAGAGAGTGGAGGATGAAAAAGCAGAACATCTGTGAGATCCTGGATATGATGACAGTTTTAAAAAATAGAATTAAGAACCAAGAAGATCGATAATGACATCACATAGAGTAAATATGCATTACTCAAGAATTCCTAGGATATTAGAACAGTGCAAATGGGGCCAGATAAAAAGTCTGTTAGGAGGTAGTGAGCCTTTTGTCCTCTTATGAAGTACAGATTAAAAATATATCTAAGGCCAAAAAGAAAAGAAAAATCACAAATTACAGTTACACTATACATTGTTAAAGAAGATCTAGCATATCTGAGATGTGTCCTTACCTTTGTGATGTTGATATAAAAAAAACCTTCAAGAAAATGTGGCAGAGTAGATCAGACACAGAAATTTCCAAAGGCATTTTAATGGTAGTTGTTATGTCACAATGATGATATTTTAAGTAGCTTGCTATAGGCTAATCGAGCATTTTTCTGCAGCCAACAGATACACTAGTTTTAAATTTTGGAAATAAAAGTCTGGTAGATATTATGGTCAAAAACTGTGAAATGTCAGAGATTTTACTCTACTTGCAAGCTAATAAATCAGCCTGCCGCAGTTTCCTGGATGTTTGTAGAAGACAGGAATCTCTGGAGTCAGAAACAAAGGAAAGTTTATTAGTCACCGCAATAGAGTGGCCTGAGTATCAGCATTTGTGCTGTGTCCCTGAGCCCCATCCCCACAGGTTGATGTACAGAGAGCCAGTGATGTCTGCACGTGTACTAGGTTACATTACAGGACTGGAATCCTGAACGTTGAAAGAATGACATATTTGTTATATCGGACAACAAACAAATGTGCCTTTTGCTTTGAAGGGAGATACTGATTCTATCTTCCAAGGCTATTTGCTATACATGCGTCAGCAAATTTTTTTGTAAAGGGACAGATAGTAAATATGTTAGGCTTTGCAGGCCATATGGTCTCTGTTGCAATTACTCTACTGTCGCTATTGTAGTGTAAAAGCAGAAACAGACAATATGTAAACAAATGGATATGGTGAATTCTAATAAAACTTTATTTACAACAACAGATGGCAAGCCAAATTGATCCATGGTCCACCTCTGGTGTAAAAACATCCTCAAAAATATAGTATTAAACAAAGGCACTCAGTGTCTCTGCTCACAAGATATGCAGAAATATGAGACTCATAAAGAACAACATGTCTCCCAACATTATGAAGCAGTTCTCAGGTATAATTAAAGGCTAGATATTTTACCTATATTATATATCTAGTGACACACCCACAGAGGCACACACTACACATACAGAGGTAATAATATATCAGAGAAATATCACTGAAAATGACTGTATAAGCTAACCATTAAAAAAATTTACTCAATAAATGTTTTTTGAGCATCTACTATGTGCCAGGTATTATTCTATGTGCTGGGAGGCAAAGGTGAACAAATCAATAGAATTTATATTATAGTGGCAGGAAAGAGATCATGAACAAATGAGCAAGTTAAGTGTAGACAAGTGCTGTGGAGAAACGTAAATAGAATGGCTTAATATAAAACTGATTTCACTATATAGAATGAAGACACAATAAGCAGACTTATGCATATAAAATAACCTGCTGTGTGACACAAGAGGCAAATGGGAAAGTGTGGAACAGTTAATATGTAATGTTTGAAAATTGGCTAACAAAATGGAAAAATAAAATTATAATTTTATCTCAATAATACACACAAATAAGGCCTAGATATATTAATAACCTGAACAAAATGTAAAATATCTGAGAACGTGAAGTATAGGTCAGGTTGTAGGGAAAGCTCTTCTTTCATACATTTTCAGTAATACAAGTCCATACAGAAGGATGCCTGTACCAGGATATTGCATATAATAGCAAAAAATAGAAATAAACATCCATAAATAAGGGAATAGATTAAATGTGGTAATATTTAAGATGAAATGCTGTAATTTAAAAAAATAGTGTTTTTAAGTATATCAATGCAACTTTATCTCAAAAACATTTTGAGTGAAAATAAGCTAAGTTGCAAAAATGACCAGAATAGCTTGTTAACATTTTGGGGCTTACATATACACACCCACACAAAAACAATGCCACACATTTTCTATGGATGTACATGTATGGAAAGGTAAAAGGTTCTTAAAAGTACTAGAAAGATAAACTAAACATGGTGATGACTCCTAAGGGAGTGTAGAGAGGGCTGGAACTGGGAGCAGACATCAAGTGGGATTTTAGCTCTATCTGCAACATCCTAATTTAAATGGACTATATACTCATACATGTTGTAGGCTGAAAATGTCACCCCCCCCATCAAAGACATCAGATTCTAATCCCAGAACCTAAAAATGTTCTTTTATATAAAAAAGATTTTGTAGGTATGAATGAACTAAAGATTTTGAGATAAAGCGATTATCTTGCATTATCTGGATGAGTTCTAAATGCAATCACAAGTATGTTTATAACAGAGTGGTAGAAGAGATTTGACACAGATGCACAGAGAAGAAGGCAATAGGAAGACAGAACAGAGAGATTTGAAGGTGTTGACTTTGAAGACTGGAGAGATACAGCCACAAGCCAAGCAATAGCAGCCCCCACCAGAAGCTAGAAGAGGCAAGGAATGGACTCTCTCTGATAACATCCAATGGGAGCATGGAACTGAAAATATCTTATATTTTGGCCCAGTAAAACTGATTTCAGACATAGGTCCTCCAGAACTAGGATAGAATAAATTTCTATTGTTTTAAGTCACCCAGTATGCGGTAATTTGTTACAGCAGCCGCAGGAAACTGATACTCTAGGTTACTTATATAATCTTTTTAAAGACTACACATAGAGAAAAGACAAAAACACAAAAAAGCCAAATGTTAACAGCTATTAGTTCTGGGTCATGGGTTGTGATTAATTATTAATTTCTTCCTTCTCTGAAGCTTCCAAGTTAAAAACGGAAAACGACAATGATAAATATCAGGACAAGGAAAACACAAAGTAGATTCACTCTGGGAAACTGTCAGAGAATTAGAGCATTTCGAAAATTTTACTTTGGAGCTAAATTTCTCAATTAGGGTATTAATTATAGAATCGGTTTAAAGATTATAAACGTCTCTAAGATGAACTAATATCGCTAAATCTATGGCTATTGCCTCTAAATTAATTTAGTTCATATACAATTCCAAAGCCTCTGGTATAGCTAGAAGAAAATCTACATTCTCTGGAATATGCTCCAGGTCTCTTGGTTGTTACCAGATACCTTGGAATCAGAATTCTGCAAGCAATGAGCTGAGTTTGACATAGGGATTTCTGTATCTAAGAAAGTCCTTAGCCTCTAGTAGAGAGCCTGAGGCTTGGGCTAAGCTTATACCTCGGTATATACTACTTATGCTGGTGGCTGCTGTCACTCCTTGGCTTGTAGTGGCATCACTCTAAACTTCATAGATATATTTTAGGTAAGCAATTTGCATAAGGACTCTAAAATGTCCCAAGACTCTACCTGAGAAAATACCTTTGATAAAGAGGCAAGTTTTTCTTGCCCACATTCCCTTTCATGATAGCCATTTTCCCCCTTACAAGGGAAAACATAATTCTCATCCATCCTAATCCTACTATAGTATATTGTTTCAGGAAATACCCTTAGCATGGATAATCATCCACAGATACATAATCTAAATTAGGGAAACTGGCCCAATTTTCATCTCATTAAGAAATATATTACCAATAAAAGTTTATTTTTATATTTACCATTCATTATCAAAACATATGTACATTTTTTATTATTTTTGTATTCATAAAAATCATAATGATAACAATTCAGAAATTTTTTACTTAAAATCTGTATGGTCACAGGACATAAAAAAACACTAAATCCTAATTTATATACATATTTTTATGGCAAATAAGTGTGAGGGGGGGCTTGTCTTAGTTTGGGTCTACAAACAAGGGGAGCTGTGACTTCAACAAGGAGTGAGAATCCAAGTCATTGGCAGGAAGGGGAGGGACAAAGAGGCAGGGAAGGAGGGTGACAAATGTACATGAGGGCTGGATTTGTTGTGCCCAATTCCTAAGAGACACAAGATGGGGAAGGGAAGTTATTTAAACCAACAACCTTGACTGTATCAAAGCAAAAGTGTATATGTGTACTGGCAAAAGGGCTGAGTCTTCTCAGCACCAAGAAGCCTGACCTTAGATGTTTTAGCCATTCACTTTAACTTTCTATTACTTAAAACACACAGATCTCTCTGCTTATGTATTTCCTATTCTAAAAAATAAAAAATCTAAGAAATAAAATGTAGATCTAGTTTTATTTTACTCTTGCAAAATAATTCATCCTCCAGACTTTATATTTTGATGCTATAATCAAACTTCTCTGGCTTTAAAAGAACAAACAACCTAAATTTATAGCCTTATAGATATTTAAGGATTTGGGAATACTGACTGTTTGATTAATCCTAAACTCTGCATTCAAGTTTCCAAACATCTTGAAATATAAAGGGCATTTTAAACAGGAAGACAAATAATTACATTACTTTTAGTCTGGGCATTTGATCAAGAAGTTTCCTGTCACATTTGGGTAGGAATTTCTATTTAGATTACCAGTCAGATAGATGTCCTATCATCATTTTAATCAAGATAACAACTCTTCAATCAAGGATACAATGAAATCAAAACACATACAGGAACATACATTTTATAAGTGGGAAAGATGCAGGTCATGACACAGTACAATAAACTACTCTTAGGAGAAAGGCTCTCATTGTTTCTTTAATAAAATGAAAAAGTAAATTAAAAACCACTATAATTCATTTCAGGTATATGTTGCAGGGCTATAGCAACATGGTACCAGTCTATAAAGTAATTCACAATCTGTATTAGATTATAAATACTTCCTAAATACTCCTGTGCGTTTTTTAAAAATGATACCCTCCTACCTTTCTTCGGCTGCACTGATTCTTTTTCTTCCAAAGAGCAACATCTAGGAAATTTTATGCTCAAAATCAAATTACGTGAATCATGTATTTCTAGTAGTAGCTAGTCAGAATACAACTACTCTTAGCTCGTGCATTGCTAGACTATGGCAATAACGATAAGAAAAGTCCTTTCCCTCTTGAAGATTGTCTCTAGCTTCACAGACCCTGAACTAGGAATTTGAGGCAGGAGTGCTTGCAGGTAGACAGAGAAGTGAAATAAGGCTAATTTTGGTGTTTCTCTAAATATCTGAACATGCTTGCATCAAGAGATAGCCAAGAGTCTGTTTCCCTACCTCTTAACCCTTAACTAATTCTTCACACCAAGGATCCTGTGGCCTGGTTTCTATTGAAAAGTCGTTTAAAAATCCAGAGATGAAGTGTTTTCTTTTCTGGATGAAATGCTTTAAATTTTTATTTAAATAAATATTGTTATTCGCCAAGTAAAACATTCAGGTAATTCTTAGCTTTGAAAAGAAATTTAATTATCAAGGACAAAAGCTCCCTCTTTTTGTTGAAAAGCTGAACAGTTTTTCTACTGTTTCCTTTTAAGTGGAGGCCTCTCATAATGTTCCACCCTCAATAAGAAAACTCTGGGGTGTACCCATCAGCTCTGGGGACATCATTATTTTTCAGGATGATTGGTGATTAACAAATGCATTATATCATCAACTTGCATTTATTAAGTGAAATGAACATAATGTTATGCTGCATGCTGTATGAAGCAAGTTAAATACACAGTCTCTACCCTCTAGAAGGAAATTATTTATATTTATCAGATAGCAGCATGATGTAATCCATGGAGCATTGAATGAGAGCAGATTTTATTCATGAGAGTATCACTAACTGATATATATCCTTTAGCTATTCCTTAGGAAAGAAAAATCAAGAACTGGAGGAATTACTTCTGTCTTTTGCCTAGGTATTCCGATAATGACTCTAAATCTCTGCTTCATGTCAGAAAGGGATAACCTAGCCACCATAAAATAAATTTTAGGAAAACTATTTCATCCAGTAAATTAAGCTGGTTATAGCAGAGATTCCCAAAGAGTAGTAAACTTGTGATTACATAAAAATAATTTTAGGTAGTATATAAAAGAACATTTTAATAATAATATATTTATAGCAGTACATATTAGAAATGACTTATGTATTTTCTCCCTAAATCTTTGATATAAAATTTCCTTTTAGATAAATTTATTTCAGTTTAAAAAGTGATTATATTTTTAAAAATATATTAAATGGCATACAGATACGGCAAGAGTCAGGAAGGCAGAAAAAAAGATGATGAAGTTTGAGCTTCGCATATAAGGAGCAAGAGAATAATGTCAAAATAGTCTGGCTGGCCTTTCACATAAAATTGTCTATTTTGAAGTTGTGATGTTATTTTTTTCATAGAATCGTAACAGTTAAAATACTAGGTAATCAAAACCTATGAAAACTGTTCATCAAATAACTCACAACTTACACACTAAGAAAACAGATACCATTGCAATTATGATATTATAAAAAATAACAAAATACTTAGGAATGAATTTTAAAAAGGAAAAGCAAGGGGTGTACTGAAAACTAGAAAACATTGAGACATATTAAAGACCTAAAAAAATAGAAAGATAGCCTTTGTTCATGGATTGGAAGAGTTGATATTGTCAAGATGCAATACTCCCCATATTGATCTACAGATTCAATGTAATGCTTAGGAAAATCCCCAGCTGGCTCTATGGAATAAGTAGACATAATGATTCTAAAATGTATATGGAAATGCAAGAGACCCATGATAGACAAAACAATCTTGGAAAAGAAGAACCAAGTTGGAGAACTCACACTTCCTGATTTTAAACTTACTACAAATTTACAATAATCAAGACAGTGTGGTGCTGGCATAAAGTTAGACATACATCACTGGAATAGAATACAGAGTCGAAAAATAAACCCTTACATGGACTGATTTTTGGCAAAGTTGCCAAGAAAACTCAATGGGGAAAGAGTAGTCTTTTCAAAAAATTGTGCTGGGACAACTGGATATCCATATGCAAAAGAATGAAGTTAGATCCCTACCTTACATCATATTCAAAAATTAACACAAAATTCATCAAAGAACCAAATGTAAGCACTAAAAGTATACAACTCTTAGAAGAAAACGGAAGCACAAATCATTGTGACCTTGAATTAGGCATCAATTTCCTAGACATGACACCAAAAGCACAAGCAATGAAATAAAATTTTTCAAAAACCAGATATACTGGACTTCATAAAAGTTAAAAACTTATATGCTCAAAAGACACTATCAAGAAAGTTAAAAGACAACCCATAGAATGGAAGAAAATATTTGTAAATCATATATCTCATAAGGGGTTTGTATCTAGAATATAAAGAACACTTACAACTCAAAAATAAGAAGACAAATCATCCAAAAAAAGGGGGGCAAATGATCTGAATAGACATTTCACCAAAGAAAATATATAAATGGCCAACAAGCACATAGAATACTGGTCAACATCATTAATCATTAGAGAAATACAAATTGAAACCACAATGAAGTACAGCATATCTGCTAGAATGAGTATCAAAAAGAGAGATAGTAAGTAGTGGCAAAGATGTAGAGAAATTGAACACTCATACGTTGCTAGTGGAAATATAAAATGTGCAGCCACTGTGGAAAAGTTTGGCATTTCCTCAAAAAGTTAAATATAGAGTTACCACATGCTCCAGCAATTCCACTCCTAGGTATACAACCAAGAGAAATGAAAGCATATGTCTACACAAAATCTTACAGATGAACGTTTACAGAAGCATTGTTCATAATAACCAAGAAGTAGAACTAATCCAAATGTTCATTAGCTGATGGAATGGATAAACAAAATGTGATATATCCATACAATGAAATATTATTCATTCACAAAAAAGAATAAAGTGAAATGTGAAACTGAAATATGCTACAACATGGAAACATGTTGAAACCTTGAAAGCATTATGCTAAGTGAAAGAAGCCAGAAACAAAAAGCCACATATTGTATCGATATGATTCAATATATCAAATGTTCAGAAAAGGTAAATTCATACAGACAAAGAGAAGATTAGTGATTGCCAGGGTCTGGGATGAGGGACAGATTGGGAGTGATGGCTAATGGGTATATGGTTTGTTTGGAGGATGATGATGATGATATTCTGGAATTTGATAGTGGTGATGGTTCTATGACTTGGTGAATATACTTAAACCCCCTGAATTTTATATTTTTTAAAAAGGTGAATTTTATGGTATGTGAATTATATCTCTATTTAAATAATATATATTACTAAACTAGTAGCATTAGTTTACATTTTTAAAAACATGAATTAGCTTTGTTTCGTGTTTCACTAGAATGTTGTTCAAAGAATGAAAATAAGCCAGATTCCAATATCATGAATGTATAGCTAGTACTATATTAGCTTCTTACAACTGCTATAACAAATTATCAGAAACCTTATGGCTTAAGACAGCCAAAATTTATTCTCTTGTAGTTCTGGAGTCTAGAGGTCTTAAATGAACATTTCAGCAAGACCATACTTCCTCAGGAGTCTCTAGAGGAGAATCCTTTCTCTTTTCCATCATCTGGTGGATGTTGACATCATCTTGTGGCCACATCATTTTAATCTTTGCCTCCATGGTCACACTGTCTTCTCTTTCATGTCAAAGGTCCTTCTACCTCTCTCTTATAAGGTCACTTGTGATGGCATTTAGGGCCTATCTAGATAATCCAGGATAACCTCCCTATCTCCCTTTTTCCATATAAGGTAACATTCACAGGTTCCAGGGATTAGCACATGATATCTTTGGTAGCCATCGTTCCATTCATCCTACCTTCAGTACATTGCAGTGTTGATAAATTTTAGTGCATCAGTATAATATAATACACCCGCTGTTATGCTATATGAGGGCATTACTTTAAAAATGAATCTTTTTTAACAACCATAGCAACATTTAGTTATTCAAGTAAAAGCTGTTTTTTGAAGTGGCCTTTCTGGAGGAAGAACACTCATTACCACTATACTGCCCTCGCTCAATGTATTTTTGGAACTCCAATCTTGGAAATGTCTTTAGAATCACTTTACAAGTCACCAGGAAAATCAACCTTACTGTTGTATAATTACACACAATATAGCATTATCTACCTTATCCATTGTACTCACCCCTAGATAACTCCCATCTCTTTTAAAGTATTAAATCTATCTGGTATTGTACAGCCCTGTTGATTTTACATATTCATTATAGAAAAAAGAGTTTTTAAGGAAAACTATCTCTCATCCTAGTCAATAATGAGCTGCTTGGTAAATGACATATCCAGACATTTTTCTATGTAAGTATATATTTATGAAAATATTATCAAGCCACACATAGTCTTTTGTAAAAAGTAGTAAAAGTTATTTAAGTGTAAGTTATCATTATTATTGTTAATATTATTATAACCTACTTTTTAATTTTAAATATGTTATTAACATCTTTCCATATTAATATTTATATTAATAGATAAAAATATTAATACAAATTAATATTAGTGGCTGCATAGAATTCCATTCTTGGTTTTACCACAACTTATTTAATCAATTCTTTGTTAGAGAGTTGCGTGGTTCAGATTTTCTTTTACTATTATCACTATGAAGTAATAAGCTACCTCAGACATAAATCTTTGTACACTTGTCCAGTTATTTCTTTTTAAAATATTTGTGGAATCTAAAAAACAATACAAATGAACTTATTTATAAAACAGAAACAAACCTACAGACATAGAAAACAAACTTATAGTTACCACAGGGGAAAGGGAGGAGGGATAAATTAGGAGTATGGGATTAACAGGTACACACTACCATATATGAAATAGACAGCAAGGATTTTCTGTATAGCACAGGGAGCTATATTCAATATCTATAATGGAAAAATAATTGGCAAAAAGTATCTCTATATATGTATAACTGAATCACTTTGCCGTACACCTGAAACTAACCCAATATTGTAAATCAACTATACTTCATTTTTTTAAAATCTAAAAAAAAATTTGTGGAAAAGAAATTGCTAGGTCGAAGGTGGAACTTTTATACATCTTCCCAAATGGCCATCTGTATTTATTCCTCAAGTATTGAGTGCCAAGCACATCCCTAGCTCTACAGATAGTGTTCTAAGAATGTACATGTTGTATATGGTATGATAAAGACAGTGTGGCCACGAGAAGAAACAAAATGAGGCTTGGAAGGAAGTTTATTATATTCACAGAGAGGGGGGTTACCACACACCACGCAGAGTCACAGGGGAGAATACCAGTGTTGGTCAGGAGGCACAAAAGACCAAGGGGAAAGTCAGCCAGAGCCTTGATTTCCTTGGCAAAGGCAAGAAGTATACAAGATTGACAAGATGCTTAGACTCAGATAAGTTACCCTCTACTAAAATGGATATACTTCAGAGAAGTAAATAAAAGTTGATTTGTGTGTAAGAAAGGGAAGTACAGGGTGTTTGGGTTGCCTAGAAGAGGAGGCTCTCACCGTCCAGGGTTTCAGGGTTTAAACATAAACTGAGGTCCTGAAGAGTAAGGGTTCTGCAGGAAGAGTGAAAACAATACAGTTGATGAAACAGGGGCAAGATAGGAAATAATTGGATTTCTATATTACAGGAAATAAATGGAGTTGAATATGGCTGCTGTATATGTGACAGATGAAGGTTCATATTCTCAATACATGAAGAATTCTTATAAATCAATAAGTGAAAGTCGAACATATCAGGAGAAGCAGACAATTCACCAAAAAAGAAACTAAAATATCAGATATTTTAGAAGTTCAGTCTCATTGGTAATTAAAGAATGCAATTTAAAAAGTGAAAAAAAATCTTAAAATATGTTTTTCTTGGTATACCAACAATGCTTTAAAATAACTAGCATCTATAATTGGCAAAGGGCACTGTGGGTAACAATGCATGATGTTTAACAGCTTGGGTTGGGAGCCACATTGCCTGGGTTCAAAACTCGCCTCCACCTATCAACTGTAAGAACTTTGGCAAGTTACTTTATCTCTCTTAGTTTCAACATCTATAAAATAGTCCCAGTACTACTTCACAAGGTTATTGTGAGGTGAGGATTAAATAATCTGTGTCAAGTGATTAGAGCAGCATCTGGTGTATGATGAATGCCCTGTAAATGCTGTTATTATTTTGTGACCCTGCCCAATGATTTTATGTGTACTGTATCCATATACTGAATCACAACAGATACCTGGGCTCATTTCCCATTGACTTGCCTAGTCTGACACCAATACAATACCACTTAATTACATAATACATATTCATATAATACATGTTAATTGCTGAAGTATTATGTCAATACATTAAAATATATGTTAATGACAGGATAAATTCTCTGGTTATTACTCTAATTTTGAAAATTTTCCTGGCTATTTTTGCATGGTTTTTTTTCCTAAATGCACTTTAAAATCTTTTTTTAATTTTCAAATTCCAAAGTAAAATGCTCCAAAACAAGGCTTGGAATTGCACTTAATTAAATGGCATGCTGACAATATTGAGTCTTCCTATCCATGCATACGCTGTTTCTCTTTATTTTACCCTTTCATCTTCCCACATAAATAAATACAACAACAGTTTTGTAAATTTTTTCACATAGGTCATGCAAGAGACAAAACTGTGTGTGTGTGTGTTTGTGTATATGTATGTACATATTTATACACAAATACAATGTATTTATAAAACAAATTCTATAGGAAATTCCAAAACAAGTAATTCAATAATGTAGGAATAAGCATATAACTTCCCAAAATAAATCCACTAAAGGGGAAAAAGATTTATTTTAAAATATGAGTATATTTATCTAAAAATTAATCCCATTTCTTTATAGTTAAATTATGTATTTTAATAATCTATATATATAAGGTGCTAAGAAATTCTGTTTTCTAAGTGAAAATCCCTGCTGGTTAATCTGACAAAATTATCATATACATCCACACACAGAAACACGCCCAACTTTGTATTTCCTAATCTAGCTGATGGGTGCTCACAGAAGTTGTACACGGATTATAGTCAATACATTTCATGGCATTTGGATTTCTGCTTGAAATATTTTGTTTACACTGGATAATCAATGCATACAGAATGAAGGGACAAAATTTATCACGGTTCTTTACGAGAAGAAAATTCATTAATCATTCTCCTTCCAAAAAAAAAAAAAAAGGAAACTCTAACCCTACCAAAAACACCTTATGATCTCTTATTAGAGAGAAAACAAAAGGGCAGTTTCTAGGTTCCAACACATGGACCAAAACAGGCTCTGCAGGAACAGTCCTAAGCCTGGGCCAAACTGCCCAACTTCTATTCTGTGAAATAACAAATCCACGAAAAGTCTGTTAAGTCAAATGGGGGACCAGGTGAAATGTAACACAAATCAATGGCAAAAACACCACAAAGTATATATAAACACTGTAGAGCAAGCAGAGGCAAACTTACCAGGAAGCTAAACACACTTCAGGGCCTCTCGCCACCTCCAAGATCCCGGAAGCGGCCCAATCAACGTGGCCACTTGTTCACTTGTTTTAAGCTTGTAAAGATACTTTTTATTCCAATTCTTAAAGAAGAACCCCCTCCCTCCCATATTACATATGCTTTTTAGGGAATTCCCTGGTGGTCCAGTGATTAGGACTTGGCGCATTTGGGGAGAAGCCTAATTTTATTGCACAATATGTTAATGACCAACAAATAATACTTGTGTACTACAAAACACATACCAACATTATAAATTCCTAGCGATGGTAGAGGAAGAGACCAAGAAAGCCCTCTTTGTATTATCATCCCCCCTTCTTCTAAAACACAGCTGTTTCCAGAGGCAAAGAAAGGAAGGGAGTGGGCAGTATATGCCTCAAACTATCCCTAAAGTTTTATTTTGGTTACATTCTCATAGCATGACAGAGGAGAAAAATGCTAAGATTAATGAGAAAACATAACCATTTAATAAATGACATCTGTTGGAAAGTAACCTTAAAGAATTCAATCTTTTCAAGTGAAAAAGCATTAAAAAAAAACTCTAAGCTCTCCTCCACAAAGTAAAATATAAATCGAGCAGAGTGCTTCTGGGGGGGAAAGAAGAGTGTAGCACATTTTTCTATTCTCTTTAAGTTTACCTAGAATATAAGGTTCTGGACATTTCTTCCTCATTTTATAATTTATTCAATCAAAATATGCAAATAGCAAAGAAATGCAAAATCTAACATTGTTATGTTCAGTATTTATTGCAAAGATTGGTCTGCAACATGTTTATGCCTTCCTAATTCTTTTTGTGTTTTAATTGAGGTATAGTTGATTTACAATATTATATTAGTTTCAGGTGTACAACAGTGATACAACATTTTTATAGATTATACTCTATTTAAAGTTGTTGTAAAATATTGGCTATATTTCTTGTGATGTACAATATATCCTTGTAGCTTATTTATTTTGTACATAGTAGTCTGTACCTCTTAATCCTCTACCCCTATCTTGCCCCTCCCTGCTTTCTTCTCCCCTCTGGTAACCACTAACTTGTTCTCTATATCTATGAGTCTGTTTCTTTTTTTTTATTCACTAGTTTGTTTTATTTTTTAGATTCCACATATAAGTGATAGCTTACAATATTTGTCTTTCTCTGACTTATTTCACTAAGCATAATATCCTCCAGGTCCATCTATGCTGTTGTAAATGGCAAAATTACATTTTTAATGACTGAATAGTATTCCACTGTGTATATATATGCAACACCTTCTCCTAATTCTCTTTGATACTAGCCCAACTAGTCCTGACCTTCTGTTAAATGGTGTTCATCAGGATTTCTAGTTCAGCTGATCTGTTTCAAGCAGCTATCCTGTTCTCTTTTTCTTTTCCACACTCAAAGTAATAACGTAGGAATATAAAATTACTAAAATACTACTTTACTAAGAAGGTTTACTTTAACTTCAGATAACCTTGAACAATTCTTTATATTTGACCTGGTTTGGTAAATTAACAGTTAGCACTTATGGCTAATGTTTTATTTTTACTACTTACATTTTTTTTCTATGTCTTATTCCAAGTATATTTCAATTGTAAAATTGGCAAGATGCATAGTAGGTTATAATATGTAAACACATTGTAATTTTTATATTAAAAATTTATGATGCCCTTGCAATAATCTCCAGTGACTAATCAAAGTAATTAAATACTTCAATCTTTATTGTTTCCAGGGCATCCTTAACCTAAAGTAACTCACATATGGTGTTAGAGAACCCTTGTTGCCCATTCAATGTCCTCTCCTTCTTCCATAGTTAAAGAGCTTCTGACATTTTAGTTGGACTTATGGATGCCCAGAATATGAACTACATTTCCTGGTCTCCCTTGTTGCTTGATGTGGTATATGACTGAATTCTAGCTAATAACATGTAAGTTTCTTTACAAATAGTTGGCCCACACCTTTTGCTCCTTTATTGGTCCTGTTTTCCCTTCTGCCTTAAAAATGTGGGTGAGGCAGCCAATTTGGACCATGAGTAGAACTTGGGAATGGAAATCTGTGTATTACAAAACAAGATAGGAAGAATCTGGTTCCCAAGGACTTTGTGGGATAAATCTCTTCTACAGCACTGCACTGTCCATTTTGGAATTTTACTTGAGAAGTAAATAAATTGCTCACTTATTTAAACCATTGTTATTTTGCGTTTCTGTTACTGGCAACTGAACTTTACCATATCTGATATATAACACTGCACCAGCTAATTTTCTTGGACATTTGTGCCAAGTACTAAGATCTCTCTCTAGCATGTATATCATATTAAAATCTCAGTACAGATAAACAATTTTTGTACACTACTTACAAGGTTTATAATGGTAATGAATTTGTATTTATACCTGATAGCAAATAAGGCATACCTGAATTTACTACTGCTAGATACAGAAAAAGCAGCGAACACATTCAATGTAAAAACTTCCTCAGACCTGTTTTGGGAAGTTAAACTCTGCACATAAATTCCAATCAGATAGGAGTTTTTAAAATCACCTTGTTATCAATTGTCCAATAATTTAGCTGCATCATAACTTTTGAGGAAAGAAACCAGATATATTGGAATAAATAAAATAATCAGATCTAAAAACAAGCCATGAAAAAGAAATAGTATGGTTGGTTGACCCATTTATTCATTTATTTGATCAACATGTATTAAACTTCTTCTTTGTATTATTTCCCATGCTGATTTATTCTTATACATATAAATAAGACAATTCTCTACCAGGGCATTGCATTTTTATCTTTAAAAAGAAATCTTTGTTTCATTATTGAAATAGAAACTATTACATCTTGCCCTTTTTAACTTATAACTAAAAAGAAATCAGCCTTAGCAAGATTTGTTGAAAGCCTGAGGTAATAGTATAGTGAGGCTATTTAAGCCATTTCAATTCATATGTTGAATGAAAATTTCGATAGTTACATTCCTCTTTCGTAATTGTAAATAATTTAATGTATTAATTCATTTGACAAAGTGTGTTGACACGTGAGCATTCATCATTCTTTTGATTTACTACTTGGTGTTATATTTGATTACATTGCAAAGCTGTGCTTTGAGAAAGACAGTATTTCTCTGTACACATAATGTGCAAGTTGCAGAATGACTAACCAGAGTATTTAGCCAGAGTTTAGATTGAAATACAAAAGGATGGAGGTTACAGAGGCAGAACTAGGAATGTGGCCATAAGAGTTGTTAAGGTTGTGACTAAAGAAGATCTAAGCAGGCAAAGATCCAGGTCAAGAAAATTAGCAAAGGCTGGAGTTGGCAAGTACCTTGCACCCTGATTAGAAATCAGTAAATCAGGAATCAGGGTTGATCTGAAGCTCTGCTAGAAGACCGAGACCAAAGATTAGAGATTCTGGGCAATACAAGATCAGAAACTCAAGCCAAATAGCTTAGCAGCAAGGGCTTAGGTTCCCATTAGAAGGCTCTGAGCAAACAGGCATGGGTAATCAACAGTAAAAATGAGGTTTATCATTGAGCCAGGGAGTCTGTAGGTTTAGGGCTCCCCATATGTTTAACCCAGGGCTAGAATATATCTTACAGCAAGAGACTGGCCTGAAACTTCAGATACCCTTGGCTGGGAAGAAGGAGTGAGAGAATTGAAGAATTAGGAAATTCTTGATATAGGGATCCAAATTCCAGATATGTTAGACTTTCTCAAGCTAATTTATGAGCATGATAGAGTTTTATCAAATACAAGATCACATCAGTTGTCAAATTAGGATCCCTTGAAATCAAGGGGTGGGCCAATTTAGTGAAGACCCTGGTACGACGTTCTTCATCTGGTAGAATTAAGTATTGCTGACTAGTTTTGTACTTTCTCAAGCATAATGCATAAACTATATATATTATTGGGAACCTGAAATACGACATTTGGTTTCAAATGTAAGAAAATGGAGTTTTTTTCTTTTAGGCTCTAGGCCTGATAGCTAAACCATGAAAGGGAAAACCCAAGAGGCTGAGGCACCTTGGATCATCACATCCACTGTGTTTTCATCCTACTGTGAGAAAAAAAGCAATCCGTATACAGAGATAGGCAGTATCATGAGTTTCCTACATCAACAGAGAGAGAGACAGAGACAGAGAGAGAGAGTCTCAAATCTTTTACAGACACTGAACCACACATTTATGCCAAAATCAGCTTATTTATCCCAATGTAGGATTGTAGTCTACCCAAGTTTTCATAGAAATTTCTATCTTACCCAAATTTTACCTGCTCCTGAAATTCCATCATCTTCAAAACAAAATAAAATCCTAGTTTTTAAAATTTAGATTGATAAAAAAGAGGCAGAGGTAGGGTTTTTTTTTCAATCTACATAGTTACAGAGTGAACTCTAACAATATGTGTGTGATTACGAACAGATAAATTTCAACTCATTCTGCTATAGTGAGCAGAGAAAAAGAGTAAAGTTTGAACAAGCAATAGATAAAGGGACAATACTATAAGAAAATCAATAGAGCAAGATTCCTAAAAGGAAAAAAGAAAGAGAAGAAAAAATCTAAAGTAAAGGGGTAAAATTACAAATGGGCTTTCGGACAAGCTGTAAGTACTCCAGGCAATGAAGGATGATTGAAGACTGAAATTAAAAACAGATTCAACCAACAAGAAACATATTTTGTAAGGAAGGACAGATGTAATGGCTTGAGGGGAAGAAAGGAAGTAAGCGATGGAGCAGTGAACATAAAAGAGTGACTCAGCTCTGCAGTCACAGCAAGGTGATCAAGAGATGAGGTTGGAAAGTAAAAAATGACTTTTCAAGTCAAGCAGGAAATTTCAAATTAATATCAGAGTCTGATTAGACATAGCAAAATGGTAGCTGATACAAAATTAACCCTCTCCTGTTCTTAAAAGTCTTGAGGTAGGAAGAGGGAAGTTTGCAGGGAAATGAACAGGGAGAAATTCAAAGAAATTAACAGCTGTTTACATGTAAGAAAAGCCCAAGTAGGAAAAGATTTTAAGCAAGAGAAAACTCATCAATCACCTAATTTAATACCATCAATGTGCAAAGAACTGTGGTGTAGATGAACGCCCTTAGGTTCAAGCCTTTGTTCCACTTCATACCTTATCATCTTATGCAAGATTCTCTCTTCTTTGAGCAAAAGGATCTTTGTCTATAAAGTGAGGATAGTAACACATATTTAATAGAATATTATCAAGATTAAATCCAATAAATTGTGCTAAAGTGCTATGTAAATGATACTCATTATTGAAAAATAGGAGTGGACGTTTATTTTACAGTAGTTTTAAGCAGAAGAGGAAACTGCTTAGAGAAGTTTTCTTATGCCCACAGGGAAACGGTGAGAGTGCAAGGATTCACCCAAAGCAATCCAGCTAGAAAGTATGTGATCCTAAAATACTTAGCTGTACTGCCTCAGTCCCTGATTTCAGAGAATTTGCAATCTAGTTGAGGGGGAAATATGTGGAATGTTAAATAATAAGACAACAAAAAAATGATCACAAAGGAACCCATGATCCATGTTAGATGAATGTTAGAGATACGGCGGTTTATGCTGGAACATTCTTAGAAGAACTTCTGGAAGAGAAAAGACTTGAGTCATGCTTATTAGGATGATTGGAATTGGCTAATCAAAATGAGGAATAAGAATAGAAGAAAACAGCAAAATAATAAGGCTAAAAATATAAAGCACAGATATTCAGATTACTTAGTCCATCTATGTTAAAGAGCTAAAAAATTAAAATGTAATAGAAATTTTAAATGCTGCTTACATGTCATTGAAACAGAAGAAAATAAGCTGCAAATAATGATACAACTCCAATATATAGAATATATTGGCTATAGAACATACAGAATAATATGAAACAATCTACTATTCGCTATTTGAGGGATGTTTAAAATAAATGACTGTAGTACACTATATGCTAACCAGAGACCAAAAAACAATAAAAGAAAATGTAAGCCAAAATAAATACAGGCAAAATAATACTATTAAGAAATAACCTTATTTTAAAATATTGCTTCCTGATTTTAATGCTTATTTTAGATTTAAGGTTTAATAAAATTATATTCAGTTTCATAAATGCTTGTTTTCATTGGCCTTGAAAAAATTTAGAAAGAGAAAAATCAAATCTTAGGACTTTTTTTATACTATTGAAAAAACTGATAAATCTTTCCACAACATGGTCCGACTAAGTATAAAAACTACATTGTATCATCTACTTATTTTGTGGGAATTTTGAAAACTCTAAGTTGAAACTCAAAGTGGAAATACAGATATAAAATACATAAGAGAAAAGGAAAGTGTGCTTAAATTACAAGACCTTTAAGGTGCTCTTAGGCAGCACAGGTCTAGAACAATTCCTGCTCTCTTCATCCCTCTTCTTTGCCCTTTTGACTCCTACCAAAAGTGTCAACTGGGAATGCTGTCTATTGTGCTAGAAATGTGAGAAATATTGTTCAAGTCGTCCCTGGACAACTTTGGGGTAAGACCCTACCACGTTATTTCCAAAACATTTCTTCCATTAAAGCATTTCTTATGAAAATGCAAACAGTATCTGGCAGGAGTAATACATTCCACTATTAAAACCGTGATGAGCATTTCATTATCAGCTTAGCTATCTATATTCCTAGTGGGACTTATATCCTTAGAGGATTTATTTGAGGGAATGGGAAGTTAAGATAGGCCTTGGCATGATTCATGTATTATTTAGGATTCTTTAGTAACAAGCAACAGAAACCAAACCTGGCTAATTTAAGTCAAAAGAAAACATAATGATATGAGCAGCTTACATGCCCTAAGGGATCGCTGAACAACAAGGTTGGAAAAAGTGGAACCAGACAACCCCAGAAGGTCTTCCCAATCCCATGTGACCACAGCTGATCAGATATAAACAACAGTTTCTTCTGTCTCTCATTACCTCACTCAAGTGTCAGCATCCCAGGAGAGCAATTGATTAGTCATATTTAAGTCACTTACCTTACTGTTGACACTACTGGGGAAGGTTAGAGGAAGTATTTGGCAGGAATAGCCAACAAACTTCTCTGGTTTTGGTAGAAGCAAATCAAGCACTTGGATTTCCATCATGTCAATACTGCACACAGCAAAAGATAGCTAATTTGGAAAGAGCAAATCAGAGTGCCATTAGGAAAGGGCAATGGAGTCTCGGCAGCCAAAAAAAAAGAAAAATCAAATATCAAATGAGTACAACAGACAGTCTTTATGGAGGGTTCTCAAGTGGAGCAACCCTGTGTACTAAGAAATAACAGCTTCAAATGCACATTCATTCAATACATAGAACATACGTTATTAAAACAACTCATTAGCTACTGTTTGAGCAGTGGCAAAAATGACTGAAATTAGAATGTACTTAACCAGAAACCAAAATCTGATAAAAACGGTATGCTAAATAAAGACAACAGCATTAAAAAGAAATTTAATGGATAGTCCAAAAAAATAAAATAATAGTGGATAAGAACACAAACTCTGGAGCTAGCCTGTTTCTGTGACCATAAAGGAGCTACTAAATCTCAAATAATTCATGTAACTTTGCATGCCATAAACTGTTTTGATCCCACAGACAAGCCAAAATTCTGGTGGCGTATGTAACATTTACAAATTGCCACATAAACTTGGGGTGCACATGAGATCACTTCTTTATTTTTCCAGTGAATTGCTTAAGCCCACACCTGCCTTTTTAGTAGTAAGTTCAGCATCTCTCTTTGGGCTTCCTATTTCCCCTGATTTCTCCAAGATCCCTGGCTTTACCCACAAACTCAAAAATTCTGATTACATCCTTTTCCTCCTGACAAGAAGTCTTCTCAAAAATTATCCTAAGGAATGATATGCTCAGGTCTCGGTGATTCACCGGTGTAAGGGAAACTACCCAGCTGATTGTAAGATAATCACTTTCAACTTCTCTACTGAGTCCACATTTTCTTTGAAATCAGGTTTAAGCACAATTTGCTTACTTTATACTTGCTAAGTAATCCTCATCTGTGGGCTTCCCTGGTGGCACAGTGGCAGAGAGTCCGCCTGCCGATGCAGGGAACACGGGTTCGTGCCCCCGGTCCGGGAAGATCCCACATGCCCGGAGCGGCTGGGCCCGTGAGTCATGGCTGCTCGGCCTGCGCGTCCGCAGCCTGTGCTCCGCAATGGGAGGGGCCACAACAGTGAGAGGCCTGCGTGCCGCAAAAAAAAAAAAAAAAAAAAAAAGAAATCCTCATCTGTGAGTACCCATGCTAAGTAAACTATATGAATTCCCATTAGCTTCTCAATACATGCAGAATAGAATCCATGGCCTGTAGGGCCCTGTGGGATCTGGCTCATATCGTCCTGAATCTTACCTCATACCCGTAACCCATTGCCCCAATGACACCAGCCTTTTTCCCCCTTGAATATGCCAAGCTCACATCCTGCTCATTGCCTTGGACTTGGCGCTCCATTTGATGGCTCTCCCATGACCCTTCAAATGTCTGATCTAACTCTTCACTTCTTAATTTCAGTATCACCACCTCAGAGAGTCTTTCCTTAAATTCCCTATCTTCATTCTCTAATTGCATCACTTGATTCATTTCTTCTGTAACACTATTAAAATATACTTTTTTGCTTCTTTATTGTTTGCCACCTCCCACTAAGAAGGGTCCTTCTCTGTCTTATTCATTGCTCTTTCCAGCTCCTAGAAAAGTTCCTGAAACATAGCAGGCACTCAATAAATATTTTTAAATGAAATGAGCTAATCTATACAAAGCATAACTTTTTAATATCTGTTTCTTTATATCTGTGCTTTGAGAATCAAATAAGAAAAGAGCTTAGGAGAGCTCTCTGATACAGTACTATTACAAATATATAATTATAGTTGTACATAAAATATTAGAAGTAGAGAATTAATAAGTTCTTAAGCAGTTACCAACCAGGCTGTGAGCTCCTCAAGGGCAGGAATTATACTATTATATAATTAAATATAATTATTTAATTATAAATAAAAAATACACCTATTATCACTGTGTATTCCATGCTTGGCATAGTGTCTGCCATGTAAATAAATATTTGTTGAATGAATAGATGAATCCATGAGTGAGCACAGCATCTCTCTACTTCCAGAAAGACTTGCATCCAGAAGGAATAAATTTAGCTGTAGTCCTTCAAAAGAAATTATACTGATATTATTGTTATGTTCATTTATTCACTCATAAGAATTGTTAAGTACCTACTATGTGCCAGACACTGTGCAAGATGTGGAGGATACAGTAATAAAACAAGTAAACCAACCAATCAACAAAAAGTAATGTTCCTGCCTTCATGGATCTCATTGCATGGTGAGAGAGACATTAAGCAAGTAATCACAGAAATAAATTTATAAAGTTTCAACTGAGATAAATGCTAGGAAGGGATTTGAATTATTTTGGAAATTATTATCGATAACTATTTAAAAAGATGTTATAAAGTTTCTCAGACAGAACATATATTTTGGTTAGTAAAGAAAATAACTTTTTGAAGAGAGAGCTAGATACAAGAATATATGAAATAAATTAATATTTTTGGCTCATCCACATAGGTTTACTAAATTAAATTAACTACAGAACGATTCACATGTTCAAATATTTGTTTTCAGGGGAAATTTCCTCTTACTCTCCTCATCCTTAAGTTTGTCAGATGCCTTTAAAGTCATCTGTATCTGAAATGTCTCTTCGAGCTGTCAAAATGAATATTTCCTCCTCTTGATGTGTTTTGGCTTAAATTCCTCCTAATTTGATATTAAGACCATGACTTCCACTCTCTGTTTGCATTTGCCTTTATTCACAGCCTTATATTCAACCATTAAATATATTTGTTTTAGATGAACTTGTTGCATATAGCATAAAGGCATAAAAAGTGATTTCTTTCTGGAAAAAAAACACTTTTCTGGAATTAAGCCAGTATAAATGTATTGATATGACATATTTCGGTTCTCATTTCTATCCCAGATTATTTTCTAATTGAAAGTTTGTGTCCAAAGCCAAGATGGAGTTAGACATGCAAGAGATCACTAAGAATAATGCCTGTGAAACTAAAGGCGAGACGAAGCAGAAGGAGGATGGAAAAGCATTTGGACCCTGGTATGGGTGGGAAACTTGAGAAAAGAGAGGAGGAAGCAAGGACAGCTGGGTAGCAAGAGCCTCAGACTAGTGCAGCTCTGAAAACATTATGGCCAGTCTGGAGCAAGAGCTCTAGAGCAAAGACAGCCCATTGAGGGGTCTCTCCTTGGGCAGAACGTCCAGGCTCTGCTACCCATGTCATAACAAGCCACTGGCTGGAGTTGCAGAGAGAACATGTCAGCTCCAGTGCTGCAGCACATTCTGAAGACGCTACAGCTGGAGGTTATAGGCTAACAGCACGCCATATGGCAGGGTCATTTTTTTTTTTTTTTTTTTTTTTTGGCGGTACGCGGGCCTCTCACTGTTGTGGCCTCTCCCGTTGCGGAGCACAGGCTCCAGACGCGCAGGCTCAGCGGTCATGGCTCACAGGCCCAGCCGCTCGGTTTGTGGGATCTTCCCGGACCAGGGCACGATCCTGTGTCCCCTGCATCGGCAGGCGGACTCTGAACCACTGAGCCACCAGGGAAGCCCCGCAGGGTCATTTTTGAAGGAATATCTGAGTGAAAGAGTTCCATGGCTACCACAGACGCGTTATAATATTTTATTCAAGTATAATCTACCTACAGTGAAATATACAGATCTTAAGTGTACACAGTCTAACAAGTTTTAACAAATTTATAAATCCATTTACCCCATCCCAAACAAGACGTAGAATATTTCCTTCACCCAAAAATTTCCCCTCCGGCCCTTAGATCCAACTCCCCTTGCTTCTGCCCCCACCGTACACACATACACACTGAAGCAACAACCGTTCTGATTTTTATTACCACAATTTATTTTGCCTTTTTTGAATTGCATATAAATGGAATCACAGCACATGTCCTCTTTTTGTTCCTGGCTTCCCTCATGCAATACAATATTTTTGATATTCATCATGCCGTTGCATGTATCTTAAATTTTTTCTTTTATTGCCTGAATACACCACCATCTCTTCATCCATTTTCCTTTTATAGACGTTTGGGTGGTTTCCAGTTGCTGAAATAAATAAAGTCACTGTGAACATTTTTGTACAACATTTTGTACATTTTTTGTGGATGTATTTTTCATTAACCTTTGATAAATAAATACTTAGGAATAGGATTGCTGAGTCATATGGTAGGGTATGTTTAAATATATGAAAAACTGCTAAATAGTTTTCCAAGTCATTTGTACCATTTTTCACACAAACAGTTGGCTGTGTTTTGTTATTTAATTAAATATACATACCGATTTGGGGTGAACTGACATCTTAACAATATTGAGTCTTCCAGGCAATGAACAGCATATCTGTCTCAATTTTCTTAGGTTTTTTTTTTTCCTTCTCCCAGAAATGTTTTAGTGTCAATGGTATAGAGGACATGTAAGCTTTTGTTAAGTATGTTCCTAAATATTTCATGTTTTATGCTATTGTAAATAGTATTGTTTTTAAAATACCATTGTTCAATTATTCATCCCTATTATATAGAAATAAAGTTGACTTTTGTACATTGACTTTGTAGTTTGTGAACTGGCTAAAATCATTTATTAGTTCCAGCTGTTTGTTTTGTTCTTCTTGTAGATTCCTTTGTATTTTCTATGTATAAAATCACATTGTCTTCCAAAGATAAAAATTTAATTTTTCCTTTCCGAACTTTATGCATTTAATTTCTTTTCCTTGCTTTACCCTAGTGGCTAGAACCTCTAACAGAATTGATGAGTGCAGACATCATTGCCTGTTTTCTGATCTTAAGAGAAACTGTTCTATTTTTCACTATTAAGTTTACTCTTCATTATGGATCACATTTTCTTGCTTCATTGAATGTTTTATTGTTTTAAATTTCATTGCCAACATTAAGCATAAAGGATCAGTATTATTTTAATTATTTCCCAAACAGTACAAGTGTCTTCCTAATTTGGCTGTTGGAAAGGAAAGCTGTTTATTCTGATTCTCTCTAGGAGTTGAGTTGCTTTGCAACTGGCCCAGTTTTAGTTAGGGTGTGTTTATCTACCCTCAGATATGGAAGCTAACATGGTTCTCTGCTAACTATGAAGAACTCATCTCACCCCAGTACTCAGGTCCATCATGCCTTCCTTGCATCCAAGACTATTTTATAATTCCATAGAAAAGTATAATTTTTATTTTGTCCCAGATTTTCTTGTTTCCACAAACACAAAGGTCTTTTATATCCTTTTACATCCTAACCATTAATATTTTGTGATTTCTTGTGTGTGTGTGTGTGTGTGTGTTTAAATCTTCAAATATTTAGGAGAGTTCAACTTCGTTCTCCTTACCTTTTTCGTCCCTTGTATTCTCATTGTCTACTGCTTTTTGTGCTTGCTTCAATTTCATCTTCATTTCTCTGATGGTTCTGTCTTCTGCACCTTTCTTGAAATCTGCTGTCTCAGGTTTCCTCTCCTCCCTCCTTTATCTTGTGTTATATTTCCTACGTTTTCTTTCTTCTTCCATTTCTTTGTCTTCTTTCACAGAAGTGATTTCTTTACCAAAAAATAAAATAAAAGCGTGTCACAATTTTTATCTTCATGGTCACCTTTTTGCAGGCTGTTGGTAAATTTTGCTGCTCTTTTCCACAACTTTATCTTTTTTCCCCACCTGTTTATCTTTGTGTTGAGAGTGTGCCAGTTTCCTTTGCTACTCATTGTTGAATGACTTGAATTTTCCTGGGCCAGCTATTTGCAGGAGGTTCTTGGTTAGGCGGGAGAGGCCAGGATAATCTTCCATGATTTATAACTCAAAGATGCTCTCTTCTGTTTCCTACAAATACAACATCATTATTTGAGATGCTTCGTTTGGCCTCAAACCACGTTTGGCAGTGTTTTTGCCACCAGCCTTACCTACCAAAATTTTCTCTTCAGGGTAGACCTGTCATATTTAGGAAAAGCCTTTCTTGCTGCTTCTGAGATCTGCTGTTACTGAACCCTCTTGCCACTTTTTCCCCCACATCCTACCATGCAACCTTTTTCAGGTCTCAGTTGCTCTTGGCAGTTCTTACATGCACTTAAAATTTGCTTATCATATTGTTTGCTGGTTTAAAAAAAAATGCTGTTTTCCTTATTGCTCTTATATGATTTCCATTCAGGAAAAGGGGTAAAAGCCCACTTGCACAACCACATTCATATCACAAGTCACCTGAAGGTGTTTAGACCAGAGACCTAAGTTTAAGACTTATAAGACTTATTGTCTCTTGGATGACATTAAACTCAATTATAAAAACAGTAACCAAGGATTTAAACGTTAAGTTCTCTAATTTGTCTTATTAAACACATGTGGAATATTTCCTAATAGCTCCTATTAGGAGAAATTCTATTCCACTGCAATTACTAGAGCAATTAAGCTGATTGCCAAAATACTTTACTTGATTTGTCACCTAGAAAGTGACTGTATGATAAAAATAAGCATTCTAACACTCCAGAAATAGGCAGAGAAAATTCTAAGATAGCCCCCCAGTTTTCCTTGGAGCATTAAAACATGGAGAAGAATACCTAGCAGAGTTAGATGAGCAAGGAGGGGGTTATAAGTACAAGGATATATTTCACTGTGAAATTAGAGTAGGCATTGAAGTTGAAGGCTGGCTCCTAGTGAGTTTTCTTCTGGGAACACTAGAAACCATCAGTACAAAGGTCACAGAAGTATTTTATGAAGCCAACTACTTATGACTTTTTGTGGCTATGGAACTGATCAAGCCAGTTGTCAAATGCAGACTGAGAGCATGGGGGCATGAACAAAAAAGAAAGAAAAGTAAAGGAGAAACACACAAGGAAATAAATATGAGTAGTCATATTTATTATGCATGTATTTTCTAATATTTTTTTGTTTTTAATATAGTCTTAAAAATGCAGAATGAAGAATGATCATACTCTCCTCCACTCTATCTGGCTCTATATAATGTAGTGTTCTCCAGCCTCTTCCCTCACTTGCAGAAAATGATATTTGTATCACACTAATGTAGGCTGGAAAGAATTCAGGGGTATGAGTTAGTGAAAAACAATATTGCTTTTATATAATTATGATAAGAAAAATAAAACAGACCTACTATGGAAGATATTAAATACTGAATACATATGAAGTTTCAAAATAAAGTATTTTCAAAATTTTAATAAGAAATTTGAGCTTGCTTCTCTGACCATAATGTTTTAATCATGGATTTTGTGTGTGAAATAGCAACATCTGCACACCTCCTGGTCAAAACTTATCATTAAGAGAATAAGTGTTTGTGACAATGCCTAGAAAATAGTAAATACTATATATACATAACTGCATAAAATTTTGTGGGAAAAATTTTAAATCTTTTTTTTACAATCATTCAAAATTTACAACACAAAATTTACAAATTATGTTTGAAGAAGCTAACTCTTCCTATTCTTCTTGAAATATTCAATGTTAAAATTTTTCATGACAATGGAAATGATTCTTGTATTGAATCAAATGTCTGTTATCAAGTATATCAAACTAATCACAAAACTCTAACCTGTAGGGAACACATTGTTAGAGCAATCATCCTGCACCAAGTTTGGATGTTATAACCGTTTTCATTCTTTTAGTATTAGATATTATACCACACCATTCCAATTTATCAAAGATTAAAATTAATCAATGTTTATCCTTTTTTACAGCTAATACCACCTTAGATCATTAACCCCTTTTAGTCCCTTCCCAGGTGCTGTGTTTTAATTTATCATCCTTATTTAACCCACAAGATATTGCGGATATTATCATTTTATCAAGGCAATGTTTGTTTATATTTAGCCACATATTTACCACTTTTCCTGTTCATCATTCATTCCTCCACCTTAGGCTTTTGATTTGAGATCCTCTACCTTCTGCCTGAAGCTTGTTTTTGTTCTAATTTCCTCTGGTGAGAGTCAGTACTTAGTTGTAAACTTTCTCAATTATTTCATTATATTCCATTGTTGCTCTGGAGAGTAAGCTATCACACACCCTGAGAATAATCTTTACCCAGCTGCTTTTAAGATTTTTCTTTTTATTACTGATGTGCTGCATATTCACTATGATGTATCTCAATCTGGCTTTATTATTATTTACACTACTGGGGATTCATTGGACTTCTGAAATCTGTATTTTAGTGTCTTATTAGTTCCAGATAACTCTCAGCCACTATCTGTTCAACTATTGCCTTTACCTTATTCTTTCTCCTTTCCTTCAGATTCTAATTAAATGTATTTTGAATTTTCTCACTCTATCCTCCGTGTCTCATCTCTGTAATTTTTTTAAATCTCATTGCTCCTTTCTGGATTTTTTTGGGCCCAACTTACTAATTTGCTTTCAATTTTGTGTAATGTTATTAAACTCATGAGTTTTAAGTTTTGATTACTACATTTTCACTTCTAGAAAGTCTGTTGGTTCTTTTTCAAATATACTAGATTGTGTTGTAGCTTCTTGTTCCCTGCAGATTTTCAAGGTCATCTCTTACTTCTTTAAAAATAGTTAACATGAAGTCCATGTCTATTATTCTGAAGTCCTGCAGGTCTATTTATATTGTCTTTTGTTTTTGCTGACACTTATTCATGATGCCTTGCTTTTTTTTCTTCTGTGCTGCTTACTGTCTTTGAACATGTATGGGAAACCTGGGATGAATGCAACTTGCTCAAGAGAACATTTGTGTTGGCTCTGTGACATGACCGGAGTCACTACCACTTAATTTCAAACCAAGTTCATGGCTTAAGAGTCTCTGGATTCTGTAAGAAAAAGCATCTGAGTTTCAGCTCTGGCTCCGTGTTTCACCCTTCTCAAGGTTCTTAATTGTACTCTATCTCTGTGTCCTCATCTATAAAATAAAAGTAATGGTACTTATCCCATAAGTAAGTGCTTGTTGGTAAGATGTAAAATGCTAAGCACATAGTGCTCAATGATTAACAGCCATTATCATTTTGTCACTTAGTGAGTCTTCCCCCAGGTTGCCTTAATGTCATAAAGTACTAGAAATATACAGGTAAATTCAGAGATGGGCAGAAATTAAATAATGACTAGTTAACCAAAGTGAACTGAGGCATTTTGCATTAGGAATCAGCAGAGCAAAGTAGTTATCACCATGGGCCTTGAAAACAAAAAGAGCTAGGGTAAACTCTCTTTGCAACCTAGGGTAAGCGCTACTTAACCTCTTCAAGCCCTAGAATCTTCATTTGTAACATGAGAATGGTTATATTCCCTGACAGCTTGTTCTGAGTTGTTAAGTGAAATTCTACAATGCATTTAATATTTAAATCAAAAGTAGGCATTTTTCAGGTAGTGATGACAAAGATGAAACCATTAAAATTATTTTGGCAATTCATGTAAAAGTGGAAAGGCATTATAATGAGTTCCAATTCTAATACTCTAAACTTTCTGTGAGGGTAAAAGGCTATTTTAGAACTTTCCTGAGATACATATATTTACCAAGTAACTTTACTAAGGTGTGTTTGTGGTATTCATTCAGCATTTTTAAGCCTACTACATGTCAGGCACTGATGGGTACCTGAGGTATAAAGAAGAATGCCCTTAAATAGTTAGTAGTAGATGAGCCAGATATTCAATCAAATAAGTATAACATGATATGAACAGTATGAGTGTTACGAGAACACAGATTTCACAGACAAGGCATTTATTTTACCTAAACAGAGAGGACTTTCTGCCATGGAGAATGGGAGGTTGAGGTACAAAACATGGGAAAACTTGCTATATTTGGCAAGGAGCAAACAGAACTTAACCAAAAGGTATGTATTAGAGAGTAAGAGGCAGATGACATTTGGAAGATAATCTGAAACCATGCTGTACATGTCTACATGTGCTGTGTTTAGGAATCTGGACTTTCATTCCATAGGTACTGGGAAGCCCCTGAAATGTTATATGGTCTCAACACAATGACAGGATCAGATTTCTACTTTTTTTTTTGGTGGGGGTGGGGAGCGGTAACTGACATGAGTATATATACAAAGATAGACCAGTTAGAGTGAAGAATGGGGGCGGTCAGTTAGAAAATTATCACAACAATCAAAAGGAGAGAGAATATGTACATTAAAAACACAACCATCAAATGCTTCACTTTGAAATTAAAGTTTTCTCTTTCAATGCCTTGGAAGAATGTTCTTTGAATTCAGAATAACTGCTTCCTCATTCTTCTATTGGTTCCTAAATGTGAAAAGTGCATTGCTATTATTTATATACCATAAAATCTATTAGATTTCCCTTAAGATATTTTATGGAAAAATTAGTTTCCTTTTGAAAATCATATGCAAAAAAAAAACCCACCAGATTTTATTATAACCTAAAGAAACTATAAAGGTTATTTATAGAAAGAGTCTTCATCTTCCCTTTCCAGAAAAGAACACTAGTCCTTTATGACCAGGGGTGGGGATGGGAACAATAATCAGCTAAGATTAACACCCTATTGTAGTGAAAGCTTCAGAATCCTGACATAACCAGTCTAAGAAAATGCCAGTAAGGCTTATCAGAAAAGGGTGACTTGGAATCAAAGCATAAAGAACTAAGTCCCTAACCCTCTCCACTCTCCACCCATCTTGCTGCTCAAACACCCTCAGCTCAGGAGTGAGTGACCAGCTCTTTGTTCTCCTCCCTTTAAAAACAACCAAATAGCTCTTGTTTCAACCCCATGATTAAATTTCCTCTTTGTAACAGAAAATATTGGTAATTGAGTTGGGTATTTAGGAAGGAAACTGATACAGAAAAGACAATTTAATGTTTCTTATATTTTGCCACATTTTCCAATGTCTAAATATAAATAATTTCATGGGTATTGTGACTTCTCTCCATGAGTAAAATTTTCCTTTAATAAGACAGGCCTGTGTACACAGGCAGAGTAAATTAGCTCCTGCCTCCCAGTTGCTGAGAAAACGAATTGCTTAAGAAGATTAGAGTCATTTTCTTTACTTAAAGGTATTCCTGACAACCCACACTGAAATTACACAAGATTAACTCTGCTAACACCATTTCCCATTCTTTAAACTATAGCTTTCGAGAAAGAAGCATTTAGACTGAATACTTCAAAGCATATTTTAAGAGGAGATCTCAAAATGCGTGGAGATGCTAATATAGGTATCACTTAAAGATTCAGAATGAGGTGCTGAGAGGTCAAGAAACCTATTATTCGTCATACAGTGAGCCGTAAGTGAAATGCAAAGACGCTGCTTGTTTTTCCCTTCGCCATCTAGTGGTCTGTATACTCTTTTTCCAGACGGCATTTCAAATAAAATGGTATCTTCAAGGACATAACACTGTTAATCCCTCAAAGTCAGGGATATTATCTGTTTGTCTTTCCCCATAGCATCTTACAGAGTGCCTTTAACTTAGGGGCACTCAAATGTCTGTGGATTATTATGTCATATATTTGGCATTGCTTTGTGGCTTATCAGAAATATGTAAAGCAGAAGGGCTTAGAAAAAAAAAGATTAAAACAGTACCATGAGACATCAAGCTATTTGTAAGAATCTTTCTGAATCTGAAAGCAAAATCCATAGCACAGGTACTAAACCTTACTTATATTAACCGCCATTAGTACTGTTAAAATGTACAATGCAGAAATTTCTCTCTCTGGCAATATGTTGGCATGACCCACCAGAACCATTCTGAAAAAAATGCAATCATAATCCATCAGTTCCCTTACCTTACCCTCTCTGAAGCTTCAGTATTCTTTAATTAATTGCAAAATTAATATACAAATGTATTCTTATTTAAATACCCAAACATTTCAGAAGTAAATAAAGAAAAAAATGAAAAGTCCTATTTCTCTTACTCCCTATGTCTCCCTCCAACCTCTTCTCCTATCCTGACATTAACACAAGAAAATTCTGCACTGTTATATGCAGCTTCGTTTCTTCTTGGTCTCTTAAGGGTAGTTCCCAGGTGGAAAATATTGAGGCACACTGACCTAGATAGTTCTTAAAGATCTAAATTTGAATGAACTGCTGAATTCCCAGATTTAGAAATACGTAGTTCTTTCCACTTACAAAAAAATAAATAAAAGTGTGCTGAACTGTAATTACTTTATGCTAAGATAGAGTCAGATCAGATCTCAAGGGAAATTCATTAACCATTCAACTGTAAAACTTTCATCAGAGAGTACAGTAAAGTAATATTAACTATAATAACACAAGCTGACACTTATCGAGAATTTACTAGGTGCTGGGCACTGTTCTTGGTGTTTCATAAGATTTTCTAAAAGAAAATCCCTATCAGTGAAATTTTAAGATATGGCATGTGATCATTAGTACTTGTGTTCATAGTATCTTGCATTTGTGTATTTTTCATTATTTTGTTTGATGCAGTACAGTCCTGGACTGAAAAATGATTACTAACATTACTTCACACCTGAGATCACAACAGAGAAATTCAGTGGGTTACTAAAGGGACACCCTACTGCAGTGGTAGAGGCACTCTCTGAGTTCAGGCACTCTCACTATTTCCCAAACTTCAATCATTCATGTACTGCTGTCATAATTACTGTTATATCTATACTAGTAGTTCCTTATTACCTTTACACTGAGTTCCTCATTTTAAAATTTATTTTTGCAAGAAACATCACATAAGTTGAAAACCAAGATTATTTGCCATAAAAAAGGTAACTAGAAAAATAAACTCAATAAAACAAAGCAGTATTATGAAATTCTAGTTAGATATTGTTGCTTGCTGGTATTCCTGAGCCTCAGGCCTGCACAATCTCTGTTAAAAAGGTAAATCCAGCAAGTGACATATGTAAACTCATTTCAGCCAGCTTTCTCCTTGTCTTAAACAGAATGGTTGATTAAGAGATTAAAAGAGTATGGGGGGGGTAAACAATCCTCTCACTGTACTTTTTCAATGATATTTAATATTGTACCAGGTATCATCTAAAGTAACCCTCTATAACCTATAATGATGTTGCCCATCATTGAGATACAAGTCCCAAAATGTCCTGGAAAATACCGCAAAATGCTTTGGAAATTTCCTAAACGATCTCCTTTGCTTTTATTTTGGTTTCAAAACTTCAAAAGGAATCTCGTTTCTCTCAAGACCTGTTCCAATATGCCTATTAATCGATATCAAGAAATAAGTTGGTAGAAACAGAAATTATTAACCAAAAATTTTGTTTTCAGAAGGCAAATATTAGGTAGATGAAAGCAGTACTGCTCTAGGAAGCATAATCAAGTTCCCAAATAGCATCTTGTTTGACCTTGAATAGGTCAGTAAACCACTCAAATATTTTCTCATTTGCAAAAACAGGTAAAACACTACCCACCTACAGGGTGGGTACATGGATTACAATGAGAGGAGTGGCACAACACTCAGAAAAAATGTTACTTGGATCAAAGTTGCATATGACTTCAGTTTATTACAACTTACAAAAGTCCAAGTGTTTTTATCTTAATAAAAAGACCTCCATTTGTTTTACCTTAGTAATCCTGAGGCACTATTGCTCAGTTTCAAATGCAACGCTGAAAATTAAAGCTAATCCAAAGATTCTTCTTCTGAAAGCCTGAAATGCTCCAGAAAAACTGCAAAAACTTAGGTGACTGCTCATCATTTGGTCCAAAGTCTATTCAAGTCCTTACTGAAAAAAAAAAAAAATTAACGTGGCAAATATTATTAGTATATAAAATAATTTTTCACATGAACAGTATCTGAATACATTTTATGGTGACCTGAAATAACTTTAGTGATACCTTTCTTTACACAGGGCCAAAGTACTAAATAAATAAATTAGAAAGATACCTAAAATTATAGTGCCATCTACAGGCAAAGAAAATACTATCAATGATGGCACATTTTTAATGATTTCGTATTTTCTAATTGCTACCCAATGATTAAAAGAAAACTGGGATTTAATTATTTAGTAATTCACTTTCTGATTACATTTATAGGATATAATTTATCATATAAAATAAAGTTAAAACATCATTTCTAAATTTTTTTACTATTTAATATAGCATCATTTCATTTTCGATAAAATATTAAGGCAATAAAAGTAATTTTTAAAATCCATGGTACCACAATCTGAAAGTTTTGTGTCCTGAATTTGTTTATTATTAAAATATATAAAGACAAAAGAGGAACTTTCTAGTATTAAAAAAATTCCAAACATTCTACGATCTTAACAGAATGGCATTTTCATTTTTTTCTGTTCCCTTCCTAACTTGCATCTGTGGACATTGATTTAACAATCACTAAATGCTAGGCACGTTTCTAAGCTGCTTTACATATATTAACTCGGCAAATCATCACAATAATCCTAAGAGGTAGGTTTATTATCATCCCTGTTTTATAGATGTTGAAACTGAAACCCACAAAGCTTAAACAACTTGTCCAAGGCCACACTGCTCTAAGTGGCAGAGGCAAGCTTCAAACTAGGGGAGTCTGTCCCCAGTATCTAAGCTTTTAATCACTATGCTAAAGTGCCTCTCCTGTGTAAAAGCTGCATGCAGTGTATATACTGCATTTGTGTTTTATATATATGGTTAAATATATATATACGTGGTTTTGTGGGGCAACATTTTCTCACATACCTAAAACCTTCATCATCAACTTTAATAACTAAATGTTTTGCCATCAAGTTGTTACATCTCATTTTACTTTTAGTTAGCTAATGCTGGACTTCCAAACTGTTTCTAATTTCTTTCTATATATATAGGAATACTGCACTAAGCAAATTTTGCATTGCAAACAGTTTTTTTCCTTCTTTGGAATTTTATTTCCTTATGCTAATATACCCAAAATGGTTTGACTGACTTAAGTATATAAAAGTGCCACATTACTAATATACAATACTCTTGACAGCTTTTTAAGTCATTATGTAGTGCTACCAGCAATAAAAGAATGCTCAGATTTTCCCAATCAGTATATCCCATTTCCCCCCAAATGTACCTGACGTAAAGTAGATAAGGATAGTTTGTGATGTGGGGTAGTTAAACCAACAAATACAGAATTTTCGAAATGGGTAAAATGTATTTCTTCCTCCAGCAACGTAAAAAGGTGGAGATAATTCTATTGTTTGCTGCTTATGAGACTGGTGCTATCTTGATTCCTTAAATGAGCCCAAAAAGAATCAATAACACTCAGTCACTAGTACGTGTCAGAGCTGGAGTCTGAGCACAGATCAGCCTGACTCTAAAAATTTATGTTTTAGATGATAGAACAAAAATAACAAAAAAGTGGAGGGTCAATATATGTCAAGATAAAGAAACTGTAGGAAAAATTTTATTTCAATCTTCATCAAAGATTATTTACCTCATAAAGGGGTAAACTACCCTGGGGTAGCTATCATAAATAGAGGGATTATGTTTTCCTAATGTACTGTTCTGATTAATAATTTCAAAAATAGGAGAGAATGGCAATAATTAACAAAATGCTTCATCTATCTTTCCAACCCTGTTTTCATTACAACCTAGTTTCATCTACATTCTAAGCAAGGAGCTTGAGGATATAAACATTACTCCAAAAATGTTTTTCTTTAATGTTATCTTCTTTAATGTCATCCTGCAGTATTATATGCTCCTAACAGTCCAGAAAGACTAACTTTTATAGCACAGACTAAAGGTCACCGAGATATTAGATAATAGAAAGAACAAAGGCTTTGGAGTCTTCAACTCAGATGCTGCCACTTACTAGCTATCCGTCCTCTGGAATGTTAGTATCAAATTCCTACTTCATCAGGATGTTGTGTAATTAAAGGAGATAACAGTTATAATGCTCCTAGCACATGGTAGATGCCCAAGAAACTTTAGCTCCTTTTCCTTTAAAAAGTGGCACATACACGATTATATTAAGGGGATCAGTTTTAAAAGTCATGCTTCATTATTTCCCTCAGACAAACGGTAGCATAACACGAAGCGTCAAGATCAAAAGAGATCAAAAGAGATAAAGTTGCTTCATCGATGTGGGAACCTTCCTTCATGACATCAATATCATGGTCTTCTATTAGTTGGTATGAGAGATTACAGGGATGTTTCAAAATCTTTCTATAGCATCCTGGAACATTCAGTTTCAGAGTAGGTATTTTAAATCTACATGTCTGTAGTCCATCTCTGCTGAGTACTTCCTGGTACCACTTCCCTAGTTTGTTCTTTGGGTACTGAATATTGTATCCAAGCACTGGAAGAACCACCTGTGCAATGAAAGGGAAAAAAAAAAAGATACGTGAAACAGCCTTCGGAAAAATATTTGATCATATTTTAAATTTACTTTTATGACTGGGACCTGGATCTGTAAAAACAGACTCAGGATATCAACATTACAATCAGTCTAAAACATGCTATTGAGTATTACACTACTTTGATTCTTTTTAACGCTGCCCAGAAAAGAGAAGACCCAACTAAAATCAAGAAGGACTCTTAAAGGACTTCCCTGGTGGTCCAGTGGTTAAGAATCCGCCTTCCAATGTAAGAGACACATGTTCGATCCCTGGTCGGGGAACTAAGATCCCATATGCCGCAGAGCAACTAAGCCCGCACCACAACTACCAAGCTTGCATGCCTCAACAAGAGAGCCCTCGTGTCACAAACTACAGAGCCCACGCACTCTGGAACCCTCATGCCACAACTAGAGAAGCCCACACACCGCGACAAAGACCCAGCGCAGCCAAAAATAAATAAATAAATAATGATAATAACTAACTAAATAAATATTGTGTTTGCATGGTATATCTAAAAAAAAAAAAAGGACTCAATTACCAAGGCAACCAACTCAAGTCGGATATTATTAGACAAACTGCTGTTAATGTAGAAGAGATGAAACAAGAAGTTGAGGTACACTTAATTAGCCAACAGACTTCATCTTTGTGCAGTTATACAATCCTAAAAGCATATTCTTTCCGGAACACAAACAATAACCTTTACTACTCAATCACGTAACTGGTATTTTGGCTGATAATTTTGCATTTCTCTTACTTATTTAAAAACATGGGGCTTCTCTGGTGGCACAGTGGTTAAGAATCCACCTGCCAATGCAGGGGACATGGGTTTGAGCCCTGGTCCGGGAAGATCCCACATGCCGTGGAGCAACTAAGCCCATGAGCCACAACTACTGAGCCTGCGCTCTAGAGCCCGCGAACCACAACTACCGAGCCACGTGCCACAACTACTGAAGCCCACGCGCCTTGAGCCTGTGCTCCGCAACAAGAGAAGCCACTGCAATGAGAAGCCCATGCACCGCAACGAAGAGTTGACCCTGCTCACCACAACTAGAGAAAAGCCACGCACAGCAAGGAAGACCCAACGCAGCCAAAAGGTAGTCAGAAAAAGGAACAAGGTAAAAAACTCAAATACACACAACATGACTGAATTTCATATTCGTTATGCTCACTGAAAGAAGCCAGACACAAAAGGCCATAAACTATATGATTCCATTTCTATGATACTCTTTCAAAGGCAAAACCATAGAACAGAAAAGAGCTGAGTCAGGGCTGGGGCAGGGGTGGGGGGTGACTACAAAGGGGCACAGGAAGTTTGGGGGAGACATGAAACTGTTATCTTGATTTTTGTGGTGGTCATATGACTTTATACGTATATCAAAACTTGCAGAACTGTAAACTGAGAAGAGTGAATTTTATTATATAAATTATAACTGAATTAAAAGTGGTAAAAAAAAGGAGCAAGGAAGGGAACTGGTTAATATATATTGTCTTTTGGGCACAATGTGTACATTTAGATCTAAATGATACTAATTTTTAAGCACGTTTACCTGATGTATTGCATATGTATTAGCTGATTCCTCTTCTTCAGTTACTAGATGAACCTATTTTTTAAAAACATGATGAAAATACAGATGATTTTCAAATGTTCCAAATTCCCTCAATTTTCCCTAACTCTGTTATGTACAATTTGACTCCTTAGCTGAATGCACACATACCCAAACAAGACCTTTTCACAATTTCTTTCCAGAGGAGTAGACTACTTAAAAATTAGAATGATTCTTCCTGCTTTAAGCCCTGATAACTCCATGGAAATACACAGAGAATGTTGGGCAGCTAACACTCTGAAGCAACACATTCACCTCAGTTACCAACGATCTTTTTCTAAACTGCAAAGTTGTTTTTTCTTACTATGCTGAATCAAGAATCTGCCTCTGTGAGAACACCCAACCTCTGTCCCTAACAAATGTCATAATAATCTATGAGAAGTAGTGCTGCTCAAAATGCGTTTCATAGACTAGTAATAGGTGTCACACATACGAGGCAAAAAAAAAAGAGGTGAGTGATAAGCTACGTTTGAGAAATGTTGCTCTAGGACAGAGAATAATTCTGATTTCTCGGGCACATGAAAGCTCAAGTATAAAGGCAGCTGTCATCATTCCATGAGGATTACAACAGCCTCATTTTCCTAAAGCATTCATCATATAATATAATGTCTAGATCTTCTCTAAACCTGCTTGCTTTCCCAATTCTCCCTACTCTTATCAATAATGTCTCTCCTTTTTTGTTTTTCCATTTTGGATTTATTTGTTTGTTTACATGTAAATAACCCATTTTAACTGCTGCACTCAGAAATGGACATAACACTCCAGATGTGATCTGACCAAATACATGGGGCTATGATCTCTCTTGCATCATTACTTCCAGCTTTTTGTCTTTCACAAATTCATAAGCATACCTACAATGCTGCAATTTAAGTAATTTATGAAAATACTGAACAAACATGGTCAAGTACAGAGTACCATGTTTTGTCTTTAGAGAACTCCCTCCAGGTTGATATCAATCAATAAATTAACGAACATGATTTTGCTGTATGGCTGCTCTGCAAAGATGAATTCACCATTCTCATTGTCTAACTCACATTTTTCCATCTTGTTCACAAAAAAACTATACGACAATCTGCCAAGTCACTTGAAATTAAGATATATAGGTAGTCCTAGTAGTTCTATCAAAAAGGGACTCAGTTTCCTACAATTTTTAATGCAGATGCACAACATGACATGTTCTATATACCATTTATTAGAAATATTAGTTTGTCTTTTTCCTTTTCATATTTTATGTCTTTTTTGGTTTTATTTTGGTTTTTTTCTTTAACTTCTTATTTTATATTGGAGTAGAGTTGATTAACAATGCTGTGTTAGTTTCAGGTGTACAGCAAAGTGATTCAGTTATACATATTTTACGTCTTGAGACTCCAGTTCCTGCCTTTTCTTTTCTCAGTGCTAACTAATAAAGTATAAATGATTGATCTTAAAAATATAGACACTTTTGCTGCTAATAAAAGGAAACTCTGCAAAATGTAAAGGAGAAAATATTCTCTTTTCTACTACATCTCCTGAAAGAAAAGCAGATTCAATCTTGATCACAAAACTATCCGTGCAAATGTTACATGGAACAAAGAAGTCGTATAAGATATGCATTTCAGAGATTATTGTTATATTTTGTCAGAGTAATCTTTAACTTCTGAAAATCTGAATTAGAAATGGCTGACCTACTAAATAATGTGTTGCCTAGGTAATATTTAAACGGACATGTTTTCTGAAAGGTGTTAAAAAACTTGTGCTTTTTTCATTATTTATCAAAATGGAATCAACTGACATATCCCTTCTTCCACTCATATGAGGTAAAATAAAATCTACGATGCTGCTAGATTTTTTCTTACACAGTTTCAGAGTCTGTGTCTCAGTTAAATGACCATTCTTAATGATTTATGCTCTTAGTGATCACTTTATCTAAATATTCATAAGCCATTCATTTAATAAAATAGTAAAGCAGACATCTTTGTTCTGGCTCACTCATCACTCAGCCTTTACTCTCTCTTTTCTGGTAGTGCACCTGCGTTTTCCTGGGAGCTTTCCTCCCAGTTCTTAAATGTGGTTTGGATGGGATGGTTCCAGGAAGGAGCCCTTGGAACATAGGTTTTGCCAATCACATACTCCAGTCCACAATAACTGGTCGGGGGACATGTGACCCAAGCCAAGCCATTCCTAGCCACTGAGGCTCAATTCCATGGCTTTGATTGAAACTGTTGGGAAAGAAAAGCCCTCTTTTCTGGAGAAGAAACTGAGAATGGATCTAACAGAGAGGAAAGCAGAGCTGCAAGATAAAGCAAATGAGACGGATGATTCAGGACACTGCTTAAGCCCCTTGATACAGCTGTGCCTGAATCAATCATGCGCTTTTAGTTATGAGGGCCAAGAAACTCCTGTCTGTTTTCCTTAAGTTAGTCTGAGGTGGGTTTCCATCACTTGAAACCAAAAAAATCCTTAATTCATACATCTAGAACTCTGCCATTAATTTAGAACAAGCTTCCTTTATGGAAAGTTCAGTCTATTTTTCTCCATTTTTGAAAAACTGGGCCATGCCCTATCTCTAGATGCGGACACCTTTTCTACACTCCACAATTTCTCTCGTAGAGACTAATCTGGGCTAGGAATCAGACAACAGATTAAGTGCTACCTATGTCACTTAATCTGTCTCCTCTCCAGCCTGGGTCTCAATTTCATTTCTATAAAATGGGAATTAGAAAAGAGGGTCTCTAAAATCTTTTTGTCTTCTAAAGGTCAATGATTTTATGATGTTATATACAAAAGCACTACTCAAATCCCTTAATTTTTAAAATATACTTGTGAGATTGAATTAAGATAATGATGGAGAATAGTCTGCTCTTTTTGCATTACAATACTATAAAATAAATTTCCTTACATGATTTACGGAATTAAATTTCATTATTTAGTTCAATCCCACAGAGATTAAAATACTATAAAAATACTAGTTGGATGGGGAGGATATGGAAGGATCAATTTTTACAATACAAACTTATATTTCATTAATATAAATGCCTCTAAGATACTGTTACGAGGGAAAAAAGCAAGTTGTAAAATCGCACCTATATAAAAGAAACGCACATGACATTACATACCCTATATACCATTATTATAAAAATCTTATTCTAAAGAATGTGTTCTTTAACGGAAGGTTTACTATCTTTGTAACTTTCATTTCATACCACTAACTATTTTTATTTTTCCATTCAATAGCATGTTAAGCGTCAGCTGACAGCAGAGTAGAAGCAGGAGATGAGCAAATATAAGTTAAAAAAAAAAAAGAAGAGCATGTTTAGTTTTAAATTGTTTCTAAAATAAGGGCTTCTGAAAATTAGTATTCCTGGTGTGGTAATTACTCTTGATGAAATGACACTTACTTTACTACTTGGTAAATGCTCATCATCAATATCTTCATCCAAACAGACCAAATCACCCTCCACCACTCTTGATCCATAGGTTGCAAGTCTGTAAGATACTGCCTCATTCCAGATTTTGCTGCTATATGCATGAACATAGAATATGCGCATGGAATGGGGGAAAGAGAACCACGCCTGGATACAGCCCTCCTCTGTCACGCCAAAGCGATGCAAGGACTCCAACAATGCTCTCTCCCGAACTTTGAATTCAGGCATCAGTGAAAGTGTGCCTTTAGCATCCTCTGAATAAAGCGAAGATCAGTTAGTCACTTTTATTTAAAGGCCACGCTCTCTAAATGAACTGAGCTATCCTGGGAACCTGAATATGAAGATGATGCTCAGCACCAACTATAAACCAGAGCTACACTTGAAGAGGTGTTTTGTTTGTTGGTTTTTAATAAAGATCATTAATCATATGGCTCAATCACTCTCCCTGCTTTAAAAAGAGCACAACATTAGTAACTCCAACTTCAGGATGGAAATAAACTAATTTGTAGTTATTTAGAGGGCTTTTTTTTTTAAAGCATTACATAAACCCCTGAGCTTAGAGATTTTTAAAGAGCTGTTATAGACGTTTTACACAGAATTTTTTGAATAAGAAAGGGTTGACATCTGGATCCTTCAAGTGTACTATTAGGTCTTGCTAGTAGGATGCTTTTTAAAACTAGGTTACTGGACTCCATGGCAAAGATGCTTATTCAGGGAGGGCCTTGGATTCAGCATTTTAATAAATGCACCAGGTTTCTTAAGCACACTAAAGTTTAAGAATCACTGCCAAAAGGAAATTATTTTCTCAGGACCCTACAATAGATGCAATTTTGAATTTTCCTTAGTATTACTTAGATTACTTACAACAATTTGAAATGCTCACACTATTTACAGATTCTGGTGTGGCATAAAAATATTTTTCTCCTATGAATCATGACATATAGGTAATATGTACATAATTTAAAACAATGAATGGAGATATTTGAAAACGGATGTCCTTTATTTCATTGTAAGTGAAATTCAATATGCACGTATATGTCGATCATATATTTGAATGACTCTAAAATGCTACGGTTGCCGTTATTGTTTAGATACAAGTAATATTTATTCAGTATTCAGAACGTGCCAGGCACTATATTACAACCATTATATCTATTATCTTATTTAAATCTCATGACAGTCTTTTAGGTACCATTATTAGCTTCAGTTTGCAGATGAAGAAACTAAAAGAATGAAACTAAATGACTGCACAAGACTGTACAGCTGGGAAGTACTAAAGTTGAGAGCTAAACCCACGTAGACTGACTCTAGAACCCACACTCGTAACAACTTTTTTTTAGTGCTTCTCATTAAGCATTCTACATATATTGGGCTAAAGTTTGCAAAATCAGCAATCAGGGCTAAATGGCAACTAGATCAAAAACAATGCACAAAGTATCAGATATAACAAATGTACTTTTATTTAGTTTATTTTTTCAGTCTCCTCTGATTGTAGTGAATTATACTTCCATCAATACCTAAATCCTTCGAGGATTTAGGCCAAGAAAAACTCAGAAAGCATCTTTTCCCTCACCCCTACCCCCAAGCAAGAATTAGAACAGACAAAAATCCCAGAGATCTGGCCAAAAATGGAGTGCCTAGGGCACGTAATAAAAATGCTTAAATATACAATATATTACAGTCTATTTCTTATCATATTTATGTTGTAATGAATGCCCTCCTGCTGACATAACACTTATATTATGTATCTGCATGGTTATGTATGGGGTAAAGAAACTTTTTAAGTACCAGTTTGAAGAAAATATTTCTTTGCTCTATTTACAGGATCATCCAATTCTTCTGGTGTAAGAAATAACTGTACAGCCTTCACCTTTAAAAACCAAACAAGCAAACATGTGTTAAATGAAAATGAAAAATTACTTTTTTTTAAAAAGGTACAAACTGTCTGACATCTAACAAATGCCAGACATTTAACAAAGGAACAAGAATAAGCATTTAACATGATATTTTACGTGGCAATTTTGTCTTTAAGTGTTCAAAAGTTAAACAATGTTAAATTTAGAATTAACCTCCTGTACAAAGCAAACTGATACAGAGGTTTAAAATATTATGGACTGGAAAAGTGCTCCCCCACCACTTCCACAGTTCTTCTGTCATTCTTTGCCTCTATCATCGAACTATGAACAGAAGTATTAAGTGATGACATAAAACTCAGACTTAGCCAACAAAAATACACAACAAAAATAAGGGAAGGAACAAGCATAGGGGAATGGCAAGCCACTAATTTCATTTATGTTCTCAAGTCTCAGAATTCTGTGGTCTTAAAAATAATTGCCAAAGTCATTTTTAAAAATTGTCAACTTTAATGTTTTCTTTTAAAACCTAAATAGATTAAAAGATGCTCCTTTAAAAAAAAAAAAGGTATCTACTAGTTCCTATATTTTATCACTGTCTCCAGCACAACTTATTTCTAAGTATGTGCCTTAGAGTAGGAAAGGATCTTTTTTTTTTTTTTTTTTTTTTTTTTTTGAGGTATGCGGGCCTCTCACTGTTGTGGCCTCTCCCGTTGCGGAGCACAGGTTCCGGACGTGCAGGCTCAGCGGCCATGGCTCACAGGCCTAGCCGCTCCACAGCATGTGGGATCTTCCCGGACCGGGGCACGAACCCGTGTCCCCTGCATCAGCAGGCGGACTCTCAACCACTGCGCCACCAGGGAAGCCCGGAAAGGATCTTAAAATAGGTCAAGCAACCTAATCTCCCACTCAATTCTTCTGTTAACATTATTCATTCATTCAAACAAATACTATTAAGCATCTGCCATGTGCTAGGCACTGTGGAGAAACCAGGGGTAGAGTGTTGAGCAAGAGACTTGTGGTCTCTGTTTACTGGAAAAGATTAAATAAGCAATAATTATAAAATGTAATCAAACCTGAGATGGGAAGTCTAGGAGGCTGTGCAGTCACAAGATAAGGGGAATTCACTAATTCTTGGGTAATGGGATGAGAATTTAAACTGAGACATAAGGAATGTAAAGGTTGGGGAGGGCGTAATTCAAGCAAAAGGAAAAAAAAAATCTGCCTTTCCAGCTGTGGGAGCCAGCCTCTAAAACAGCCCCAATGGTCTCAAGCACTTGGTGCTCACGCCTGGGCAGTCCTCTCCCACACTCATCAGGGTTGGCCTGCATAACCGTGGAATACGGAAGTAGTGAAGGTCTGTCCCTCCCAAGGTTAGGCTATGAAAGACACTGAAGTTTCTTTTTTCTTTTTTTATTCAATGAATATTTATTGAGTATGAATGAATGAAGAAAGGAATAAATGCTCTATTTTTAAAGAACTTTAATGAGGCTAAAAACTGTATCCTCTGAAAAGGAATTACTCCCCTCCATTTTACCAAACTGCAATTTTTTTCTCATTTCATTTCTCTGAAGGAATATTCTATTTCCTTTAGCAAAGAGAGCGTGTCAAGAGATATATGACCGGGCTTCCTTGGTGGCGCAGTGGTTGAGAGTCCGCCTGCCGATGCAGGGGACACGGGTTCATGCCCCAGTCCGGGAAGATCCCACATGCCGCGGAGTGGCTGGGCCCGTGAGCCATAGGCCGCTGAGCCTGCACATCCAGAGCCTGTGCTCCGCAACGGGATATATGACCCTACTTTTTTTTAACTTTTTATTTTATGTCAGAGTACAGTTGACTAACAATGTTGTGACAGTTTCAGGTGTACAGCAAAGTGATACAGCTATACATATACATGTATCTATTCTTTTTCAAATTCTTTCCCCATTTAGGTTATTCCATAATATTGAGCAGAGTTCTCTGTGCTATACAGTAGGTCCTTGTTGGTTATCCATGAGGTTTCTGTTGTGGTCTTCCTCTCTCTCTCTGTTGCGGTCTCTCTCTCTCTCTCTCTCTTTTGTGCTCTTGGACTCCTCTCTCCGGGGGAAGCCATGCCACGAGTACCACTATGTCAAGAAACTCAAGGTTCCTGCCAACAACCATGAGAGTGATCTTGGATGTAGATCCTTGGTACCCACTCAAGTTTTCAGAGACCACCCAGGCTGATAGATAACTGCAAATGCGTGAGAGACCCTGATGCAAAAATGCCCAGCTAAGCTGCTCCCAGATTCCTGATCCGCAGAAATAGTGAGAGAATAAATGCTTGTGGTTTTAATACACTAAGTTTTGGGGTAATTTGTTCCACAGCAATAATTGATAACCAACAGTCTAGCAAGTTTACAAATAATTAGGAGCATGGAATATGAAGTTTGAAAGAGGTAGCCATTGAAGGGGTAGCCAGCCAGCTTTTGTTTAAATGTAATGATAGCAAGAGGAATTTCCAGTTCTTGGGGTGGGGCGTGGCGGAGGAGGAAGCCCATTTCTTTGGACAACTCTTAGAAAAGTCTTTCTTACACTAGGCTAAAACTTGGCCCCCTGAATTTCTACCACTGTTAAAACCAGACAATTAACAGTCTAATCATATTTTTGAACATTCATCTTACTATGAGCCTGACACTACGCTAGGTGCTTTCACAAAAGTTATCTCATTTACTTCTCACGAACATCTTGTAAAATACGTATTATGTCCATTTTACAGATAAGAAAACCGAGGCTGGGAAAATTAATTAACCTGCCTATAGTGACATATTAGACAACTGGCAGAACTCAAACAGAACACATGATGCATTCTTCAGACCCCTAACTATTAAATTCTTCCATATGACAAAATTTCCAATACTTTAAGTTAATTTCCTCTTCAGAGTTTTCTAGACTGAAGAAACACTTTTCAGTTAATCATTTCTCATCAATACAGTTTCTAGACCCTTTATCATATCAGTTATATCCCACTTGCTAAACTCCCTCTGAAATGTTAAGCCCAGACTGACTGCAGTTTTGCAGATGTGGTCTACATCACCAGCTGTCAACCTTATTTCCATGTGTAAGATGATGTTCACATGCACAATGCTTCTCACAAGTGCTTTTACTGTTCCTTTCTCTTCCACTCAAGAAAACATATCAGAACACAAATGAGTAAGCATGACACTATTATATGAATAATACTGCATTTGCTCAAATATACAATTTTCATAGTTTTGTGGTTTTTCTCTATTATGTATACTGTAATCAGTGTGAAAATATATGTGTATATATAATATGTAATTATATATATGTAATATACATTTTAAAAATATATAATATAATAATTGGGCAAATGTGGCTTATTTGTGACATGCATTTTTAGTTTCATTTGAAACTAGCCAGATTTTCTTTTTCAAATTTGCTGTTCCTCTTGGTCTCTGCCATTGGGTGAATTCCTATCTTGCATAATATCTGATACCAGATTTCTCGAATCAGGGTTTAACTTTCTCAAAATCCTCTATTCAGCTCACTAAGAATTTGATGAGCGCTGGTCAAGTCCCTGTTAGTCTCAAGCAGGTATTAAATACAAGGGGCATCACATACAGTTTGCTTTGTTATAATGTGATACCAAGAATATAGTGGCTGCTCAATAAACATGATGTAATGTATGGTATATGTATGTGGTGGTATAGCTGCCTTTATATGCTGGGTTAAGAAAGCAAGGAGCAGGCTTATGTAGTAAGGACAACTGACAAAACAGCTAAGTCCATACTTTTAAAGAATCCATACCATTTCACTCTTCAGCAAAGCCAATCCAATTTGGTCTGTGTGAACTTTCCTTCCCATCCCAAATCTCTGTGGTCCATAGTAATTCACAAACCCTTTATTCTATAAATACAAAAAAAAATCAATTAATTAAAAGTATATTGTTGGGCTTCCCTGGTGGCGCAGTGGTTGCGAGTCCGCCTGCTGATGCAGGGGACACGGGTTCGTGCCCTGGTCTGGGAGGATCCCGCATGCTGCGGAGCGGCTGGGCCCGTGAGCCATGGCCGCTGGGCCTGTGCGTCCGGAGCCTGTGCTCCGCAACGGGAGAGGCCACAACAGTGAGAGGCCCGCTTACCACAAAAAAAAAAAAAAAGTATATTGTTATGGACCGCATGCCTGTGAGCCACCAAAAGTCATATGTTGAAATCCTAACCTCCAATCTGATGGTGTTTGGAGGTGGGGATTTGGGGAGGTAATTAGGTCATGAGGATAGAGCCCTCATGAATAGGATTAGTGCCCTTATAAGAAATGGTGGTAGAACTAGCCCACTCTATTTCTGCAGTGTGTGAATACAATAAGAAGACCAGGCAGGAACCCTGATCTTAGGCTTCCAGCCTCCAGAACTATAAGAAGTAATTTTCTCTTGTTTAAAAATCACCCAGTCTATGGTTCTTTGTTATAGCCCCAAACTAAGATAAATAAATACAATTATTGTGTCGGAATATGTAATCAAGTCTTTCTTGTTGTATTTATTTCAATAAAAGAATCTTGTAATTGGCAATATGCACATGGCAATATGCACATGTGTTTCTCAGTGTTAGCTGTAGAGAAGAATCACTTAGGGAGTTTTTTTTTTAAATGCTAATGCCTAAGCTGCATCCCCAAATGTATTTTTTTTTTTTTTTTTGCAGTACGTGGGCCTCTCACAGTTGTGGCCTCTCCCGTTGCAGAGCACAGGCTCTGGATGCACAGGCTCAGTGGCCATGGCTCACGGGCCCAGCCACTCCACGGCATGTGGGATCTTCCCGGACCAGGGCACGAACCCGTGTCCCCTGCATTGGCAGGCAGACTCTCAACCACTGCGCCACCAGGGAAGTCCCCAAATGTTCTTATTTAATTGGTTTGGGAGAAGAGACAGACTGCTGAAATGTTTTAAAAGCACCCCAGGTTGAGCATTATGGGTCTAGATCAGGAGTTAGCAAGCTATTAACTGGCCCACAAGTCAAATCTGGCCCAACACCTGTTTCTGTAAACAAGGTTTTATTAGAACATGGCCATGCTCATTCATTTACATATTGTCCATGGATGCTTCCACACAACAGCAGTAGAGTACCTGCAACAGAGACCATATGCCTACAAAACCACAAATATTTATTATCTAGCCCTTTACAGAAAAAAGTTTGCTGAACCCATAGTCTACATGATCAGAATGAAGGCTATGGTTGTATGTGCATATTTAGATGCCTGGCAAATGTTATTTAAAAACTTACGGTAAGTAATTTTTTTACTGTAAGACAATATGTATATGATTTATCATTTGTATACACTGAAACAAAACTCAAAATTAGACTGAAGAGAAAAAAGATTCTGAAAAGTAATATAAAAACTATTTGCCAAAGATTTCTGAAAAGAATTACTAGACAAAGTTCCCCCCAAAATTAATCTCTTTGCCTGAAATACTACTCTATATGACAGATACTAAAAACAAAACAAAACAAAACAATCTGTCTTTTTATACAGATAGTTTTTACCCCCACACTGAGGAACACTATACAATTTTTTTTTATTACACTAAAGTTGTGTTTTTTCAATACAAAAATATGTACTAAGAAGAAAAATAAAAAAATAAGTCAAATGGCCCTAATTATCATTTTAAAAAATAATTATACATGCAATAAAAAGAAAAGGTACAAAAGAAAAAGAAAAATTTCCCTTCTTATCTCAATGTAAAGGAAGGGACTATAAAGATTTTCCTATAAAACTCTATTTTAAAGTGCAGTTTGGGGACATCCTTGGTAGTCCAGTGGTTAAGAATCCGCCTTCCAATGCACGGGACACGGGTTTGATCCCTGGTTGGGGAACTAAGGTCCCACCTGCTGTGGGGAAACTAAGCCCGCTCACCACAACTAGAGAGCCTGCGCACTCTAGAGCTCACGCGCCACAACTTGAGAGAAGCCCACATGCCGCAATGAAAGATCCCGCGTACAGCAACTAAGACCCAACTAAGCCAAAAATAAATTAATTTTTTAAAAAGTGCAGTTTTCTTACCTTAACATTTTCTACTGCCTCCAAAATTCTCTCTCTCAGGTTTGCAGAATCATTTATTTGATTTTTTAAATTTCTGATGACAATATCAAAGTGATTTCCTTTGAGCTGACCGAGTCTAAGGGAATCATCTACAGACCGAATATTAAACACATTCATTCTTTTCTTTTCAATTTCTTTTTCAATATTTTTCAACCTATAAATGATAAATCATATAGACTCAGTTAAATCTTACATTTAAAAAATTAGTTTAAATGCTTAAACATTAAAAAATTATGTTAAAAATGTTAAAAAATTAGTTTAAATAAAGTTTAAATGACAGTTGGCAGACAACCACTTATATCAGAATACTAAAACAAAAATTGGGGGAACTATTTCAAAAACACATCTTTCATTTATTTTAACAAATGTACACTAAAAACCCTTTATCATAGGAATATATTAAGAGTTATTTTAAGAACTGGAACACATATAGCTAATGCTACTACTCTATGTAGCCTTCTGACTTCTTAGTTCAAGGGATAGAACCTCTTAACTGTTCTCTGCTCTTCCTGTCCTTAGACTTTGCTCCTTTCCTCCTCAGTCTCTCTTTCTCCAATGTTACCAAAAAACCACTAGTGCCAGAGGATTTTCCTAAAATTCTGCTCTGAACACTTCCTTATTCAAATTTTCAATTTTTCACCAACATCTAAATAATAGATTCCAATTGTCTTAGCCTAACTTTTAAGATCCTATAAGAACTGATGTAAATTCTTCTTTACATCATATTTTCTGTAGTCCTTACAGGAACTATCTGCTTTATTAGGCAGACTTTTTAGCTTACTGCCCCTCTAAACTATCTTCAGATTTTCTACATCTGCTAAAATCTTACTGTTAGTTGATGGGTAATTAAAATCCCCTACCCATAAGCCAAATCAAAGTACCTGCTCCTCCTAGAAACTAATAACTTGTTTTGTCTTTGATGGTTAAAAACTAATTTTTAACATCTAAATACCTTTTAACATCTAAAGTCATTCTCTCTTACTATACTGCACTTCTTGACCACAAAGACAAAATCACAAACAATTTTTTTTTGTCCCACATATAAGAACTTTGAAACATCTACCTGCAAGTAGTGAATACTTAAACATCTGATGACTAAAGATTAATATATCAATATTACATCAAGTTAGGCAGAATTATGGTTCAATGATTCAACTTTCTGAACTTTATCTTGAGGAAAGTATCCACAAGGCACAGATTTAAGTACAATCATATTAATCACAGTAGTATTTACAGTGAAAAACTGGAATAAATTTCTATGTCCCAAAACAGAAGAATGTTAAATAAATTAGTCTGTATAATGAACATGACTCTGAAATATTTCATGACATAAATTTTCATTAAGAATACTAATTATTTCTATAAGTAAAATATAAATTACACACACAGTGCGATTTTCACATATGTAAAAAATGGCTTTGTAGCATCTGTATGTAGCACAGTATTTGAAAAAAGACTGGAAGGAAATGGATCAAAGTGTTATTGTGGTTATTTCTGAGTAAGAGAACTTTTAGTGACATTTAATTTCTTTTTTATTCTATTTTCTAAATCTTCTATAATAAACATGTATTTCTTCTAAATACACGTATTATCTTCTAAATAATACATGTACTATCTTCTAAATACACGTATTATCTTCTAAATAATACATGTACTATCTTCTAAATAAACATGTATTATCTTCTAAATAGAGTTTTGTTTTGTTGTTCAATAGAGTTTTGTTTCTAAATAGAGTTTAGAGTTCTAAATAGAGTTTTGTTCAACAACAAAACTCTATTTAGAAGCTAATTATACTATTAATGCAGAATATGTGCTGAGTAAGCCTGTAATCAATTACTATTGATAGTGAGATTAATATGCTCCCAGTATTATTCTGAGTTTTTGATGCAATAAGAAAATAAAGTCTGTCCTTTAAAGTAACATCTTATTACCTCTCTGGTGTCACTTTTCTAACAACCATTGCTTGATAAGTGATGGCTTTCTTGTCTTTAAGTCCTGCATAACTAAAATCCGAAGGAATCACTCCAAGTTTGATAGCTAAAAAACCAACTGCTTCAAACATTTCCAGATTTTCTTTTCGTAGGGTAAAGGCTGAAACAAAAACAATCCCCTATTACAAAAAAAGCAGCTAACATACATCAATTACATTCTTAGCAGACTGACAGATCATTATAATGAATCAAATCACTAATTTAAATAATGAGTACTTTTTAATCAAAATACAACCAGTAAAATACAAAACCTCATGGATTTCAGCGCTCATTTTTAAAATTCTAGTGGGCTCATTAAAGGCTTACAGAAAAAAAAAAAAATCCAAATTCCCTGATCTGACGCTCATACTGGCCCCAGTCACATTAGCCCTAATCTACCCTTCCAGTCTCCGCATGTGTCACTCCCATTCATATAACCTATAATCCTAACACAGAGAACTCCTCACAATCCTTGGATGGACTAGAGCCTTCATGTGCTCCCTCCATTTACTATTTGCCATACTTCTATTCATGCTTCAAGACCCAATGGCCACAGCAGCAATCACGTTTGTCTTGTTTTTGTTTTTGCAGTAAGCGGGCCTCTCACTGCCTTGGCCTCTCCCGTTGCGGAGCACAGGCTCCGGATGCGCAGGTTCAGTGGCCATGGCTCACGGGCACAGCCGCTCCATGGCATGTGGGATCCTCCCAGACCGGGGCACGAACCCGTGTCCCCTGCATCGGCAGGTGGACTCTCAACCACTGCGCCACCAGGGAAGCCCTATCTTATTGACCATTATATCTTCAGCCTAACACATAGTAAGTATTCAAGTATTTATTGAATGGATGAATAAATGAACTTTACCGGAAGTTAATTACTTAAATCTGCATGTCTCCACTAGCTGTCATTATCTATATTGTGACACTGAACACCATGTTATAATTTATCTCTTTAAGTTGTGCACCCCACGGACTGGGAGTTCCAGGCCAGCAAACCAGGAAATAAAACCATACTTGCTTCATGCTAGCTGCTTCAAATGTCTACTAGATGAGAGAGTAGGAGTGAGGGTGCAGAAGAGGAAGGAGGAACAAGTGCAGTAACGGCCACCAAAACAGCCCCCCAACTTGTTGGCCTATATAACCTGCCAACATTGACAGTAACAAAATACCTCAATCCTCAGTTCACCATATACATATAAGATGCTTCAAAGTACTGCCCTTTTCCCTCAAATCATGAAAAGGAAATTCAAAGTTTTCTGCAGAATAATTTCTATTTTGTTCACCTCTTGTAACTGTCATCTGCAGCTACACGGGTCTCTCTGAGGAGTGCTCTAAGAAAAATGAACATTTAACGTACATGTGACTCAGGAAGTAGAAGGATGTGAAATTTACCTATCTATCTATCTCTGAACATATGAAATAGCTAAACAAAAGCTTGTAATATCTACACTTTAGAAATCACACTGTTTAAAAGAAAGGGAAAGATCTGTATGTTCTTTAGATCTCTATATAAATAACCTCAAAAAACATGAAAATAGCAAGTCTCAAAAATATGAAGAAAAACATACATTTATGAAAAAGTTTTTAAAATCAGCAATAATGCTTCAATATTTGTACATATTGTGAAATGATCACTACAAATTTTTTTTCCTTGTGATAAGAACTGTTAAGATCTACTCCTTTAGCAACTTTCAAATATATAACACAGTATTATTAACTGTAGTCACAATGCTGTACATTATATCCCAGGACTTATTTATCACTGGGAGTTTGTACCTTTTGATCACCTGCATCGATGAATAAAATAGATTATTTTAAATAAATTCATATCTTTTAAAATTCATTTTAAATTGCTAATAGGTTAAATACAATTAACACATAAACAAAAGCTGTTTGGGGCTCACAGTAATTTATAAGAGCTATACTAGTCCTGGAACGAAACATTTGAGAATCAATTAGTAATAATGTGAAAAAATATAGTAGTCTTTCAAATATACCAAATCTACGGAATTAGACACCACTAAAATATCTTAAAAGTGTTGTGGCAGCCTGGCTAGGAGGTACAAACTGTGAAAAACAGACCAAGAAAGTGTATTATATAAAGTAAGAAGGCTAGGAGAGCAACACTTAAAGTTTTAAAGTACATGTGTTTGATAACTAGAGTTCAATGTGTCAAATCTGTCCCTGACAATCTAGGCATGTCACTCACAGGTCATTAGGCAAGCTCAGCCATCTAAGAAGGAGCCTCCAAATTGTTTGAGATTATATCAGTTTGTTGCTGATTAGCCTTAGTGCATAGGTATATTTTATCCATGAAGATACAGAATTTAGAATAGAAATATTTAAGACGATCAAATTCACGGTTTTTAGTATTTGTGTTAATGAATGTCTTATGCACTTGGAATGTTTAAGGTAATGAAACTCAAGTAATTCCAATTAAAAATGTCTAATTGATTTAAACTTGTCTTTCTTACACTGAAATCTCATTAAGTTAGTAAATAATATTGGCACATATAAGAAAATGTAAACATCACCAAATTTATGTTGAATTTATAAGATTTATAACATTTTCTTAATTACTTGGAATAAATGAAGTATTGGAAAAGAAAATCAACTATGCTAAATTTTAAAATTCAATTTTAGAGACTTCCACTTCTAGCACCATGTTGGAATAATTGGTACCAACCTTGAACTCCCACTGTAAACAAACAGAAAACTAGACAAAACATATGAAACACCTGTCTTTGGACCCTGGACTAAAGGCATCACAGAACTGTGATCCAAAAGGAAAAGCAAAACAAACGAGGTGAGTCTTAAAATACCATGGTTTTGGGCTTCCCTGGTGGCGCAGTGGTTGAGAGTCCACCCGCCGATGCAGGGGACACGGGTTAGTGCCCCGGTCTGGGAGGATCCCACATGCCGCGGAGCGGCTGGGCCCGTGAGCCATGGCTGCTGAGCCTGCGCGTCCGGAGCCTGTGCTCCGCAATGGGAGAGGCCACAACAGTGAGAGGCCACGTACCGCAAAAAAAAAAAAAAAAAACACATGGTTTTCTAACTAGGGGTACTTTCTGGGCCAGGGAGGAGGAATTCAAGTAGAGCACAGTGGTCTTGCTGAGGCTGGAGTTCAAGAAGGCCCAGTAGGCTGGAATTCATAGTGCAGAGTAAGAGAACGTGTTCCAGAAATCTGCATAGGTGACCCCTTGAGTTCCTTGCTGATTAGTAATCTGCATGCCTAGAATTAAATGTTACATATTATTTATCTAGTGTTGTGTAACAAGTTGCCCCAAACCCTACTGGGTTACAATGTTCACTTATCTCTCAGAACTTCTGTGGAGCAGGAATTCAAGAGCACCGTGGTTTGGTGGGTTCTAGCTCAGGCTCTTTCAGGAGGTTGCAGCACAATGTGGCTAGGGCTGCAGTTACTCAAAACTCCTGACAGGAGTTGGAGGATCCATTTCCAAGGGGTTCACTCACTCACATGGCTGGCAAGTTGGTACTGGCTATTGGCGGAAGGCCTCAGTTCCTCTCCAAAGAGCTGCTTTAATAGCCCTAAAGTCTGGTAGCTAGCTTACCCCAAAGTGAGCCATCAAAGAACTGTGCGCAAAAAGGCAATACCTTTTATGACCTAGCCTTAGACATCACACACCATCACTTCTGTCATGTTCCATTCGTCACACCAGCCACTGAGAGTCTTCTCAGATACTGAGAATCTACCTTCTGGCTCTAATACTTTATGTCCCACCCCCATTCAAAATATACTCGTTCTTTCCCAATGCCCCAAAGACTCATCCCATTAAAACATCAGCTCAAATTCTAGTAGTTTTCCTCTCTATCAGGTCCAGTATGGATAGGCTCCTTAAATACATAGTAGAGCTGTATGACAGCACTAGCGTAAAGCCTACTCTGGACCTCCATTAATAAAATTCAAGATGAAGCCTCAGATGGATCTGCAAACTACTTCCTACCTGCTAGAGCATGTTCAACACTCTCTAAAACAAGACAACAAAATCCAGACACTCAACAAGATAACACTCACAATGTTTGACCTCCAAAAACTAGTACTGGACATGCAAAGAAACAGGAAAATATGACCCATGAGCCAAATAAAAGTCAGTCAATAGAAACAGATCCAGAAACAACAGATATGAAATTAGCAGACAAATATTTTTAAAGACCCATTAAAAATAGGCTCGAACTGCGCTCTAGAGCCCGTGAGCCACAACTACTGAGCCCACGGCCACAACTACTGAAGCCCATGTGCCTAGAGCCCATGCTCCGCAACAAGAGAAGCCACCCGCAATAAGAAGCCCACCCACTGCAAGAAGAGTAGCCCCCGCTCGCAGCAACTAGAGAAAGCCCGTGCGCAGCAACAAAGACTCAACACAGACAAAAATAAATTAAAAAAAAAAAAAAAGGCTCAAAGATTATAGGAAAACATGAACATAACAAGAAATTGAGGACCTAAGAAAGAACCAAATAAAACTTCTAGAGCTTATAAATGCAATACCTAAAATGAAAATGTCATTGGACGCTTAAATTTTTCATACAATTCCTTCTTCAAAAAAGTGTCTAAGAAAACAGTATACCACTACCTCAAAAAATTAAACATAGAATTACCTTATTATCCAGCAATTCCATTTTTGGGTATATACCCAAAAGAACTGAAAACAGGAACTTAAACCAATATAGCCATGTTCATAGCCGCATTATTCACGATAGCCAAAAGATGGATGCAACTGTGTCCACTGGCAGATGAATGGATAAACAAAATAACAAGATGTATGTATACATACAACAGAATATTATTCAGCCTTAAAAAGTAAAGAAATTCTAACACAGTAAAGAAATTCTAACACACACACACGTAAACCTTATTAAACCATAAGCTAGGTGAAATAAGCCAATCACAAAAGAACAAAAGTTGTATGATTCCACTTATATGAGATACCTAGAGGAGAGGGCTAGGGGGAGAAGGGAATAGAGAGTTATTGTCTAACAGACATACAGTTTCAGTCTGAGGAGATGAAAAAGAGTCTGTGAGATGATGGCAGTGATAGTTGTACAACAACGTGAATGTACTTAATGCCATTAAACTGTACACTTAAATATGGTTAAAATGATAAAGTTTATGTTATGTATATTTTATAACAATAAAAATAAAAGGTTTTTTTAAGTGTTCTATTTTTTAGGTAGGTCTACTTATTAAGGAATTTTTTTATATGAACTATGTTTGTTCTTACAAAAGGGCTGGCCTAAGCAATATCTGGGATAAGCAAAGTTTATCTTTGTCTTTTTCTTTGTTCTTGTACTTATAGGTATCCCCAGTATCTTCATACTATCTTCTGGTGAACCATCAATTCCTCTCTTGAACATGTCTCTCCAATTATTCATAGTTTTGGTAAAACTAATTTAAACTAATATATAAAAGTTTCCACAATTTTTTGGTTCATTAATTCAAATACTGTTAGAATTTCAAGTCGTACAAAATCTACACCTGCTTAAAACACTGATCAGCAATTCTCTCCCCACGTGTAAAACTAGTTTTGTTTTTCCTTCAAAACAGATTTATCTGTTAACATTTATTGCATGGCCTCACGTGTCAACTCCTATACTAGCAGCTTTTCATGAAAAGTAAGTCATACAACTGGACAAATTTCCAAGACAGAAGACACGAACATTTGAAAAACGATTACATACTAAACATTTGCATTCATTATTTCATCTAATCCTTAGCAGTATCATTGTGAATTAGGCTTTACTACTACCCCATTTTAAAGTACAACCAAAAGTTATGAATTGTTAAGTAACTTGCCCATGGTATTATTCTTTCCAGTTTTACATTTATGGAAACTAAGTCCCAAAGATATTAAAAAGTTCATAGATCCTTTTTATGAACTAAAGTAATGTAAAATAAAACCCACATAGCTCCAAGGTCCAAACTCTTTTCACTTACATCACAGAGTTCCCTACATAGTACATTGTTTCTGTGCCAGATACACACATTTGTGCAAATCTGAGTTGCTGTTTATATTTTAAATGCTGTGCTGTTTACTTATAAAACAGGACCATCTGAAACACCTTGCCATCCTTCACGTAGGATACAGGCCAATTAAACCTGGTC